>NC_083684.1:49867500-50182500 GCF_033118175.1 Dama dama
ACTGTTGATTTTTATATATTGGAATTAAGTATTGGAATATTTTTTTATATATTCCAATACTTGATTTTTATATATTGGCTTGTATTTTGCAAATATGTTCAGCTCACTTATATGCATAATGGTGTTTTTGTAGATTCTTTTGGATTTTCTCTGTATATTATAATTTACTCTGTATATTTAATGTTTTCTATGAATGAAGAGTTTGATTTCTTCCCTTCCAACTGTACTTCATTTTTATTTTTTCTTGCCTTATTGCACCTCCAAGAGCTTACAGTCCAATGTTGTATAGAAATAGAAAGGATAGGTCTTTTTGCCTTATCCTTAATCTTAAGAGGAAAAATTCAGGCTTTGATCATTAAATGCAGTGTTAGCTGAAGTCTTCCTTGTTATTTTTGATGCTTTTTTATTAGATTGAGGAAGTTTTCTTTTACTACTATTGTACTGAAAGGCTTAATGAATGTTGATTTTTTTCAATTTCTTTTCTGTGTGTTTTGATATTTTACATACACTTTCATCTCCTCATTTTCAGTGTGTATTTCTTTCTTACTCTTTTGCTTCACTGGTCAGAACTGCCAGTAAAATGTTCCAGAAAAATCATGAAAGTGGACATCTTTGCCTTCTCAATTTTAGGAGGAAAGCATTCAATCTTTCACCATTAATTTCTATGTCAATTGTAGGGTGTTTGGGCTTCAGTAGTAGCAGCACATGGGCTCATTAGTTGTGGCTTGTGGGCTCTGGAGTTTGGAATCAGTTGTGGCACACAAGCTTAGTTGTCCACAGTATGGAATTTTTGTGGCCCAGAGATCACACCTGTATCTCCGTGCATTGGCAGAGAGACTCCCAATGCCTGGACTACCAGGAAAGTTTGATATTCTTAATTCTTAGGCTATTTTCTACTTCATTGATATCAGACTCTCTTTTCTTACTGTATTACTTAGTAAATATAGTACAGTGTTTAGTAGAAGTAGTGATTCAAGCATCATTACCCAGTTTCTTATTTTAAATGTAGTGCTTGTAACATTTTACTATCAAATATATTGTTTTTGTGTGTTTTGTTTTTAAATGACTACCATGCTTACAAAGACCTCTTTTATTCCCATTTTGTTCAGCTTTTAAAAAATAATCACAAATAGCTGTTTAGTATTATAAAACTTTTTTTTTCTTCACCAAGAAAGATGATCACTCATTTTTTCTGCTTTTAGTCCCTCCATGTTACTGAACTTGGCCTGGGTCTGCTTACTCATACAAGAAAGGTAATTTTTTTTTGGATTCTTACATATTTGAAGTTCCTAGGGATGGAATTCTAAACTTGCTTTAAAAATTTGAAGGCACTTCTCTGTTATGTTCTAGCTTGCAATGATGCCATTCAAATGGCTTTTATTTTGAATGAAATCAGTTTTGAACCATGAAGTGTAGCTCCAGGGTCTCTATTCTTAACTATTACATCACACTGGCTCTCTTACTTCCTCTTGGGGGATGTAGACTTGAATGCAGGTGTTTTGTGAATGAAGGAGGTGGGGAAGTGAGATTAGAGAACTCAATGATTCCACATAGAAGTTTCACACCAATGCCTCTTTTCAGCTGTGCAACTCTATTTACTGTTACCCACTGCACTGCCCAGTGCCTCTGAAGCCCAAACCTCTTTGGAATTACGTAGGAAAAATGGGCTCTGTTTGGTTTATTACACGTGTCTTTCTCTGCCTGGAGTCACCATGTCTTTCTGTGCTTTCTTTGCTCTGAGAATGTGTTATATCCCATCATCTGGGGATAAGTTTATATTGTTTAGAAAAGACCCTGATACTGGGAAAGACTGAAGGCAGGAGGAGAAGGGGATGACAGAGGATGAGATGGTTGAATGGTGTCACTGACTCAGTGGACATGAGTTTGAGCAAGCTCTGGGAGATGGTGAAGGACAGGGAAGCCTGAGTGACTGAACAACAACAACTGCTCTTCCCAGTGCCTCTGAAGCCCAATGCTTTTTGGAATTGTGTAGGAAAAATGGATTCTGTCTGATTTATTATCCATGTCTTTCTCTGCTTGGAGTCACCACGTCTTTCTCTGCTTTCTCTGATCTGAGGATGTGTTATATTCCATCATCTGGGGATAAGTTTATATTGTTTTCTCTGTTATTGTGGGGTCATACACCTAAATTCCACTGCTATCTTTCTTTCCTCATGGCATTCTGAGAAGGAGAGAAGAAAGAAAAATTTATTTCTGACATTTTATTTTCTACTCCAAAGCAGTCAGTTTAGAGGTAGAATATTTTCTAGACCCATGCTTATGCAGTGAGCACATTTCACACCACATATCTGTGCACCATATCACACTGTTGTGCAAAGTCTACCTAGACTTTGATGACCAGTCTGCATCCTGCATTGACGTACTCTCTTTGGCCTCTTTCAGGGTCTCCTTCCTCCCCCTTAAAAAAAATCTATCTAATTATCTATGTATTTGTTTTTAGCTCTTTGGGTTGTGGCATGCGGGATCTTTACTGTGGTAGCTTGTGGGGTTTTGCTGTGGTCCACAGGCTTCTCTCTAGTTGTGGCAAATAGGTTTTATTTGCCCCATGGTGTATATGATCATTTTCACAGACCAGGGATCAACCTGCATCCCATTTGAAGGTGGATTCTTAACCTGGACCAGCACACAAGTCCTATCAGGGTTGCTCTTAGTTCTGACTTTCTTCAATAATCTTGCGCATTGCTCTAATTTTTTTCTCCTGGACAACTAGACCAAAGCCATGTAGGTATTACTGTGATTTTCTTATTATTCCTTCCACACCTCACCTGAAACAGTGTAGGATGGGCTCTCCCCACATGGACTGAACATGGAAGATGCTCCTGAGTCTGGATCAGTCCTGTGTGTCTGCTCAGAGCTGGCTTTGTGGTGGAAGCAGTGATGATTTGAATCTGGGCTTGTCCTGCTGTCATCAGCAGGCCCTCTTCACCTGGCTGTGCTGTGTTGACCATGCTAGTTTCTGTGCCCTGGCTGCCCACATACATGGGCCTGTATGCAGCTCTTCAGGCTTTACAAGTGAGGCCTATTTGTCTCTCCAAAGTAGTGAGTTTGCAATTACCTCAGTAATTTGGGAATGGACATGACAAATACATTCATGTGTTTTCTGTGGTAACCTTCAGAGTGGAAGTTGTGTTTCTGTCAACTCTTTTCTGTGCTGAGCACCCCTCAGGATCTGCTGAACTGTGTGCCTTCCTTGGGTACCCTCTTGGGGCACATAGAACATCTGACCCTTCCATGTGAACCCCTTCAGATGCCTGGTTTTCACGCCCTGGATGGGTATCCTGTATCCTGAGTCCGTGAGCATGGCCAGCCTAAGGATGAGGGTAGATATGTCATAGCTTTAGAAGAGTAGTCAGTGTTATACAATATTTTAAGAAAGGAATTGAATAGAAACTTCCAGGTTAAATGGTAACAATGAAGCAGTGTGTTTATCCATGCAGCTTTTTATTGTATTCACGTTGTCTCATGTTGCTCAGTTTTGGGATATCCCTTGTTGGAGACTTGTCTCAGTCCTGTTGCCTCTGTCCTAGCACCCAGAGCTTGTTTCCATCTCTCTCTCTGAGTATCTGGCTCCTAGGACTTGATCAGTGGGGTAATGTGTGCTTCTGCCTGGATTCCTCCATGGATTCCTATGGGCTGAGATCAGGGTGCACCCTCAAAACACTTTGTCAGGACAGTTTGGATCCCTTAGTTCCAAGTCCATAGAGAAATAAATGGCTGAGAGCACCTTCCTCCCCCACCAGGATCCTGTTCTCTGTGTAGGGTGGTGATACCTCTGAAACGTCAACTATGGTATTCCTCTGCCTTCCTCCTGCTGCCTTCACTGAGCATCCTCCTCTCGAATTCTTGTCATTCCTGATCAGAGAGATGGACATAGGACACTAGGAGACTTTGTGTTCCCAACAAAGGAGACCCATACACAGGAACTTGGGGGCAGATAGGTAATTAGGGAGGTGATATCAGGTGCTTAAGTGAGGAACTAAGGACAGTGAACACCAAAGTGAGAAAGGCCAAGGAAGTGGGCAGGTGGGGCCCTAAGCCATTGGGTGCCTTTGAGAGAGAGTGCGGAGCTCACCTGTGAGGAGACCCACTAGCAGCAGTCAAGGAAGCTGGGGTCTGTAGTGTCTGAGGGTTGCCCTGTGGGCATGAATCCCCACACATTGCACTGAGCCTACCAGTGGTTCAGCAAGCTCCCAGGTGCTGGAGAAATCCACCAAGCAGGGAGGGGAGATGCTGGTGTTTGAGGAGGGGAGTGTCTGCAGTGGGGGATTATCCCACAGCTGCAGGTGAACTCAGCTTGGCCTAGGTGGAGGCGAGATGGGGCTTCTATGATCTCAGAGGGAGATTCATGTGAGAATCAGAGATCAAAAGCCACAAGTTTTTGACATTTATCTTCCCACCTGTCTGAGGTCTGGGATGTCAGACAGAAAAGGATTTGGGAGAAATCAGATGCTGCCTTTTCTACTAACCCCAGATTAGATAAGGGTGCTGTAGATTGGAGGAAGGCAGGGAGAGGGGAGGGGGCTGTGGGCAATATGGAGGTGTCTCCCCAGCAGCCCCAGGGAGCTCTGTGCAGCTGAGCAAGAGCCAGGAGACAGACTCTGTCTCTCCCAGGAGGACCAACTGTCCCTCACCCATTTCCACTGCATCTTTGGACAGGTCCCTGTCACACCTGTATGCTCACTGCAGAGCAGGGTGAGTCAGTATTCAAGACATTGTAAGAAGCATCTAACTCATCTGAGTGGCAAATAGCCTTTCATAAGGCCTGGAGTTTTTATATCAGTTGGGTGGAGGTGGGATGGAATACACATCCTGTGTCAGATAATGAGAAGGGTCCCTGCTCCAGGACCTGTTCACACCTGCTCACCTTAGCTCCCACAGAGGCAGGACTCCATCTTAGAAGAGCCCCCAGATAGACCCTGGTGCAGGTGAAGTGGTGGGCAGAGACAAGGGCCCAGTGTCACTCTGGGCAAGGAGACCACCCCCGCGTCCCTCAGGGCTCCCTCCACAGGGAGAAGCAGCAGCTCTGGATCACCTTGGGTAACTGTCCTAAGCCTCCTCACCATGAGGACCTTAGAGAGTCCCTGTCCTAGACCCATCCCTGTGGGGTAAGCCCAGCAGACTCTTTTCTGGAGGGGAGCTGTCAGGTGGGAAGAAGCTCTTAGAAAGTTCAGGTGGAGAAGAATGAGACAGCGTGAGCATGGGGCCAGTTTCACGCGCAGGCAGCAGAGAAACAGGAAGAGTGAGAACCCCCAGGCCCCTGGACTCTGAGACCCAACTTAGTGTGTTTATGTGGAAGCAACTGAGTTCACAACTGGGGGTTTGGATTTGGGATAAACTGAGGCCTAAGGAGCAACCAAGTTTAGCTCGTGGGCCTTGACCTGTTGTTCTTCCTCTCATGTCAGGCGCTTAGGACAGGGGCCCCTTCTCACTCATTATTTTACTTTGGTCTCACCTCAGCCTTGGAGACTGGAGGTAGTTAGATTTTGTAAATAGGAACCAGAGGCCCAAAGAAGGACTGTAATATGTGCATAGTCACAGGGTGAGTTAGCTGAGCTCGTCTCCCAGCGTGGACGAGAGGGGGAAGCTGTGTCTCTTCAGCAGTTGCTTTATCTCCTTCGAGCCTCAGATTCTCCCTCATAAGATGAGGATGATTACTCCTACCCCTCAAGGTTGCTGAGAGGCCTAAATTTGGTGGATGATGCTCATGACCTATGGGTCCTGGTGACAGAAGTGATCAGACACTCTGACTGTTATAATGATCACCAACCCTGCCCCCATGTACTGAATTTGTGGAGAAGCATGTGACAGCACTGAAATCCAGCTGCAGTGGGAAGGCACACAGGTGGTCTCCACTGTGGCCATGTCCCCCCACCCCCCCACACACAACCAAAGCCCAGTTTCCAGTGAGTAAGCACTTTCTTATGAATTATAAGACTTTTTATTTCTGGAATCCTCTAATCAGACACCTGGATGTGGCAGGTTGTTAACACTAGTTAGCGATCAGGCGAGTGGCTTCCTTGGGTTCTTGGAAGGAACAGCTCTATCAACAGAGAGAACTTGAGTATATTTTATTCTGTAAGAGGAGGTGCAGAAATTTTGTGAGGCCTCCAGGGTGGACGAGATGTGAAGCTGCTCTGAGCACAGGGGAGGGGCCTGCAGACTTGTTTGGAGGGAGGCTTCTGGATGTGAACAAGTAAAAGTGGATATGTCCTAGGGAGCTTTCCTCCAATGGAACAGAGATTGTGGGGTCTCCCTGGAGGGCTGAGGGCAGTCTTCTGGGATAGAATGGGGGACACTACTGAGGACCACCTTGCAGGGCTCTGGAGTGACTCCTGGGAGTCTCCAGGGATGAGCTGATGCCTGTCTGCTTCCTCCCTCTGGCCCTTGGATGCTTAGAGCTGAAATAGCAGCTTGTTCTCACCACCTCTAGGGCAGCAGAGAAAGGACTGATCCTGACTCTTGACTCTGGGCATCTCAGGCCTGGGGAGGGCAGGAGGGCAGTTTTTGGAAGCAGCCACCTCTTGGGGGATGTGTGGCAGGAATGGCCATTTGATGTCCAAGGAACAAGGAGAAATGTGGGGTTTAGTAGGGTTAAGGCACTAAGGGAAAGAACTGATGTTTGGAGAAGTAAAAGTCTCAATAGGAATGGATTGCAGCAGAGTCAGGTTCCTGTGCTGGAGAGGCTGGAGTCAGGGAGGCCAGTGCTGAGAGCCTAACTCCAAAGGCAGGCGGCGCCACAGAGTCAGGAGAGCCTGAGGCCTGTAACCAGGCAGAGCTGAGCAGTCAGGGCCAGCTCAAGAACTCCAGGGCTGGACTGAGTTTTCCTGCAGGATCCTTTCCCACACTGTGGGTGTCGGCCACATCCTCTCTACCTCCTCATTCATGAGGATGTTTTTGCTCACAGGTTCCCAGGGAAGGACCAGGGTGGAGAGGAAATAATCCCCCCCCACTTCCCAGTGCCCTGAGATGACCCCTGAAACCGCTGCCCACACACAGGCCCCACAGGCACATTCACAGATAGCTTGACCCACCAGAGCACTGAGAGCATCCTGCTTATCCTGTGGTGTCAACTTCTCATCATTACAGCTCTTGAGTGTATTGGCAGTTTCCAGTACATCAGAGTTTTGGTTATACTTTTCAACTTGTTTAATATATGCCTCATGGCTTCCTGATATGAACAGGTCAATAGTGTCCCTCAAGGCTGGGCAGAGGTCTTCACACTTTGAAACAGAAAGATAAGGGGACACTCCCTGTAAGGCACTCAGCAGAACACCCTATTCCCTTCCGGCTCCCGACATGCTCAGTGCTGCCCTGGGAAGGTGTCAGAAAGTTTGGGGAGCCCAGGTTCCAGCCACTCACTTCCACCCACGATGAGGAGCAAGGCAGCGCAGAGCAGCAGGAGAGCTCCAGCCCGCGTCATGGTGCCGATGGCAGATGCTCCCTACTCACCTGGAGCCCTTTCATACCTGTGCTTGTCCTCATTCCCAGGGGGCCTGTGTCGCATGCTTCCTTTTTTCAGGAGATTCTGCCAGGCCACAGTGTGATGTTGCCCAGGACTGCACAGGAGGAGCTGTGTGTGTTGGCAAGATGCTAGTCCTTGAGTCCACAGAGGGCACTGGCTCAGCCTCCTGCCCCTGGAGGGCTCTGAGGGAGGGGCAGCTGACATAGGAAGCTTAACAACTGAAAATCCCCTGACTGACCCAAAAAGGGCAAAAATGCTCCCCAACCAGGCCTCCAGAATGATGGCCAGTGACAGCTTCCTAGAACAACACATGACCTTGAAGGCAGGCTGGTGTGGGCTTTATGGGTTTTTCAGGAAGCTCCATGCTTAGGAATGGTCTCACAGGGAGAAAGTGTCAGGCAGGCCAGAGCACAAGCCTTGAGGCCCTGGTGAGGCTCTCTGGTGGCTCCTGCTCTGCCCTGCTGTTATCACTGTGTCCTGGATCTTGTCAGTGGCTTATGTTAGGCCACCTACCGGAATCAGTTTCAGGAGCCCTGAAATCTTTTATATGTGCTGGCCCAGAAGTTTCTAGTTTTCTCTTGACCAGTCCTGCCACCTGGTGACTTTGATAGGACCTCATTCTACACAGAAATATTTCTGCAGCTTCTTCTTTTTTCTTTCACTTTTCCTTTTGTGTTGAGTCTAGCCCATTAACAATTTTATGATAGTTTCTGGTGGACAACAAAGGGCCTCAGCTATATATACACATGTATCCATTCTTTCACACACTCCCCTCATCTAGGCTCTTACAAAACATTTAGCAGATTTCCCTGTGCTATACAGCTGTTCATTGTAGGTTGTGCATTATAAATACAGCAGTGTGGACCTGTTCATCCTGAACTTTCTAACTATCTCTTCTCCCCATCCTTGCCCTGGTCAACCATAGGTCATTCTCTAAATCTGTGAGTCAGTTTCTGTTTTCTAAATTAATTCATTTATATTGTGTCTTTTTAGATTCCACATATAAAAAGATGTCATAGGATGTTTCTGCTTCTCTGTCTGACTTACTTCACTTACTTATGACAGTCGCTAGGTCTATCCATTTTCTGAAGCCTGTTTCTACTCTTGAGTGTTCTGTTCCCACTTTCTCCTCTCCAGAGCTCCCACTTGAGGAAAAGCCAAGCCCCTTCTAGGCCACAGTCTCTGGGCCAGTTGCACAACTAGCCCCACACTGCTGCTGCCTCTGTGAATTTATCCCTGCCTTTCTCTCCTCCTTCAGTGCCTCCTGTCTGCTTCTTGATCTGACCAAGTGTGCTCCTGCAGCAGGGCCTCTGCACGTGGAGCCCTCCCAGCCTGGAGGCTCTTCCTCCAGTGGCTGCATGATTCATTCCCTCATCCTCAGGTGTCTTCAGGTATCACACAGCACAGATTTCCCCAACTATTGAGTTCTAATATCAAAGCAGTCTGTCCGTCTCCTCCCCCCATGGCTGTCTGTCTTCTCCCCCTGCTTCATCTTCACCCAGAGCATTTCTTCCCGTGGGGTCACTGTCTTTCACTCCCTCTCAGGTGATGAAGAGCTGCAGGAGAGCGAGAGCTGTGCTGTGTGCTGCTGCATCCCAGGACTAGGAGAGGGCCCAGCACTCGGTAGATGTTGCACAATGTTTGTTAGAATAATGGCAGGAGTATTCCATTTCCCTGGAGTCAATAAACAAGAATATTTTTTAGTTCTATTTACTATAGATGTGCTTATGAATATTTCCTGGGATTAAATAAATAAAGTAAAGGTTTAAAATATTTGGTAAATCAGAATCAAGTATTTTCTTGCTTGAGGCACCTGGCTGACCTTTCTCTGAGCCACATGTGGTGGAATCCAGTTTGCTGAAAACCTGAACTGAAGTTGGGTTGCAAGGTGTGTGACCACAGTCAGAACCCTTTGGCATATAGGTTTCACATCCGGTAACTGCTGTTGGCAAAGAGGGACCAAGTACTGAGCTGCAGTGATAGTTGACCTAGTGGAGCCCCTCCTCGCCATGACTTCTGTTG
Organism: Dama dama; assembly: GCF_033118175.1. NCBI lineage: Eukaryota > Metazoa > Chordata > Mammalia > Artiodactyla > Cervidae > Dama > Dama dama. Next base: position 49,877,006 of record NC_083684.1, read on the forward strand.
CCTGGGGTCCACCCCTCTGAAGGTCACTGAGCGAGGGGCTCAGGTGGCTGCAGATGTGTCTCAGAGGTTCCTGGGCAGGAAGGTGAACACCACAAGGCCCAGGCTGCACATGCTGGCTCTTTGTCTGTGGCAGCAGGACTTCTGTGTGGTGAGACCCCTGCTGATGGATCCCATGCCTCCTGTCCTTCAGAAGACACTGCCCCCAATGCCCTCTGCAGCTCCGTGAGGAGAGGAGTCAGGGCCTGGAGTGCCGAGTAACAGAGGTGGCTGCAATGGATCCAGCCCAGTGCCCTTGCGAGGGTGCTACAGGTTCCTCTGAGATATCTCAGGATCATGGGGACTTTTGGTGACATCAGGGTGAAGAGCTGGGCAAGGTCAAAGGAGGAATGCAGCGCCTGTAGCCCTTTTCTAATGCATGTTGTTTTTTAAATAAAATTTTAATTTGGAATTATTGTAGATTTATAGAAAATTTGCAAATATTTCTCACAGTGAGAAACAACATTGGAGCATTCAGTTTGGTTCAGTTCAGTCACTCAGTCGTGTCCGGCTCTTTGCGAACCCCATGAATTGCAGCACGCCAGGCCTCCCTGTCCATCACCAACTCCCGGAGTTTACTCAAACCCATGTCCATCGAGCCAGTGATGCCATCCAACCAATTCATCCTCTGTCGTCCCCTTCTCCTCCTGCCCCCAGTCTGTCCCAGCATCAGGGTCTTTTCCAACTAACTAAACCTCACCCACTATTTGGATTTTACCAGGTTTTCCATTAATGTCTCTTTGGGTCCCAGCTTCCAGTCCATAACCTACACACGCTGCATTCATTGTCATGTGTCCCCACTGTCCTCTGCTCTGTGGATTACTCATTCTGTCCTGGTCTGTCATGGCGTTCACAGTCTTGAGGAGGATTGATCAGAGATGCTAAGGACTGCCAAAAGCCGAGTTTGGCTGCTGTACTCAAAATGTCGAGTGTGGTTCAGACTTTGGGTTTTGAGGAAGACACCACACAGGTGAATCACCCTTCCTGTCTCCTCACTTGGGGTACACATGACAACTGTGTGTCTTACCACTGGGGATATCAGCCTTGATTAGTTGATTATGTTGTGTTTGCCAGATTTCTGCACTGTTTTCCCCTTCCCCATCTCTTCTCTTTGAAAATAGGTTACTCTGTCTAGCCCACACTTGGGAGGGGAAGGGCTGTCAGGTAACCCTCCTGGAGCAGATGATTTCTGTCTATTATTCGGGATGTTTCTGTAAGGAATGGTTGTCTCCTCTCCCACATTATTTCAGTTTAGTTTAGGGGCACTGGGTCTTTGTCTTGCTGTGTTGGCTCTACGTTTCAGCACAAAGACTTTCTGTTTTCAGAGCATGTTCTATCTAGTTGGTGTGTGAGGGTTTTAGTTGTCCAAGGGCATATGGGTTCTTAGTTCCCTGACCAGGGCTTAAACGAGTGTCCACTGCATTGAATGGTGGGTTCTTAACCACTGGATCACCAGGAGAGTCTCTGTTTATTTGATCATTTATTTATGTCAGTATGGACTCAGAGGTATTAATTTATGCTTTGGGTTATCATCTAACACTCTGTTATTTATTTTGTTTCTCAAACTGTTTCTAGTTTGGCTGTTGGGAGCTGTCTCAGACTTCCTTCAAGAGTTTTTAAGGACCATCTCATCTCATTTGAGCCAACAAACTGCTTTCCTAGCCTGAAAGGTTGAGTTTGACTTTTGAGAAAGTTTTTACACATGGAGTGCCACCTCTGGTGGACTCAGCTCTCTGGGCCTTAGAACTCCTGTCCCCAGTGTCCTTTAGGGCTGTAGACCTCAGAGTCTCTGCCCCAGGAGCAGACTCCCAAACCCCACAGATGCTCCCTGATGTTCCTGGATAGACTGTGCAGTGCAAGCACCTCTTGAGACCAGGCTCACTGATAGAGGAGGAAGGACAGCCAGGAGAAGGGACAAGGCTGGAGCCTGCTCAGGAACTTGTTCCCTTAAGGGCCTGAGGAAAGCTGGTGGTCTGATCTGAAGTTACAGAATTACCAGTGCCTGATAAAACCCACATGGCCTCAAGTCCTGCGAGTTTCCAGGTTGGAATGATTTGGAGCCCAGGGCTACTGTCCACCAGTCCTCAGCCATTAGATATTTGGGGGCTTCAGTAGGGCCCAGCTCCACATTCTTATCTCCAGAACTTAAACTTGGGGGAAAAAGGAAGGATTCTTAATGATATTTTTTTCTTCCTGAGAGTAGTGGAGATCTGTCCTTGGCCCTTTTGTGATTCCATCTGCTCAGTCTGGGAGAGTGCTGACCTCAGAGCCAGGATAGGTTGGGGGAAGGTTGCCAGGAAAACAGGTGATGGTTGGGCCTGGGACAACAGAGCACTTGGCTCCAAATGGAATCACTTAGAAATGTCAACTCCACTTGATCTTTGGCAAGGATACTTCCACATTTTCTCCAGGAGCTCTGCTTTCAGAGTAGGAAAGGCTTCCCACAGTAAACACCCCAAGGCCCAAGGGAGCCACCTGTGCCAGGTGCCTGGCCACAGGCCTTTGGTCCTCCTGGGAGGGATGTGGGTTGGGCTTGGGGACTAGTGGTTTATAAAGTGATAGATACCCTGCCCTGAGCAGAGCACTCCAGCCGCTGCCATGATGAAGGGAGTGCTGCTTGTGTTGGTCTTGCTGGTGACCAGAGAGCTGATCTTCGAGACCAGTGAGGGTAGGAAGGAGGGACCGAGTGACCCTTCTAATCCTTGCCTGATGCCGTCTCACTACATCCTTCCCAGTCCTGTCTAAGCCACTTCTAGGGTCAGATTCAGAGGGCAGCTGTCTGATCAGTGCCCAGGAGTCCTGCACCGACTGCCTTAGGCTTTCATTCTTTGTAGAGAGGATGGTGTGGAGCAGGAAGGGTCATTAGCTGTGCACACCCTTGGGGATAGTTCCTTCAGGTTAGTCGTGCTTAATGGAAAAGAGAAGTAGGCTGATGTTCTTAAGGGCAGTGGTCAAGGGTAGAGGGGTCTCCAGGTCCAGCCCCTCTTGCTGCTCCCTATGCTGGGAGTGCCTCATAGTGAAGGTTTTCTGTCTGGGATGTAAGTGGTCCAGGGAGAGGGCAGGTCTCTGGGGAGGTAAGTCTGGAAGTTTTGGATGTGTGAGTTCCTATCAAGTGGTGAGAAAACAGGAACCTTCTGACATGGTGATCCTGTTGATGAGGTGTTTTCTGTTGTGTCTTCAGTGGAAGCATGCCTTCTGTTTTATGGAGTGTTTGGCACAGTGAGCTTTGGAAGTGAAACATTGTTGAATACAACGCTTGATCTTGTCCATGCTACTGATGAGGAAAAAGCAGCTCTAGGAAAAATCCAGGATTGCTACAATGAGGCGGGATTAACTGACAAGCTTTTGGATCTGCAACTCATGGTAATTTACCCCTCCTTAATCCCTGCCCTGATAATTCACATATGACATAGTGTAATGTGCCACATGGTAATAGATCATGCTATCATGGGATATTCGACAGAGAAGAGCTATGAACAAAGAAGCACAGTAAAACCTTTGCTCCAGCATGTATCACCTATAATATGCAAGCACAATCCACCTGCACATCCAGTGTCCCATTACCAAACCTGTTCATATCGTGCCAATTAACTCATACCGAGTAGGAGACTGATATCAATGCAATACGCCAAGTGTGTTGACTCGTTAAATTTTTTTTTTTTTTTTCTAGCGTGAGAGATGCTAGCATTGGAGGACTATAATTTTAATCTTTGGCAGGAAACCAACCATTTAACATAAACATGTGTAGGAGTCATGTCAGCTCTATTTAAGGAATATTGAAAAGGAGCCCCTGCCTTAAGAGTCTCTTTCCAGGATGAGATTCTCTGGGTTTGTAAGGTTTATGACTTATTGCCAATTCACTTCATCTTGTACCCACTCTATTGGCCATTGCTCTGGCTCAGACCCCCATTTCCACTGACATGGTCTCAGTGTTTACAAGCCTGATTTTCCACTGTGGTGTTTTGGTGACTGAGGCTCCTAAGGAGGCTTCTAGGTACCTGTGGCTGCTCACTTGGGCTAGCAGTATATCTCCTAATGGTCTATCTCTACTTTCTTGTTCTTGTCATACAGTACTGGAGATTGTGAGTAGTCTGTCTCGGCATATTTTTCTCAAATTGTTATTGTTCAAAATGAGAGATTTTCAAGAACCAAAGTTTCATGCACTATAGGAGGTCACAGGGGACATGGGGTTGCTTACAACACCTGCATGTACATTCCGTCCACCCAGCGCACCTGACAGAAGAGTCTCAGGTGCAAAATATGTGACCCAAACCCAGACACCAGCACTTTGCTCCTCCCTCCCTGGCTGTGCCCTGCTAACCCTTGTCATCTCCTCCCCTCCCTGGTGTGGCTGGTGGCTCTATCTCCCTCCTGATGCCTGTGCCTGGGCTATTAGGGACCCATCCTCCCCCTGGTGCCTGATGGCAGCCCTCCCTCCAGTGGTGGGTTTGTGGGCAGAGGTTCTTGCTGGGGATGGGGCTGAATCCCTGAGGGTGAGGGGTGACATGATCCTGGGGAGACAGAATAGCCTGGCTGTGGGCTCAGATCCTGACCCTCCTCCTCCTCCTCCCTTCCAGGCTTCCATCAACTTCAGTATGGATTGCATCAAGCATTCAGTCTCCTCGGTGGTGAATTCCATTTTTTGAGCTATATTCAGTGTGCTGTCTTTGTTGACATAGTCTTTGCCAGCGATGCCCCATCTACACTTGATCTTCCTGCCCTTTTTCCCTCTCAACTGAAGTTGGAATCTAGACACCTGTCCCCCCCTGATGTGGTCTTTATCAGATTGACTCTAATAAAATAACTGCAGCTTTGCTCAGTGTGACCAGTGTCTGTGTGCTGAGGGGAGGACTTGAGGCAGGAGGTCTTGGATGATGGTGGGGAGAAGTGGCCCATGTTGTCATTGAGAGCATGGGGACTGGGGTCAAATAGCACAAGAGTAAACCTAGGCCCTGTCACTGGCAAGCTGTAGGAGCGTGGGCAAGTTTGTTGTAAATTTCTCAAGTCATTCTATCATCTGCTAAACAGGGATTGTGTGTGAAGATTAAGCAAAATAACAGATATGTAACCCCCGACTTCATTATCTTGAAAGGATAAAATTGTTGTTTGTGGCCACAGATAGCTTATCTCCCACTCTGTCCTTTAGCACAATGGCAGAGCCTCCAGTCCTTTAAATGTCCCTCTGGTTATTGACAAGCGACTCAGGAGATGACCTGAGCAGGCTCATAAGAGGTCCCTCTTTGTCCCAGTGACATTTGCCATTTTCTGCTTCTTAGGTGGGTGACTTGAGGAGCTGGACCTTTTCTCAGGGACACTAAGTACCTCTGCTGTCTTTGGGTTCTTCCACAGGGACCAGTACTCCTATTAAGTCTTGGACCAGGAGGAAAGGAGTGGATGGAAGAAGCTACCCCAGTGGGAATGTTGTCTCTATGGAAACACCTCATGCTGTGAAGTGTAAATTGCAGGATTGCCACATAGGCACGTGTCCAGAACCCTCCAGCCTACTTCTGAAATAATGAAATGTGTATTTTGCAATACCATAGAAGACTTGGAAGGATAGGACTAGGTTTTATCCCTGTTTCTCAGGGTCTAGAGTATTGTCAGACTACTGTTAGCATGGCCCACAAAAAGAGTGGCATAACTGGTAAAATGTCTCAACCTTCTGTCTAGGCAGGCATAAGGTCACATCAGTTCAGTTCAGTTCAGTTCAGTCACTCAGTCGTGTCCTACTCTTTGAGACTCCATGAACCGCAGCACGCCAGGCCTTCCTGTCCATCACCAACTCCTGGAGTCCACCCAAACCCATGCCCATTGATTGAGTCAGTGATACCATCCAACCATCTCATCCTCTGTCGTCCCCTTCTCCTCCTGCCCTCAATCTTTCCCAACATCAGGGTCTTTTCAAATGAGTCAGTTCTTCACATCAGGTAGCCAAAGTATTGGCGTTTCAGCTTCAACATCAGTCCTTCCAATGAATACCCAGGACTGATCTCCTTTAGGATGTACTGGTTGGATCTCCTTGCAGTCCAAAGGACTCTCAAGAGTCTTCTCCAACACCGCAGTTCAAAAGCATCAATTCTTCAGCACTCAGCTTTCTTTATAGCCCAACTCTCACATCCATATCTGACCACTGGAAAAACCATAGCCTTGACTAGACGGACCTTTCTTGACAAAGTAATGTCTCTGCGTTTTTATATGCTGTCTAGGTTGGTCATAACTTTCCTTCCAAAGAGTTCATTTCAGTTCAGTTCAGTCACTCAGTCATGTCTGACTCTTTGCAACCCCATGAATCGCAGCATGCCAGGCCTCCCTGTCCATCACCAACTCCTGGAATTTACTCAAACTCATGTCCATTGAGTTGGTGATGCCATCCAGCCATCTCATCCTCTGTCGTCCCCTTCTCCTCCTACCCCCAATCCCTCCCAGCATCAGGGTCTATTCCAATGAGTCAACTCTTCACATGAGGTGGCCAAAGTATTGGAGTTTCAGCTTCAGCATCAGTCCTTCCAAAGAACACCCAGGACTGATATACTTTAGGATGGACTGGGTGGATCTCCTTGCAGTCCAAGGGACTCTCAAGAGTCTTCTCCAACACCACAGTTCAAAAGCATCAATTCCACAGTCATCAAGACAGTATGGTACTGGCACAAAGACAGAAATATAGACCAATGGAACAGAATAGAAAGCCCAGAGATAAATCCACAAACCTATGGACACCTTATCTTTGACAAAGGAGGCAAGGATATACAATGGAAAAAAGACAACCTCTTCAACAAGTGGTGCTGGGAAAACTGGTCAACCACTTGTAAAAGAATGAAACTAGAGCACTTTCTAACACCATACACAAAAATAAACTCAAAATGGATTAAAGATCTAAATATAAGACCAGAAACTATAAAACTCCTAGAGGAGAACATAGGCAAAACACTCTCCGACACGAATCACAGCAGGATCCTCTATGACCCACCTCCCAGAATATTGGAAATGAAAGCAAAAATAAACAAATGGGACCTAATGAAACTTAAAAGCTTTTGCACAACAAAGGAAACTATAAGTAAGGTGAAAAGACAGCCCTCAGATTGGGAGAAAATAATAGCAAATGAAACAACAGACAAAGGATTAATCTCAAAAATATACAAGCAACTCCTGCAGCTCAATTCCAGAAAAATAAATGATCCAATCAAAAAATGGGCCAAAGAACTAAACAGACATTTCTCCAAAGAAGACATACAGATGGCTAACAAACACATGAAAAGATGCTCAACGTCACTCATTATCAGAGAAATGCAAATCAAAGCCACAATGAGGTACAACTACAAGCCATTCAGGATGGCTGCTGTCCAAAAGTCTACAGGCAATAAATGCTGGAGAGGGTGTGGAGAAAAGGGTACCCTCTTACACTGTTGGTGGGAATGCAAACTAGTACAGCCGCTATGGAAAACAGTGTGGAGATTTCTTAAAAAACTGGAAATAGAACTGCCATATGATCCAGCAATACCACTCCTGGGCATACACACTGAGGAAACCAAATCTGAAAGAGACATGTGCACCCCAATGTTCATCGCAGCACTGTTTATAATAGCCAGGACATGGAAGCAACCTAGATGCCCAACAGCAGACGAATGGATAAGGAAGCTGTGGTACATATACACCATGGAATATTACTCAGCCATTAAAAAGAATTCATTTGAATCAGTTCTAATGAGATGGATGAAACTGGAGCCCATTATACAGAGTGAAGTAAGCCAGAAAGATAAAGATCATTACAGCATACTAACACATATATATGGAATTTAGAAAGATGGTAATGATAACTCTATATGCAAAATAGAAAAAGAGACACAGATGTACAGAACAGACTTTTGGACTCTATGGGAGTAGGCGAGGGTGGGATATTTTGAGAGAACAGCATGTATATTATCTATAGTGAAACAGATCACCAGCCCAGGTGGGATGCATGAGACAAGTGCTCAGGCCTGGTGCACTGGGAAGACCCAGAGGAATCGGGTGGAGAGGGAGGTGGGAGGGGGGATCGGGATGGGGAATACATGTAACTCCATGGCTGATTCATGTCAATGTATGACAAAACCCACTGCAATGTTGTGAAGTAATTAGACTCCAACTCATAAAAATAATTGAAGAAAAAAAAAAAACAAAAAACCCAAACCATCAATTCTTCAGCGCTCAGCTTTCTTCACAGTCCAACTCTCACATCCATACATGACCACTGGAAAAACCATAGCCTTGACTAGAGGGACCTTTGTTGGCAAAGTAATGTCTCTGCTTTTTAATATGCTGTTTAGGTTGGTCATAACATTCCTTCCAAGGAGTAAGCGTCTTTTAATTTCATGGATGCAATCACCATCTGCAGTGATTTTGGAGCCTCCCAAAATAAAGTCTGACACTGTTTCCGCTGTTTCCCATCTATTTCCCATGAAGTAATGGGACCAGATACCATGATCTTAGTTTTCTGAATGTTGAACTTTAAGCCCACTTTTTCACTCTCCTCTTTCACTTTCCTCAAAAGACTCTTTAGTTCTTCACTCTCTGCCATAAGGGTGGTGTCATCTGCATATCTGATGTTATTGATATTTCTCCCAGCAATCTTAATTCCAGCTTGTGCTTCTTCCAGCCCAGCGTTTCTCATGATGTACTCTGCATAAAAGTTAAATAAGCAGGGTGACAAAGTACAGCCTTGATGTACTCCTTTTCCTATTTGGAACCAGTCTGTTGTCCCATGTCCAGTTCTAACTGTTGCTTCCTGACCTGCATACAGGTTTCTCAAGAGGCAGGTCAGGTGGTCTAGTGTTCCCATCTCTTTCAGAATTTTCCACAGTTCATTGTGATCCACACAGTCAAAGGCTTTGGCATAGTCAATAAAGCAGAAATAGATGTTTTTCTGGAACTCTCTTGCTTTTTCAATGATCCAGGAAATGTTGGCAATTTGATCTCTGGTTCCTCTGCCTTTTCGAAAACCAGCTTGAACATCTGAGAGTTCACGGTTCACGTATTGTTGAAGCCTGGCTTGGAGAATTTTGAGCATTACTTTACTAGTGTGTGAGATGAGTGCAATTGTGCGATAGTTTGAACATTCTTTGACATTGCCTTTCTTTGGGATTGGAATGACCTTTTCCAGTCCTGTGGCCACTGCTGAGTTTTCCAAATTTGCTGACATATTGAGTGTAGCACTTTAACAGCATAATCTTCCAGGATTGAAATAGCTCAACAGGGATTCCATCACCTCCACTAGCTTTGTTCATAGTGGTGCTTCCTAAGGTCCACTTGACTTCACATTCCAGGATGTCTGGCTCTGGGTGAGTGATCACACCATCATGATTATCTAGGTTGTGAAGATCTTTTTTGCACAGTTCTGTGTATTCTTGCCACCTCTTCTTAGTATCTTCTGCTTCTGTTAGGTCCATAATGTTTCTGTCCTTTATTGAGCCCATCTTTACATGAAATATTCCCTTGATATCTCTAATTTTCTTGAAGAGATCTCTAGTCTTTCCCATTCTGTTGTTCTCTATTTCTTTGCATTGATCACTGAGGAAGGCTTCCTTATCTCTTCTTGCTATTCTTTAGAATTCTGCATTCAAATGGGTATATCTTTCCTTCCCCTTTGCTTTTCACTTCTCCTCTTTTCACAGTTATCTGTAAGACCTCCTCAGACAGCCATTTTGCTTTTTTTGCATTTCTTTTTCTTGGGGATGGTCTTGATTCCTGCCTCCTGTACAATGTCACAAGCCTCTGTCCATAGTTCCTCAGGCACTCTGTCTATCAGATCTAGTCCCTTAAATCTATTTCTCACTTCCACTGTATAGTCATAAGGGATTTGATTTAGGTCATACCTGAATGGTCTAGTGGTTTTCCCCACTTTCTTCAGTTTAAGTCTGAATTTGGTAATAAGGAGGTCGGGTCATGGTGGAGAGATCTGACAGAATGTGGTCCACTGGAGAAGGGAATGGCAAATGACTTCAGTATTCTTGCCTTGAGAACCCCGTGAACAGTATGAAAAGGCAGAAAGATAGGACACTGAAAGATGAACTCCCCAGGTCGCTAGGTGCCCAATATGCTACTGGAGATCAGTGGAGAAATAACTCCAGAAAAAATGAAGGGATGGAGCCAAAGCAAAAACAACACCCAATTGTGGATGGGACTGGTGATAGAAGCAAGGTTCAATGCTGTAAACAGCAATATTGCTTGGAATATAACCTGGAATGTTAGGTCCATGAATCAAGGCAAATTGGAAGTGGTCAAACAGGATATGGCAAGAGTGAACATCGACATTCTAGGAATCAGCAAACTAAGATGGACCGGAATGGGTGAATTTAACTCAGATGACCATTATATCTACTATTGTGGGCAAAAATCGCTTAGAAGAAATGGCGTAGCCATCATAGTCAACAAAAGAGTCTGAAATGCAGTACTTGGAAGCAATCTCAAAAACGACAGAATGATCTCTGTTTGTTTCCAAGGCAAACCATTCAATATCACGGTAATCCAAGTCTATGTCCTGACCAGTAACGCTGAAGAAGCTGAAGCTGAACGGTTCTATGAAGACCTACAAGACCTTTTAGAACTAACACCAAAGAAAGATGTCCTTTTCATTATAGGGGATTGGAATGCAAAAGTAGGAAGTCAAGAAACATGTGGAGTAATGGGCAAATTTGGCCTTGAAGTACAGAATTAAGCATGGCAAAGGCTAATAGAGTTCTGCCATGAGAATGCACTGGTCATAGCAAACACCCTCTCCAACAACACAAGAGAAGACTCTATACATGGACATCACCAGATGGTCAACACCGAAATCAGATTGATTATATTCTTTGCAGCCAAAGATGGGGAAGCTCTATACAGTCAGTGAAAACAAGACTGGGAGCTGACTGTGGCTCAGATCTTGAACTCCTTATTGCCAAATTCAGACTTAAGGTCACATACTGGGAGCTAAACTTGGGACTTGGGGCTAAGTAGTGAGGTCCTTGAGTCCTGGCTCTTCTTTAACATGCTACCTGAATTTAGGCCTTTAAATTCACTGATTCACTGTTTCTACACCTTGATTGCATGTATGCCAAGTTATGTACGCTCTGCTAGAGTTAGTATTAAGTGTTCAGGTCATACTAAAGAGGTCTAAAATTTTGTTGAAAAGTACACAGTAAAAATTGAACAGATTAATGGCTAAATCATATTCTTGTATGAGATGAACTGACCTGTAGAAATGTCAAATATTCCCAGATCCATCTAAATTAATCTTTGTTCTAATGAAGATTATCTTAATGTTTACCCTGAAAACTAAATTCTTGAGCTCAACCAAAAACAATTGAGATAAATAGGAACTATATGGAGTATTGTTCTCTCCAGGTACTACCACAGAAATATTAGTCTCTATAAATAGTCCAGTTTTAGTAGAGGAATGGATACATGGTCATTGTAAGAGAATAACAGTTTTTTGATTTTTGATGAAGGAATGGATTTTTAAAAAAATGGTGTTGCCAATGACAGCCCAGTTTCTTATTTTTCTCCTGCTTAACTGGAAAATCCTCAGGTCCTCAAGGTTGTATCCTCTAGCAAGGAACATTCTCTTTGCATCCCTTCTCTTTCTTATATATACTCACTTTCTCAGTGATAACATGCAGCTTCATCTTCACTTTATAAGTTTCAAATTTAAATCTCCAAGCCCATTACTAAAACATTGCAAAGCACAGAATTGACCCCCACTAAACATTTGTTAAATCAATGAATACTTTTTTTTTAAAAAAAGCTCTAAAGTTTTCTTGAGGGACAAATACCCACAAAATTTAAATAAATCAATAGACTCTTCAAGGGACATTTTCAATGGAATAAAAACATCATTTCCCCTTACAATTAGCAGTTAGTTTAATATAATCTCAATGAAAATAACAAGAGCATTTTTGAAAGGTATTTTATTCTTATAAAATGGATCTTAACCATTATCCTGTGATCCAAAAATCTCCTTCCTAGGTTTACACTCGAAAGGAATGAAAATTTATGTTCACATAAAAACTTGTCCATTGCTATTTGTTGCAACTTTATTCAGTTTATCAAATCTGGAAAGCAACCTAAGTGTCCTTCAACTAGTGAATAGATAAAGAAAGCATTTCACATTGTTACAATTGAATCTACTCAGCAATTCAAAGGAAGAAGCAGGAAAAAAACCCTTGTAAATGCCATATTGTTGCATGTATCAATAGTTTATTCTCTTTATTGATAAGTAATGCTTCACTGTATTGATATATGTTAATTTGTTTATCTATCCACAGAGTTAGGGCTACTAGGGTTGCTTTTCTTTTTTTTTCATTTATTTTTATTAGTTGGAGGCTAATTACTTTACACTATTGTAGTGGGTTTTGTCATACATTGACATGAATCAGCCATGGAGTTACATGTATTCCCCATCCCCATTATACAGAATGAAGTAAGCCAGAAAGATAAAGAACATTACAGCATACTAACACATATATAGGTTTGCTTTTCAAATTTGAGGTGTTACAAATAAACCTGCTATGACTTGGTAACTCAGACAGAAAAGATTCCGCCTGCAGTGTGGGAGACCTAAGTTTGATTCCTGGGTTGGGAAGATCCCCTGGAGGAGGACATGGCAACCCACTTCAGTATTCTTGCTTGGAGAATCCCATGGACAGAGGAGCCTGGTGGGCAATAGTCCACAGGGTCACACAGAGTTGGACATGACTGAGCAACTAGGCACAGCGCACACATGAGTGTCTATGTATATGTGTGTATGTATGTATATAAGTGTCTGTGTGTGTATATAAATATATATATTTAAAAAAGAACCTGTTGGCACATGCAACAACCTGGAGAAATCTCAAATGAATTCTGATAAGTCAAAGATTTGGAACTTAAAGATTACGCTTCCCTGGTAGTCCAGTGGCTGGGACTGTGAGCTCCCAATGCAGGGGCCCAGGTTGGATCCCTGATCAGGGAACTGGATCCCGCATGTGGCAGCGAAAATCGAAGATCCCCCATGCCCCAACTAATACTCAGCACAGCCAAATAATAAATAAAAATTAAAATGAACATTAAAGACTACAATCATATGGTTTATTTATATGCCATTTATTGTGTTATATTTGGAAAAATCAGCAAGTATATGTGTGAAAAAAATATTAAGTAATTAGTGGTAAGCTGAGGAGATGCCTAAACATGCACACTCATATCATGGGCAGATAAATGAGCTATTAAGGAAAACCAGAAATAGATCTAAGTCATCATGGATTTTATGAAAAGGATAACTTGCCAATCAGGAAATTTGCGTTGTTTCATACATGAAATTTTGGCGCTGAATAAACTAATTGAATATTGGGGGAGATAAAACTGTTGCATTTGTGTCTCCATAGCTTTCTCCAAAATTAATTTCAGATAAGTTAAAGGTTTACACTTTCAAAGACGGGGATAGAAAATGTCATCAAATTTTTAGAAAACGTTATGAAAGACTTAAAAAATTTTTTTAGAGTAGAGAAGATCTTTCTAAAGATGAAATGAAACCAGATTGATAATTTTGACTCCATTAAATCTAAAATGTTACTGCATGGCAAAATGCACCACATACACCATTTTCAGGACATCACTCAAATGTTATTTCATTGATGTCTTTGGTCATTCTGTTTAAATTATAACGTGTGTACCACTCCACCTTCCCTCTGCATTGACTCCTTTGCAGATCTCCTTTCCCTGATTTCTCTCCTAATGTGCTATATGTTTACCAAGCTTTCTTGCTTATTGATTTTCTAACACTATCAGACCTAATCTATATGGGAAAGAAATTTTAATCATTAAAGAAATATTCTCCATTGAGAAAGTATCTCACCTATCTATCATCTATCTATCTATCTAGTCTATCTGTCTCTTATCCATCCCCTCTCCACCTAGCCCCATACATACTATTTTAATCCAGATTCCACACTGTTCTTTGCTTACTCCAGTGGAGAATTTATAATAAAACAATGCCCTTCCGAATTTGTAGTCAATGGAATATGCTAAGGCATTCAATTGAAGAATAGAGTAAATAAAAATGATTGAATTGAATTGAAGAATAGAATCAATATAAATAATTGAAGAACTCAACATAAACAAACCCAGAAAACACAAACATTATACAGTTGGTAGACAAAATATTAAAAATTATTAAAATTGTATTCCAGATGTTTTAAGAAGTGAGAGGACCATTTGGACATGTAAACTTGAAGGATAGATATATTTTAAAAAGACTTGAACAGGTTAAAAAATATATTCCGCCAGATGGAATGAACAATGGGTTAGGCACCATAGAAGAAAATATTAGTAAGTTTGAAATAGACAATGACGGAAACTATCCAAAATAAAAACCAGAAAAAATTGAGTAATGATAAGAGGCTCGGTGAGCTGTGAGACAACCTGGGGGAGGGGTAATACATGATTAATTGGAATCTCTTAGGGAGTAAGGGCCAAAAATCTTCCCATATTTGATGAAAAATATAAGCCTATAAATCTATACTACTTGGTTAACTTTAAACATAAGAAAAATGAAAAAAATTGCACTTAGCCCATTGTAATCAGATTTCTTAAGTATGGTGACAAAATGGAAATCTTCAAAGCAGCCAGAGAAACAGAGGAACAGAGAGAAGAACAGCAGCACACTTCTCTTAGGAAACAAAGCAATTTACCAAGTATTGAAAGTATTAAAAGAAAAAAAATAATGTGAATCTCTAATTCTCCACCTGATGATACTATTTTTTAAAAATAAAAGAAAAAGGAACACTTTTCCACATAGGCAAAAGCTGAAAGGATACACCACCATCATACCTGCACTATAGGAAATACAAGAGGAAGGCCTGCAGGAGGGATTGATGTGGTGCAAGGTGGAAATCTCAAACTGTACCAGGGGAGGGAGATCACGGATGATTGTCAGTCTGAGGAGATCTATCTATTTCTCTATCACTGTCCTGCCTGGAGAGTCCCATGGACAGAGGAGCCTGGTGGGCTACAAGTCCGTAGGGTCGCAAAGAGTCAGACATGACTGAGCACACACACATCCCTTATATAGAGAGATTTAATACATCCACAATGGATTTTCTTGGACTAAAATATTCAAACAATATATTCAAAAGCAGAAATTATAGCTGTTGATAAAATTAGTAAGTTGTAATTTAGCTCAAAGAACAATAACTTGATAAAACAGAGACATAAAGTGTAATAAAATATGGAAGAGTGTGTAAGAGATAATGCAGGATGCAGTGAAAAGACCCTCTGTATGTAGATACTGATATTATTGGTAGGAGTCCTGTCTCCTGCCTAGAGCTGACTGACAGGAGGACTCCCAAGGAACAGAAGCTGCAGTGTTTGAGCCCACAGCTGTGGTCGTGGAGTAGGTCAGCGGGGATGCTGGCCTCAGTGCACTGGGCGGCCAGCGCTGCTGCTTGTGTTGCTTTCTGCCCTGCTTGTCTCAAGGATGGCTCTGGCTGGAGGGACCTAAGGGACATGGGCCAAAGCAAAGGACCCTCAGAGAGCTCCTTGGAAGGTAAAAAGGCATATCCTAGATTGGGTGTACCATCAAAGCCAAGTGGAGTTTCCTGGATGAGATATTAGCCAGCCTCTTGGGCACCAAGAGAACTCCTTAGCAGTGCCAAGAGAGGGTGTTCTTTTTTTAAATTTTTATTTTTTACTTTATTAGATTATAGTTGCTCTACAGTGTTGTGTTTCTGCTGTACAGCAAAGTGAATCAGGTACCCATTTTATTTTGGATTTTCTTCCCATTTAGGTCACCAAAGAGCATTGAGTAGAGTTCCCTGTGCTATACAGTAGGTTCTCATTAGTTATCCATTTTATACATAGTCAATAGTGTATATTAATTCAGTTCAGTTCAGTCGCTCAGTCGTGTCCGACTCTTTGCAATCCCATGAATCGCAGCACGCCAGGCCTCCCTGTCCATCACCAGCTCCCGGAGTTTACTCAAACTCATGCCCATCGAGTCGGTAGTGCCATCCAGCCATCTCATCCTCTGTCGTCCCCTTCTCCTTCTGCCCCCAATCCCTCCCAGCACCAGGATCTTTTCCAATGAGTCAACTCTTCGCATGAGGTGGCCAAAGTACTAGACTTTCAGCTTCAGCATCAGTCCTTCCAATGAACACGGCAAATTGGAAGTGGTCAAACAGGAGATGGCAAGAGTGAATGTCGACATTCTAGGAATCAGCGAACTAAAATGGACTGGAATGGGTGAATTTAACTCAGATGACCATTATATCTACTACTGTGGGCAGGAATCCCTTAGAAGACATGGAGTAGCCATCATGGTCAACAAAAGAGTCCGAAATGCAGTACTTGGATGCAATCTCAAAAATGACAGAATGATCTCTGTTTGTTTCCAAGGCAATCCATGCAATATCACTGTAATCCAAGCTTATGCCCCAACCAGTAATGCTGAAGAAGCTGAAGTTGAACGGTTCTATGAAGACCTACAAGACCTTTTAGAACTAACACCCAATAGTGTATATATGTGAATCTAAATCTCCTTCATCCCACCCCCTCCTTCTTATATATACCTTTATTTTCTGTGTCTGTTTCTGCTTTGCAAAGAAGATCATCTATGCCAAACCATCTTTCTTGGTTCCACATTTATGTGTTACTATATGATATTTGTTTTCTCTTTCTGCCTTACTTCACTCCTTATGACTGTCCCTAGGCAGTCTCTCACAAGTGGCACAGTTTTGTCCCTTTTCTGTTGTTTATATGTACCACATCTTCTTCTTTTTCTTTTTTCTTTTTACAACTGCTGGGTCAGATGTGATCTTATTTCAAAGGTAAAAAATTAACATTTTTTTCTAGTTTGATGTTTTTAATTAATTAATTTTAATTGGAGGCTAATTATTTTACAATATTGTAGTGGTTTTTGCCATACATGGACATGAATTAGCCATGGGTGTACGTGTGTCCCCCATCCTGAACCCCCCTCCCACCTCCCTCCCCATCCCATCCCTCAGGATCATCCCAGTGCACCAGCCCTGAGGACCCTGTCTCATGCATCGAACCTGGACTGGCGATCTATTTCACATATGCTAATATGCATGTTTCAATGCTATTCTCTCAAATCATCCCACCCTTGCCTTCTCCCACAGAGCCCAAAAGACTGTTCTATACATCTGTGTCTCTTTTTCGGTTTTGCATTAGGGTTATCGTTGCCATCTTTCTAAATTCCATATATATGCGTTAGTGTACTGTACTGGTGTTTTTCTTTCTGACTGACTTCATTCTGTATAATAGGCTCTGGTTTCATCCACCTCTTTAGAACTTATTCAAATGCATTCTTTTTAATGGCTGAGTAATATTCCATCATGTATATGTACCATAACTTTCTTATCCATTCGTCTGCCAATAGACATCTAGG
Source organism: Dama dama (assembly GCF_033118175.1). Lineage (NCBI taxonomy): Eukaryota > Metazoa > Chordata > Mammalia > Artiodactyla > Cervidae > Dama > Dama dama. The sequence goes on from NC_083684.1 coordinate 49,894,440, forward strand.
TTGCTTCTATGTCCTAGCTATTGTAAACAGTGCTGTGATGAACACTGGGGTACACGTGTCTCTTTCAATACTGGTTTCCTCGGGGTGTATGCCCAGCAGTGGGATTGCTGGGTCGTATGGCAGCTCTATTTCCAGTTTTTTAAGGAATCTCCACACTGTTCTCCATAGTGGCTGTCCTAGTTTGCATTCCCACCAACAGTGTAAGAGGGTTCCCTTTGCTCCACAGCCTCTTCAGCATTTACTGTTTGTAGAGTTTTTGATAGCAGCCATTCTGACTGGCGTGAGATGGTACCTCATTGTGGCTTTGATTTGCATTTCTCTGATAATGAGTGATGTTAAGCATCTTTTCATGTGTTTGTCAGACATGTGTATGTCTTCTTTGGAAAATGTCTGTTTAATTCTTTGGCCCATTTTTTTGATTGTGCCATTTATTTTTGTGGAATTGAGCTTCAGGAGCTGCTTGTATATTTTTGAGATTAATTCAGTTCCTTCATTTGCTATTTCCTCCCATTCTGAACGCTGTCGTTTCATCTTGTTTATAGTTTCCTTCATTGTGCAAAAGATCTTAAGTTTAACTAGGTCCCATTTATTTATTTTTGCTTTTATTTACATTATTCTAGGAGGTGGGTCATAGAGGATCCTGCTGTGATTTATGTCAGAGAGTGTTTTCCCCATGTTTTCCTCTAGGAGTTTTTATAGTTTCTGGTCTTACATTTAGATCTTTAATCCATTTTGAGTTTATTTTGTGTATGGTGTTTCAAAGTGTCCTAGTTTCAGTCTTTTACAAGTGGTTCACCAGTTTTCCCAGAACCACTTGTTGAAGAGATTATCTCTTCTCCATTGTTTATTCTTGCCTCATTTGTCAAAGATAAGGTGTCTATAGGTATGTGGATTTATCCCCGGGCTTTCTATTTTGTTCCATTGATCTATATTTCTGTCTTTGTGCCAGTACCATACTGTCTGGATGACTGTTGCTTTGTAGTCTAGTCTGAAGTCAGGCAGGTTGATTCCTCCAGTTCCCTTCTTCTTTCTCAAGATTGCTTTGGCTATTCGAGGTTTTTTGTATTTCCATACAAATTGTGAAATTATTTGTTCTAGTTCTCTGAAAAATACTGTTGGTAGCTTGATAGTGAGTGCATTGAATCTATAGATTGCTTTGGGTAGTGTAGTCATTTTCACTATATTGATTCTTCCGATCCATGTGCATGCTATATTTCTCCATCTATTTGTGTCCTCTTTGATTTCTTTCATCAGTGTTTTATAGTTTTCTATATATAGGTCTTTTGTTTCTTTAGGTAGATTTATTCCTAAGTATTTTATTGTTTTCGTTGCAATGGTGAATGGTATTGTTTCCTTAGTTTCTCTTTCTGTTTTCTCATTGTTAGAGTATAGTAATGCAGGGGATTTTTGTGTGTTAATTTTATATCCTGCAACTTTACTATATTCATTGATTAGCTCTAGTAATTTTCTGGTGGAGTCTTTAGGGTTTTCAATGTAGAGGATCATGTCATCTGCAAACAGTGAGAGTTTTACTTCTTCTTTTCCAATCTGGATTCCTTTTATTTCTTTTTCTTCTCTGATTTCTGTGCCCAACACTTCCAAAACTATGTTGAATAGTAGTGGTGAGTGTGGGTACCCTTGTGTTTTTCCAACTGTAGGGGAAATGCTTTCAATTTTTCACCATTAAGGATAACGTTTGCTGTGGCTTTATCAATATGGCTTTTCTTATGTTGAAAGTATGTCTCTTCTATTCCTGGTTTCTGGAGGTTTTTTTTTTTTTTTTAATCATAAATGGATGTTGAATTTTGTCAAAAGCTTTTTCTGCAACTATTGAGATAATCATATGGTTTTTTATCTTTCAATTTGTTAATATGGTGTGTCACATTGATTGATTTGTGAATATTGAAGAATACTTGCATCCCTGGGATAAAGCCTACTTGGTCCTGATGTATGACCTTTTAATATGTTGTTGGATCCTATTTGCTAGAATTTTGTTAAGGATTTTTCCATCTATGTTCATCAGTGATATTGGCCTGTAGTGTTCTTATTTTGTGCCATCTTTGTCTGGGTTTGGTATTAGGGTGATGGTGGCCTCATGGAATGAGTTTGGAAGTTTACCTTCCTCTGCAATTTTCTGGAAGAGTTTGAATAGGATAGGTGTTAGCTGTTCTCTAAGTTTTTTTGTAGAATTCAGCTGTGAAGCCTTCTGGTCCTGGAATTTTTTTTTTTTTTTGCTGGAAGATTTCTGATTACAGCTTTGATTTCCATGCTTGTGATGGGTCTGTTCAGATTTTCTATTTCTTCCTGGTTCAGTTTTGGAAAGTTATACTTTTCTAAGAATTTTTCCATTTTTTCCAAGTTTTCCATTTTTTTTTGGCATATAGTTGCTGATAGTAGTCTCTTATGTACCTTTGTATTTCTGTATTCTGTTGTGATTCTTCCATTTTAATTTCTAGTTTTGTTGATTTGATTCTTCTCCCTTTGTTTCTTGATGAGTCTGGCTTATGGTTTATCTATTTTTTTTTATCTTCTCAAAGAACCAGCTTTTAGCTTTGTTGATTTTTGGTATGGTCTCTTTTGTTTCTTTTTCATTTATTTCTGCCCTAATTACTATGATTTCTTTCCTTCTACTAACCCTGGGGTTCTTAATTTCTTCCTGTTCTAGTTGCTTTAGGTATAGAGTTAGTTTATTTATTTGATTTTTCTCTTGTTTCTTGAGGTAAGCTTGTATTGCTATGGGCCTTCCCCTTAGCACTAGTTTTACTGAATCCCATAGGTTTTGGGTTGTTGTGTTTCCATTTTCATTTGTTTCTATGCATGTTTTGATTTCTTTCTTGATTTCTTCTGTGATTTGTTGGTTATTCAGAAGTGTGTTGTTTAGCCTCCATATGTTTGTATTTTTAATAGTTTCCCCCCCCTGTAGTTGATATTTAATCTTACCACATTGTGATCAGAAAAGATGCTTGAGATGATTTCAATTTTTTAAAAAATTTATCAAGACTAGATTTATGGCCCAGGATGTGATGTATCCCAGAGAAGGTTCCGTGTGCAATTGAGAAAAAGGTGAAATTCATTGTTTTAGGGTGAAATATCCTATAGATATCAATTAGGTCTAAGTGGTCCATTGTATCATTTAAAGTTTGTGTTTCCTTGCTAATTTTCTGTTTAGTTGATCTATCCATAGGTGTGAGTGGGGTATTAAAGTTTCCCACTATTATTGTGTTACTGTTAGTTTTCCCTTTCATACTTGTTAGCATTTGCCTTACATATTGTGGTGCTCCTATGTTGGGTGCACATATATTTATAATAGTTATATCTTCTTCTTGGATTGATCCTTTGATCATCCTTCTTTGTCTCTTTTTACGACCTTTATTTCAAAGTCTATTTCATCTGATATGAGTATTGCTACTCCTGCTTTCTTTTGGTCTCCATTTGCATAAAATATCTTTTTCCAGCCCTTTACTTTCAGTCTGTATGTGTCCCTTGGTTTGAGGTGGGTCTCTTGTAGACAGCATATACAGGGGGCCTTGCTTTTGTATCCATTTAGCCAGTCTTTGTCTTTTGGTTGGGGCATTCAACATATTTACATTTAAGGTAATATTGATAAGTATGATCCCATTGCCATTTACTTTGTTGTTTTGGGTTCGAGTTTATGAACCTTTTCTGTGTTTCCTGTTTAGAGAAGATCCTTTAGCATTTGTTAAAGAGCTGGTTTGGTGGAGATGAATTCTGAGCTTTTGCTTGTTGATAAAGCTTTTGATTTCTCCCTCATATTTGAATGAGATCCTTGCTGGGTACAGTAATCTGGGTTGTAGGTTTTCAAATATGTCCTGCCATTCCCTTCTGGCTTGAAGATTTTCTATGGAAAGATCAGCTGTTATCTTTATGGGAAGCCTCTTGTCTGTTATTTGTTGTTTTTCCCTTGCTGCTTTTAATATTTGTTCTTTGTGTTTGATCTTCATTAATTTGATTAATATGTGTCTTGGAGTGTTTCACCTTGAATTTATCTTGTTTGGGGCTCTCTGAGTTTCTTGGATTTAGGTGGATATTTCCTTCCCCATTTTAGGGAAGTTTTCAACTATTATCTCCTCAAGTATTTCCTCATGGCCTTTATTTTTGTCTTCTTCTTCTGGGACTCCTATGATTTGAATGTTGGGGCATTTGACTTGTCCCAGAGGTCTCTGAGGCTGTTCTCATTTCTCTTAATTTTTTTGTTCTTTTTTCCTCTCTGCTTCATTTATTTCCACCATTTTCACCTCACTTATCCTATCTTCTGCCTCAGTTATTCTACTTTTGGTTCCCTCCAGAGTGCTTGATCTCAGTTATTGCATTATTCACTATTGATTAACTCTTTTAAAATTTCTTTTAGGTCCTTGTTAAACTTTTCCTGCATCTTCTCAATGTTGTCTCCAGGCTATTCATCTGTAAGTCCATTTTGTTTTCAAGACTTTGGATCATTTTTACTATCATTGTTGTGAATTCGTTTTCAGGTAGACCCCCATCTCCTCTTTGGTTTTTTTTGGTGGGCATTTATCATGTTCCTTTTCCTACTGAACATTTCTCTGCCTTTTCATCTTGCTGAGACTGCTGTGTTTGGGGTTGCCTTTCTGTATGCTGGAAGTTTGTGGTTCCTCTTTATCATGGAGGTTCCTCCCTGTGGGTAGGGTTGGACGAGTGGCTTGCCAAGGTTTCCTGGTTAGGGAAGCTTGCATCAGTGTTCTGGTGGGTGGAGCTGTATCTCTTCTCTCTGGAGTGCAGTGAAGTGTCCAGTAGTGAGTTTTGAGGGGTTTATGGGTTTGGTGTACTTTGGGCAGCCTGTATATTAATGCTCAAGGCTATGTTCCTGCATTGCTGAAGAATTAGCTTGGTATGCCTTGTTCTGGAACTTGTTGGCTCTTGGGTGGAGCCTGGTTTCAGTGTAGGTATGGAGGCTTTTGGATGAGCTCTTGTCGATTACTATTCCCTGAAGTCAGGAGTTGTCTGGTGTTCTCAGGTTTTGGATTTAAGCCTCCTGCCTCTGTTTTTCAGTCTTATTCTTACAGTAGACTCAAGACTTCTCCATCCATACAGCACCGATGATAGAACAACTAGGTTAATGGAGAAAAGATTCTCCACAGTGAGGGACACCCAGAGACGTTTGCAGAGTTACATGGAGAAGAGAAGAGGGAGGAGGGAGATAGAGATGACCAGGAGGAGAAGAGTGGGAATCAAAAGGGAAGAGAGCCATCTAGCCAGTCATCAATTCCCTATGTGCTCTCCAAAGCCTGGAACACCCAGAGAGGTTCACAGAGTTACATAGAAAAGAGAAAAGGGAAGAAGGAGATAGAGGTGACCAGAAGGAGAAGAAGGAAAGTCAAAAAGAGAGAGACAGATCTAGCCACTAATCATTTCCCTAAGTGTTCTCCACAGCCCGGAATACCCAAAGAGATTCACAGAATTGGGTAGAGAAGAGAAGGGGGAGGGAAGAGATAGAGGTGACCTGGAGGAGAAAAAGGAGAGTCAAAAGGGGGAGAGGGCAATCAAGCCAGTAATCACACCCCTAAGTAAAAATGGGTACTGAAGATTGGATCCTTAAAGATACAGAGTTGATAACAAATACCAAAAAGCAAAGATTAAAAATCTAGAGTAGAGTTTAGACTCTCAAAAATATAATATTAAAAAAAGAAAGCAAAATCACAAAATTATAAAAGATATATATGAAATTTGCTTTAAAAACATGGCCTTTTGTTTTTTTTTGCAAGGTAATAGTATGTTATAAAAATGAAAATTAAAGGAATAATAAAAGACTTAAAAATTTTGAAAAATTAAAAAATTTAAAAAATGATAATAGTAAAATATATCTAGGAATTTCTCTGGAGGTATTGTGGACAGTGTATGGTCAGTTCAGTTTCAGATAGTTCCTTGTTCCAGCTTATGCTTTTTCTCAAGGTCTATGCTGCTGCTGCTAAGTCACTTCAGTCATGTCTGACTCTGTGTTACCCCATACGTGGCAGCCCACCAGGCTCCTCTGTCCCTGGGATTCTCCAGACAAGAGTACTGGAGTGGGTTGCCATTTCCTTCTCCAAGTCTCAAGATCTATAGGCCCCTTCTAATGTAGTCGGTGCTAACTACAGGGCTTTAATCTGTTGTTCTCGTCACTTCCAGTGCGGTTCCCTCTGTTTATTTTGGCTTTTGTTTGCAAGTCTCTTCGGTGTCTAGTTTCCGCCCTGACAGAAGGGGGCGCAAGGTGGTCACTTACTTAGGCTCACTTATTCTTTTGTGCCCTGGGGAGGGAGGAACACTGCAAAAAAATATCACTGGCATGTGTGGGGAGTGCTCGCAGTGCCTGGGCCACACTGGGTTTGCCCCCGCTCATGGCGTGTGCTTTCCCAGTCTACGCTGCTCAGGCTCCAGGGGAACTGTCTAAGGTGGGCCCTGGGTTGCATACACTTCCCGTGATTAAGCTGCTCAGGTTCAGGTTCTCAGGACTCCACAAAGGCACAGACTCGGTTGGGCCTGCATTTTGTGCCTTTCCCAGGTCCGAGCAACTCAGGCAACCAGGTGCTTGGTGAGTGCACTCTCCCCAGGTGTGCTTATCGCCTCCCCTGTCCCAGCCACTCGGTTTCCCGGGTGTGCAGCGGGAGCACCGTCTCAGGTGTGCCATGTGTCTCTTCTGGGGAGCTGATCTCTGGCTGCGACCTTCCTGATAGATGTCAACCATCCAGGATCCCAGGAAAACTTGGTAAGCAACTGGGAGCTTGATCGCAGTTTGGTAGAGGATGCTGTCTTTGGGGCCGAGTTTGCCTCTTTCTGGCTCTGGATGTTGACCACCTGCCTCCCTGCCTCCGGCCACGGGAGGGGCTGGTCCGCAGCTGGCTAGCTCTCCTCTGATATCAGCTCAGTCCTTTGTTCTGTGAGTGGGCCCAGCAGTGCCTTATGTTAGAGCTTTCCAGGGGAAGGTTCTCTCACTCTCTGTCTGTCTCTTTTTTCCCCTCTCTCTCTGGCTATCCCACGGTTTGTGTAGCTATCTCATGTTAAGCTCCCTCAGATTGTCCTCAGGGCATTCAGGCCCGGTCCTTACCCTAAGCAATGCAGCCTGCACCTCCATGTTCAGCCCCTGCTTGCTAGTGACAGATGCTTATGTGTGGGCTACTTCTCCTCTGGGAGCTGTGGTTAGGCATGTAATCTGTGGGTTTTATTTATTTATTTATTTTTCCTCCTGGTTATGTTGCCCTCTGAGATTCCAAAACATCCCACAGACCTCCTGGTGAGAGGGTTTCCTGGTGTTTGGAAACTTCTCCTCTTTCACGACTACCTTCCTGGGATGGGTCTCCATCCCTAACTCTTTTGTCTCTCTTTTTATCTTTTATATTTTATCCTACTTCCTTTTGAAGACAATGGGCTGTCTTTCTGGGTGACTGGTGTCCTCCACTAGTGTTCAGAACTTGTTTTGTGGAATTTGCTCAGCATTCAAATGATCTTTCAATGAATTTGTGGGGAAGAAAATAGTCTCCCCATCCTATTCCTCCGCCATCTTAGGACCACCCCAGCCACCCACCCACCCGCCGCGTACCACATCTTCTTTACAGTATAAAGTGTCTAAAGGGATTTACCATTTTGAGCAGTGATATATTAGAACTATAGTCAGCTGTTGCAGAGTCCTGGAAGCACACCAGCGTTCCACTTTTTAAAAGTTTAGTTGAGGAGTCAACAGTTGGTTTGGCAGGCACAGGAGGAATGGAACTAGGGATACCTGAGACCATGGTCATGGTGAGACTCTTGGAACTCTTAGAAATGCAATTATTAATAAAAGATGTAGAAGTATTTCACCACTTTGCAAACTGACACAAATATACTGGAGTGAACCAAGTTAATGTCAGGTCTTCCTGGAACCCATTCCTGTTTGCACATGATTCTATCTTTGCTGACATCATTCACCTCCCTAACTAGCCTGTATCTTTTAGGACGGCATATGTTTCCGAGTACCTGTTCATTGTACACTCACAGCACTTGCTGGGAGCATCCTCATTTCATTAGTCCTACTGTTTCAGTTGAGCTGGAGCATTGTTATGTAAAGTCAGACAACTGGGTTGAATGGCTCCTATGTACTTTCATGACACCTAGTCTATGCTTACTTTACATTTCTCCTCAACCATTTCCTTTAACTTTTATATTAATTCTCATCTTATTTCACTTTTTGGTCCCAAATATTTCCTATTCTTCCTTCCAACAGATGCGTGTTGACCATATAGGTGAAAGATTTAGGGCCACTCCCATTCTGGGACACTTGCAGTCTGTATATTGTCACTTTGCTTATTTAACTTACATGCAGAGTACATCATGAGAAATACTGGACTGGATGAAGCATAAGCTGGAATCAAGATTGCCAGGAGAAATATTAAGAACCTCAGATATGCAGATGACACCACCCTTATTGCAGAAAGCAAAGAAGAACTAAAGAACCTGTTGTTGAAAGTGAAAGAGGAGAGTGAAAAAGTTGGCTTAAAACTCAACATTCAGAAAACTAAGATCATGGCATCTGGTCCCATTACTTCATGGCAGATATATGGGGAAACAATGGAAACAGTGGCAAACTTTACTTTTTTGGGCTCCAAAATCACTGCGGACGGTGACTGCAGTCATGAAATTAGAAGATGCTTTCCTTGGAAGGAAAGTTATGACCAACCTAGACAGCATATTAAAAAGCAGAGACATCCTAGATGCCCATCAGCAGATGAATGGATAAGGAAGCTGTGGTACATATACACCATGGAATATTACTCAGCCATTAAAAAGAATTCATTTGAATCAGTTCTAATGAGATGGATGAAACTGGAGCCCATTATACAGAGTGAAGTAAACCAGAAAGATAAAGAACATTACAGCATACTAACACATATATATGGAATTTAGAAAGATGGCAACGATAACCCTATATGCAAAACAGAAAAAGAGACACAGAAATACAGAACAGACTTTTGAACTCTGTGGGAGAAGGTGAGGGTGGGATGTTTCGAAAGAACAGCATGTATATTACCTATGGTGAAACAGATCACCAGCCCAGGTGGGATGCATGAGACAAGTACTCGGGCCTGGTGCACTGGGAAGACCCAGAGGAATCGGGTGGAGAGGGAGGTGGGAGGGGGGATCGGGATGGGGAATACGTGTAAATCTATGGCTGATTCATATCAATGTATGACAAAACCCACTGAAATGTTGTGAAGTAATTAGCCTCCAACTGATAAAAAAATAAAAATTAAAAAAAAATAAAGTAAATCAGTCCTGAATATTCATTGGAAGGACTGATGCTGAAGCTGAAACTCCAATTCTTTGGCCACCTGATGTGAAGAACTGACTCATTTGAAAAGACCCTGGTGCTGGGAAAAATTGAAGGCAGGAGGAGAAGGGGATGACAGAGGATGAGATGATTGGATGGCATCACTGACTCAATGAACATGAGTTTGAGTAAACTCTGGGAGTTGGTGATGGCCAGGGAAGCCTGGCATGCTGCAGTCCATGGGGTTGCAAAGAGTTGGATGCGACTGAGCAACTGAACTGAACTGCAGTTACTAAAAAGGAACATAGTGTATGTTGACATGGTCATCTGTTTTTAAAGTAAAATTTGACAAGTAGATATTTTAAGCACAGTTAAAATATGTATTCTTTCTATTCTGATTTGCCCTCATTTACATTATTGGAATGCTTGAGTTACTTTCTTTTGTCCTGTGGGGTTTTACTGTGTGTATTTGTTTTTCTTTTTCTTTTTGGTAATGGGAGTATTTAGTCTCTTCAAAACTATTTATTTCAAAAGAGTGCATGTACAATATTTGCACTCAATTTTAGTACGCACATTGATGTGTTTTGAAATTTTTACACTGAAAAACACATATAATCAACATATTAAATATTTCTATTATTTTACCCAAATAAATGAAATCATGCAAGATATACTCTTTTATACCTAATTTTTTTTGTTGATTTATGTTGTTGTGGGAAGCAGTAGTTCAGTTCTTTTGCTAAATAGTATTTTATCATATGGATATACGAAAATTTGTTACATGTTGGTAGAAATTTCTGTATTTTTTTTCAGAATTATATTCTTATTTTTATTGTAATGGAAAACACATGAAATCTATATTTTTTCTTTTTGATTCTTTATTTAGATTTCTAGTAAATATATATATGTTAATATGAATCTTAAATGCACAGCCATGGAAGTTCCTCTGAGGTCACTGTTGTTTTCAGGAAAACAGACCTGAGGAAATTTTTGGCTCTCCAGAACACCTCTAATCAATAACTTCTTTATTGAAATATTTATTGACCACACGACATGTGCTAGTTCATTTGTCCCTTGGCTTGCTCAACTCTGTTTTTTTAACTAAACAATCAAGAGAGCCTCATCAACCAGGCAGAATTGCATTTCTTTCAGTGGCAAAAGAAATGGACCAGTGAACACACAGTCACAGCTATCACTCCAGCATCCTGGGCTCATGTATTGTCATTAGCTAAGTGAAATTAAAACTAGGAAACCACACCTTTAGAAAACTCAGACACACTAGTTTACTGAGTAGCAGAATTACAAACACCATCCCCAAAGGGGCAGAGAAAATGAAACTTAATTTTCCTCTAAGAGAGACAGTCCCAGTTTACACCTGTTGTGTCACAGTCCCAGCTGCCCAAACATTTCCCCCAGGGAATCTATATTCTTAATAACTCTAAGTATTGTTAACTGGAAGTAGTTAACAACTGTACAGTAGTTCTCTAGCAGTTTTATATTTTGCACATTGCATAACCGAATTTCAACAGAAAATTTCATTTCCCAACTACTCTTTGTCCTTGGTAACCACCATTCTGCTCTTTGTTTCTGTGGGTTTCAAACCGTATTTTTTTTTTAGTAACGTATTTTCTTGAAAATTTTATTTTTTTGCCATGCCATGCAGCTTGTGAGAACTTAGTTCCTTGACCAGGGATTGAGCCTGGGCATTTGGCAATTAGAGATTGAGTACTGACCTCCGAACTGCCAGGGAATTTTCTGGTATATCTGCTCAAGATGCTATCTCATGTAAGTGGGATTGTGCAGAATTTGTCTTTCTGTGACTGGCTTATTAGTCTTGCAATAATGTCCTTGGGGCTTCCCTGGTGGCTCAGATGGTAAAGAAACTGCCTACAATTCAGGAGACCTGGGTTCAGTGCCCTGGAGAAAGGAATGGAAACCCACTGAAGTATTCTTGCCTGGAGAATCCCATGGACAGAGGAGCCTGGCAGCCTACGTTGATGGGGTCACAAAAAGTTGGACATGACTGAATAAATAACACTTTCACTTTCAGTGTCTTTAAGGTTCATCCATGTTGTTATATATAGTAAGATTTCCTTCTTTTTAAAGACTGAATAACACTGCACTGTATATATGTGTGTATATGTGTCTATATCATGTTTTCTTTTTATATCTGTTGATGGATATTTTGCTTACCCCCATGTCTTGGTTACTGTGAATAATGCTACAATGAACTGCATAGTGCTATATCTTTTGGGATCTTGATTTTAATTCTTTTCGTTCATTTTTCAGTTGATTAGTCATGTCCAACCAGGTGCCATGATCTTAGTTTTTAGACTGTTGAGTTTTAAGCCAGCCTTTTCACTTTCATCTTTCATCCTCATCAAGAGGCTGTTTAGTTGCTCTTCACTTTCTGCCACTAGAGTGGTATCATCTGCATATCTGAGGTTGTTGATATTTCTCTTGGCAATATTGATTCCAGCTTGTGATTCATACAACCCAGAATTTTGCATGATGTAATCCACATATAAGTTAAATAAGCAGAGTGACAATGTACAGCCTTGATGTACTCCTCTCCCAATTTTGAACTAGTCCGTTGTTTCATGTCTGATTCTAACTGTTGCTTCTTGATCTGCATACAGGTTTCTCAGGAGGCAGATAAGGTTATCTTGGTTTCCCATCTCTTTAAGGATTTCCCACACTTTATTGTGATCCACACAGTCAAAGGCTTTAGTCAATGCAGCAGAAGTTGATGTTTTTCTGGAATTTCCTTGCTTTTTCTATGATCCACCAGATAGTGGCAATTTGATCTCTGCTTCATCTGCCTCTAAATCCAGAACATCTTGAAGTTCTCAGTTCATGTACTGCTGAAGACTTACATGAAGGATTTGGAACATTACCTTGCTAGCATGTGAAATGAGCCCAATTGTATGGTAGTTTGAATATTCTTTGGCATTTCCCTTCTCTGGGATTGGAATCAAAACTGACCTTTTCCAGTCGTGTAGCCACTGCTGAGTTTTCCAAATTTGCTGACGTATTGAATGCAGCACTTTAACACCATCATCTTTTAGGATCTGAAATAGCTCACATGGAATTCCATCACCTCCACTAGCTTTGTTTGTAGGTAATACATCCTAAGGCCTTCTTGACTTCAAACTCCAGGATGTCTGACTCTAGGTGAGTGACCACAGCATCATGGTTGTCTGGGTCATTAAGACCTTTTATGTATAACTCTTCTGTGTATTCTTGCCACCTCTTCTTAATATCTTCTGCTTCTGTAAGGTCCTTGCCATTTTTGTCCTTTATTGTGCCCATCTTTCACTAAATGTTCCCTTGGTATCTCCAATATTCATGAAGAGATCTATACTCTTTCCAGTTCTATTATTTTCCTCTTAATTCTTTTAAATAGATAAATACTCAGAAATGAGGTTGGTGGATCATATGAAAATTTTATTTTTCAATTTTTGTGGACCCTCAATACTGTGATCCATACTGACTGTGCCAGAATACATTCTCAATTTCTCAAAGTCCATGCCAGTACTTGTCTTTTTTTTTAAATGGCCTTCACATTAAGTAGGAGGTAATATCTCAGTGTGGTTTTTCTTTGTATTTTCCTGATAATTATTGATATTGAGCACCTTTTGTATACCTGTTGTGGGTTTCCTTGGTGGCTCAGACTGTAAAGAATCTGCCTACAATGCAGGAGGCCTGGGCTCAATCCCTGGGTTGGGAAGATCCCCTGGAGAAGAGAATAGCAACCCACACCAGTATTCTTGCTTAGAGAATTTCATGGACAGAGGAACCTGGCAAGCTACAGTTCATGGGGTCCCAAAAGTTGGATGACTGAGCAACTTTCACTTTCCCTCTTTGCCATTATTGTATTTTCTCTGGAGATTATCTGTTCAGAGTCAATGCCCAGTTTTAATTGGGATATTTGTGTTTTTATATGGAGACGTAGGAATTCCTTCTGCATTTTGAATATTAACTTCTTTTCAAATATGTGGCTTGAAAATATTTTCCCTTTATGTATGTGGACTTTTCATAGTGTTGATGATTTCCTTTGCTACATAGAAGCTTTTTCTTTACATCATTTTCACTTGTCTACTTTTGCTTTTGTTGCCTTGCTTTGGGTGCAATATTCAAGAAATTATTGCCCAAGCACTTGTCATACAGTTTCCCCCCCATGTTTCCTTCTAGTAATAAAATTTCAGGCATATGTTTCAGTTTGTAATCTATTTTGAATTGTTTTGTGTGTGTAGTGTAAGATTAAAATCAGTTTTTATTCTTTTTCACTTATATATCCAGTGGTTCTCAGCACCATGTATTGAAGATACCATCTTCCCCCATTGTGTATTCCTGGCACCCTTGTCTAAGATCAGTTGACTCTGTGTGTGTGTGTGTTTCCTTGGCTGTTTATTCTGATTCACTGGTCTATATGTCCAAATATTGGTATTGTGCTGTTTTAATTACTGAAACCTTGTAATATGTTTTGAGATAAAGAGGTGTGGTGCCTCCAGCTTTGTTTTTTTCCCCCCTCAAGATCATTTTGGCTATCCAGAGTCCTTGATGGTTGCATATGATTTTTAGTATCATTTTTCTAGAACACCAAAAAATGCCTTGGAATTTAGATAGGGACTGCATTGGCTGTTTATATAATTTTCCATGGTATGAATATCTTAACAATATTAATCTTCCAATCCATGAATGTTGGGTATTGTTCTACCTATCGTGTCTTCTTTAATGTTTTTCATTAATATTTTGTAGTTTTCCGTGTATGTCTTTCCCTTCTGTGATTCAGTCTATTCTTAAGTATTTTATCTTTTCTTAATTTCCCTTTGAAGTTTTCATTGCTAGTGTATGGAAACATAACTGTTGTGGTCCTCTGGGTTCAGCAATAAGGGACCAGGGAAGGCACTGGTGATTGCTAGTGCCAGGAGTGTGCACATGCTCAGCTATGGGGCTGTAAGTGAATGCACAGGGGCAGTGATGTAAGCATTGTGGTGAGGGCGGCCCCCGTGGAGGATCTGGGTCTGATCTCAGGTGCAAGTTCAGTTGCTGAGGTCAGAGCTGGTGTCATGTACACGCCTGACTTCAGGACTGGGACTAACTTTGCAGCATCCATGATGGCTGTGCTGAGTTTCAATGAGGCACTAACTGTCATGGCTCCTGTTAGGGAGGGTGGAGGGACTCAGCACCGGAGTCTGAGACATAAAAACCTGTGGGACCTTCTGTGCTGAGAGCTTTGGGCACATGCAGTAGTTGTGCTGGCTGTTGGTTTGCTCCACAGCTTTTCTCATTTTACTTTGCACTACTTTGTTGCTGCAGCTTCTTAAGTGGACCCCTGAGCTCTTGTCAGAACTGTTTCATTCACATCTGTTTGTCCAATTGTTGTTTTCATTATGAGGGTAGAGAGTGGGATCTCCTACTAAACCATCTTGCTGACATTACTCTGTCTATACATTTTAGAATCAGTTTGTCACTTTCCACAAACTTCCCACTGGCATATGAATCAGGATTTCACTGAAATTGAAGATCAGTAGAATTGAAATCTTAACAATATTAAGTCTTTCAATATAGAATCATGGTGTATGTCTCCATTTATTTATGAATTTTATTTCTCTCAGAAATTAATGTTTTGTGGTTTTCATCATACATGTCTTGCATGTATTTTATTAATTCTGTACCACAACAGGTTTTTGGTGCTGTTCTGGATGATGAATGAAAGTGTTAGTCACTCAGTTGTGTCCAACTCTTTGTGACCCTATGGGCTGTACTTCACCAGAATCCTGTCTCCATAGACTTCTCTAGGCAAGAATTGTGGAATGGGTAACCATTCCCTTCTCCAGGGGATCTTCCCAACCCAGGCATTGAACCTGGCAGTCACCTACATTGCAGGCAGATTATTTACTATCTGAGCCACCAGGAAAACTCCATTATGCATGATATTGTACTTCAATTTGCAATTGTTTGTTTCCTGTATGTAAAATAATCTTGATTTTTATATATTGACATTTATTTTGGAAATATATTCAGCTCCCTTACATGCATAATCGTGTTTTTGTAGATTCATAGGATTTTCTCTGTATATTATATTTTACTGTCTATATTTAATGTTTTCTCTGAAAGAAGAGAATTTGATTTCTTCTCTTCCAAGTATACTTTGTGTTTATTTTTTCTTGCCTTATTGTAGTTTTGAGAGCTTCCAGTCCAATGTTTAATAGAAATAGAAAGCATAGGCCTCTTTGCCTTATCTTTAATCATGGGGGGAAAAACTCAGTCTCTTCTTTAAATGCAATGTTATCTGAAGTCTGCCTTGTTATTTTTGGTGCCTTTTAGTAGCTTGAGGAAATTTTCTTATATTACTACTGAACTGAAAGGCTTAATGGATTTTGAATATTTTCAGTTTCTTTACTGCATATTTTGATATTTGATAAATACTATTAACTGTCTGTTTCAGTTGTGCTAAGTACCAATCATATCGAAATATGAACTTCTCTTCCCTTGGCAATGCTTAAATTCCTCAGCAAAAATTTTACAAAAATGTTGGCAGACTCAGAGTGAGGTAGATGAAATGTGGTGGAAAACAGAGTAACATTCTGCTGAAATTGCTTACAGGACAGGCACTGTCCCTGTGAAACGTGATATGTACATGGCCCCACCCTTTCTAACTTGAGTCAAACTACTTCCCTCCCTCTTGAGATTCTCTTATTGTTCTGTGAGGAATAGTGACCTCATTACTAATTCAGATCTTACCGGGCCTATCTGCTTTCTGCCTTTCTTTCCAAAATTTAGCTGCCTTATCTATAGCTCATTCAGCAAACTGTGAATTAGGTACTAGTTTATCAGTGTAAGGAAATATTTACCAATTGGGAATTGAATGCAAAACAAACAAACAAACAAACAAACCCACCAACATACTACAGTGAGTTTCCTGAGGTAAATGTGAGCCTTAAAGAATCTGCAGATTTATAGCAGTTTATCTTGGGAAGCAGTACAACACCTTCAAGTGTGGACTTTACCAAGGACTCGTGTACATGAAGGAATAAAACAACAGTGCTGAAGTAAACACTTTACTGACAGCTGAGAATATCAATTCAAAACGAGGCATGAAAGAGAAACAAAATGAAGGTATATTTTACAAACAAATAAAATGATATTCCATGCTTACAGATTGGAAGAATTAATACTATTAAAGTGGCCATACTACCCAAAGCCATTCACAAAATTCTATGCATTACCCATCAATATGCCAAAGACATTCTTCACAGAAGTAGAAAAACAATCCTAACACCCTGAATAGCCAAAGCAATCCAGAGAAAAAAGAACAAGGTGGAGGTATTATCCTTCCAGATTTCAAACTATACTACAAAACCATAGTAGTCAACACAGTATGGTACTGGCACAAAAACAGACACATTGGAAAAGATTAAAAAAAAAAGTTAAAAAAAAAGAATTGGTCCAAGTATGTTAAGAGCCAATCCTAGGTAAATGTGAATTAATGTTAATTCCCCATTTCCCCCACTTATTTTAAGTTTATAAGAAGTAGCTTAATGAGATGAATATACATAGCAGAAACACTTTTGGGTCTAAATATCAAAGTTTATTGAAATAAAATATAATCCATAATAAAAAAAAGTTCTTAGGTAGGTTGGATTATTATTTCAAAAGCCTCCAAGGATTTCTAGCAGTTTTAAGACTGTTCTTTCTTGGTGACTCAGATGCAAAAGAAATGGCTATTCTTGAATAATAGCTGTTTGAACTTCTTATTCTTTTATGAAAAATAAGATTATGCATAAAATTTTTTTTGGCTATTGAAATTATTCTGCTTGTTACACTCACTGTTGTAGTGTGCAGTCCTAACTGGCTGAAGAATTTTATTCAGGCTTCCACATAACATTGAGCAGAGTCCCCTGTGCTTATGCAGCTGGACATTTTGGGTTATCCATTCTAAATATAGTAGGGTGCACCTGTCCATTCCAAACTTCTAATATCCTTTCCCCCTATCCTTACGCCCAACAACAATAGTTTGTTCTCTAAATCTGTGGGTCTCTCTGTTTTGTAAATAAGGTCATTTGTATCATGTCTTTTCAGATTCCTTATATAAGACATGTTATGTTTCTGTTACTCTAAGTTATATCACTCAATATGACAGTCTCTAGGTCCATCCATTTTCTGCAGCCTCTTTCTATTCTCGAGTGTCTCTGTACTGTTTCCACCATTTCCTTTCCTTTTCCACTTGAGGAAAAGCCAAGCCCCTTCTAGGCCACAATATCTGGGCCAGTTGCACAACCAGCCCCGCACTGCTGCTGCCTCTGGACTTATCCCTGCCTTTCTCTCCTCCCTCAGTGCCTCCTGTCTGCTTCTGGACCTGACCAAGTGTGCTCCTGCAGCAGGGCCTCTGCACGTGGAGCCCTCCCAACCTGGAGGGCTGCATGTCATCCCCTCATCCTCAGGTGTCTTCAAGTATCACAGGGCAGATTTCCCCAGACTCTTGAGCCCGCCTATCAAAGCATTCTGCCTCCATCCTCCCCCCCTTGCCCTCTGTCTTTTCCCCTGCTTCATCTTCGCCCAGAGTGCCTCTTCCTGTGGGGTCACTGTCTTTCACTCCCTCTCAGGTGATGAAGAGCTGCAGGAGAGCGAGAGCTGTGCTGTGTGCTGCTGCATCCCAGGACTAGGAGAGGGCCCAGCACTCGGTAGATGTTGCACAATGTTTGTTAGAATAATGGCAGGAATATTCCATTTCTCTGGAGTCAATAAACAAGAATATTTTTACTTCTATTTACTATAGATGTGCTTATGAATATTGCCTGGGATTAAATAGATAAGGTAAAGGTTTAAAATATTTGATCAGAATCAAGTAGCTTTTGGCTGGAGGCACCTGGCTGTTCTTTCTCTGAGTGAACTTAAGGTTTACTCTGATGGCCTGATCTGAAGTTGAGACACAAGGTGTGACCACAGTCAGAACCCTATGCCAAATAAGATTCACATCTGGTAACTGCTCTTGGCAAAGAGGCACCGAGTACTGAGCTGCAGTGTCAGCTGACCTCCGTGGAGCCCTTCCTCACCATGGCTCCTGCTGCCTGGGCGCCACTGCCCTGAAGGTCACCCCACGAGGGCTCATGTGGCTGCAGATGTATCTCAGAGGTTCCTGTGCAGGAAGGTGAACACCACAAGGCCCAGGCTGCACATGCTGGCTCTTTGTCTTTGGCAGCAGGACTTCTGTGTGGTGGGACCCCTGCCCATGGATCCCATGCCTCCTATCCTTTAGAAGACACTGCCTCCAATGCCTTCTGCAGCCCTGTGAGGAGACAAGTCAGGGCTTGGAGTGCTGAGTTACAGGTAGCTGGTAGGTACCCAGCCCAGTGCCCTTCCAAGGGTACCACAGAGACGTCCCCAGATTGTGGGGACATTTGGTGAATTCAGGGCAAAGACATGGTCAAAGTCAATGGAATACAGTACATGTAGCCCTTTCATAATGCAAGTTGTTTTTTAAATGTATTTTTATTTGGAGGATAGTTACTTTACAATATTATGTTGGTTTTTGCCATACAAGATGGTTCAGCTGTAAGCATACATATGTTTCTTGCCTCTTGAACCTGCCCCCATGTCCCACCCAATTACACTCCTGTAAGTTGTCATAGAGTACCACATTGAACTCCTTGTGCCAAGTTGTTTTTCAATAAAATTTTACTTTGGAATAATTTTAGATTAATGGAAGAGTTGAAAATATTTGTCAAAACTGATAAGCAACTTTGGAGTATTACTTCTAACTTAACCTCACATATTATGTTTACTTAACCAGGTTGTCCATTAAGGTGCTTTTAGATTTCAGAATTCAACCTACAACCTACACACACTGCACTAATTGTCATGTGTCTCCAGTGTCCTCTGCTCTGTGGAGTCCCTCATTCTCTCCTTGTAATAGCTTATGCATATGGTGTTTGGTGCTGAGTTTGTGGTCTCCGAAGGAGAAGATATGACTCCAGGACCAAAGACACAGTTTCAGTAACTCAAAGCTTTGTGCAGCAAAGATTTTTGTTTAAAATGACAGGACAAAGAAAGCTTCTGACACGGACATCAGAAGGGGGTAGAAAGAGTACCCCCCTTCACTAGTTTAAGCATGGCATTGCATACTTCTCAACTGGCTGCTGAGAACAGATAAATAGAATACCTCATGGTTGAAAGAGTTCCACCAGACCCTTTCTGAAGGCATACATCCTGAGATAACTTCAGCACAAGATTGGCCATAGAGCAGGGGTCCTGTCAGGGAGAATGGTTCTGTACAACTTCTCTGGGTGAAATATACTGTTGCTGTGTAATCAGGGGTACAAGTCTTGAGTAACAGGTTCCCAGACAAGCTTTGTTACAGTTATAATCATTAACATAGAGGGTAAGAAGAATATTTCCATGATCATAGGTTCTGGACCGAAAGAAAGGCCACTTCTTGGGTAAGATACATTGTTGCCCAAGGCTTAAGGAAAGCATGAGGGAGAGTGTTAACCTCCTCCTTAAAGAGCCCTGCACTGCCTAAGCTTTAACTCTCTTAGGGATCTGTCATGGCCTTGGCCATCCCAGGAGGATTGGCTAGGGATGGTAGAAGGACCTCAAAGCTGAATTTGTCTGCTGTTGTATAGCAGACAAATGTAGAGTGGAGGAGGAAACATCAGCTCACTCCAGCACTCTTGCCTGGAGAATCCCATGGACAGAGGAGCCTCACGGGCTACAGTCCATGGGGTCACAAAGAGTGGGACACAACTGAAGCAACTGAGCTTAGCAGAGAGTGGGGTTTAGACTTTGGGTTTTGAGGAAGACACCACAGCGGTGAAGCGCCCTTCCTGTCTCCTTACATCAGGGTACTTGGGACAGCTGTGTGTCTTACCACTGGGTGTGTCAGCTTTGACTATTGATTAACATTGTGTTTGTCTGAGTTGCACTGTTTTCCCCTTCTCCTCCCCTCTTCTTTTCTTTGGAGATGAGTTACTAAGTCACGCTCAGGGAGGAGTGAAGGGCAGTATGTTCTCCATCCTGGAGGGGATAATTTGTCTGATTTTAGGGATGTTTCAGTAAGAAATAGTTGTCTCTTCACTACATTATTTGAGTTTAGTTTTGTTTAAATTGGCTAGGTCTTTGTTGCGGTGTGTGGGCCTTCTCTTTGCAGAGCACATTCTCTCTAGTTGCAGCAGGAAGGTTTTTAGCTGCCCCAGGGCAGGTGGGAGCTTAGTTCCTTGACCAGGGAGTAAACCAGTTACTGCTGCATTGGAGGACATATTCTTAACCACTGGACCACCAAGGAAGTCCCCATTTACTTACTTAATCATTTGTTTGTATCGGTATGGACTCAAACATATTACTTTATACTTTGGGTTGTCATCCAATACTCTGTAATATATTTTGCCTGTCAGGCCATTTCCAGTTTGGCCATTGAGAGTGTCTTAGACATCCTTTTATTTTATTTTATCTTGGTTCTTAGTAGGACCTTTTAAAAAAAAACTTATTTATTCTAATTGGAGGCTAATTACTTTACAATATTGTAGTGGTTTTTGCAATATATTGACATGAATCAGCCACGGATGTACAGGTGTTCTCCATCCTGAACCCCCCTCCCACCTCCCTCCCCATCAGACTTCCTTTTAGAGTTTCAAGGCCCATTTCATCTTGCTTGTGCTAACTAACTGCTCTCCTAGCTTGGAAGTTTGATTTTGACAATGAGAGAGTTTTCACATGTGGAATGCCACCTCTGATGGCCCAGCCCTCCTGTCCTTAGAACTCCTGTCCTTAGTGTCCTGTAGGGATGTGGACCTAAGAGTCTCTGATGGAGACAAACCACACAACCTCACAGCTGCTCACTGATGTTTCTGGATAGACTGTGCAGTGCTAGTACCTCTTGAGACCAGGTTCACTGATGGAAGAGGATGAGACAACCAGAAGGGGCAAGTCTGGACCACTGGGGGCCCAGAATGTTTCCAGAAACTTGTTTCCTTAAGGGTTTGGAAAAAGTTGGTGGCATGATCTGAAATTATCAGAATTATCAGTGCCGGAGAAAATCCACCTGGTGCAGGTCCTGTGAGTTCCTTCTTGGGAATGATTTGGAGGCCAAGGCTGCTGTCCAGCAGTGCTCAAGCCCTGTTTAGGGGCTGCAGATGTTAAGATATTTGAAGATGCAGGAAGGCCCAGCTCCCCATTCTTATCTACAGGACTTGAACTTGGGGATAAAGGTAGGATTCTGGATGACCTTCTTTCTACCTGAGAGTGGGGTAGACCTGTCCTTGGTCTTCCTGTGATTCCATCTGCTCCGTGTGGGAGAGTGTTGCCTCAGATCCAGGATAGATTGGGGGAAGGATGACCAGGAAAACAGGTGATGGTTGGGGCTGGGACAACAGAGCATTTGGCTCCAAATGGAGTCAGTTAGAAATGTCAGCTCCACTTGATCTTTGGCAAAGATGCTACCACAAATTCCCCCTGAGCACTGTTCTCAGAGCAGAATGGGCTTCTAAGTAAACATCCCGGGATCCAAGAGAATCACCTTTGCCAGGTTCTTGGCCACAGGCCTTTGGTCCTCCTGGGAGGTATGTGGGTTGGGCTTGGGGAGCTAGTGGTTTGTAATGCTGCAGAAACCCTGCCTTGAGCAGAGCACTCTAGCTACCACCACGATGAAGGGTGCACTGCTAGTGCTGACCCCGCTGGTGACCAGAGAGCTGACCTTCTAGACCATGAGGGTAGAAAGGAGGGTCCTGATGGTCCTCTTGATCCTTGCCCCATGCCATCTCATTCCATCCCCCACAGTCCTGTCCAAGCCGCTTCTGGGGGCAGATCCGAGGGCGGGTGGCAGATCAGTGTCCAGGAGTCCTGCACAAACTCCCTGGGGCTTTCAGTGTTTAATGGAGAGGGTGGTGTGGAGCTGGAAGGATCATTAGCTGTGGAAACCCTGGAGGTTAGTTTGTTGGAGATAGTGGTGCTCGTTGAGAGGGAGGAAACAGGCTGGTATGCCTGGGACAGTGGTCAAGGCTAGAGGGATCTCCAGGCCTCACACCTCTTGCTGCTCCCTCTACTGGGAGGTTTTCAGTCTGGGATGTTAAGCAGTCCTGGGAGAGGCTGGGTCTTTGTGGAAGGTGAGTCTGGAAGCTTTGGATATGTGAGTTTCTATCGAGTGGTGGAAACAGGAACCTCCTGCTCTGGTTATTCTTTGACAAGATGTTTTTTGTCTTTCCTTCAGTGGAAGCCTGCCCTGTGTTTTATGGTGGGCTTTCAGCAGTGTTAGTTGGAAGCAAAACATTGTTGAACTCAACGCTCGATTTGGTTGATAGTACTGATCGATGGGCATGAGTTTGAGTAAACTCTGGAAGTTGGTGATGGACAGGGAGGCCTGGCATGCTGCGATTCATGGGGTCGCAAAGAGTCGGACACGACTGAGCAATTGAACTGAACTGATGAAGGAAAGGCAGCCTTTGGAAAAATCCAGGATTGCTTCAATGAGGAGGGATTTAATGCCAGGCTGCATATTGCACAAATTGTGGTAATTTACTTTCCTGACCTCACTCTGCCCTGCCCACTGACATGCATAGTGCGGTATGCCACATGGGAATAGATCATGCAGTCATGGGATATGTGACAGACAGGAGATATCAGCAAAGAAGCACATGAACCTTTGCTCCACCCTGGCAGCACCTGTAATATGCAAGGGCAGTCCATGTGCACATCCAGCCTCTGTTGTTGCCTAATATGCCCACAGCGTGCAAATCAACTCTCACACACAGTAGAGTTGAGAAGCCAAGTGTGTTGAGGCAGGTGATTGTTTTCTTCCTCAGTGAGTGGAACTAGCATTGAAGGAGTAGAATTTTAATGTTTGGCAGGAAAGGAAGCTTTCAGCTCACACACATGTAGGAATCATGTCAGTTCTACTTTAGGAATATTGAAAAAGAGCCCCTGGCTTTAGTCTCTTTCCAGCAAGGGATTCCCTGTCTTTGTAAGGTTTCATCACCTCCTGTTGTTCCCACTCTATGGACCATTGCTCTGGCTCAGATCCCCATTTCCACTGACATGGTCTCCGTGTTTACAAGCCTGAATTTCCACTGTGGTGTTTTGGTGCCTGAGGCTCCTGAAGGGGCTTCAGGTACCTGTGACTGCTCACCTTGGCTAGCAGTGTATCTCCTGAAGAACCATCTTTCCTTTATAGTTCTTGTCAAACAATACTGGAGATTTTGGATAGTTTGTCTCAACACATTTTCCTCAAATTGTTGATTGTTCAAAATGAGAGGTTTTCTGCGAGCTGAGTTTCATGCATTAAAAGGAGCACACAGAGCACATGAGTTTGTTTATGACTCCTGCATGCACATTAGTCCACCCAGCACACCTGCAAGAAGAGGTGAAGGTGCAGGAGGTGTGACCCAAACCCAGGCTCCAGCACCTTGCTCCGCCTTCAGGACTAGTCCTGGCTGTGCCCTGTTGACCTTTGTCTTCTCTGCCCCTCCTGGTATGGCTGGTGGCTAGTCTCTCTCCTGACACCTGTGCCTGTGTTGTTATGGAGCATCCTCCCCTTGGTGCCTGATGACAGCCCCCTTCCAGTGGTGGGTCTGTGAAAGGATGTTCTTCTGGGGAGGGGTCTGAATCCTGGAGGGTGAGGTGACTCTTGGGAGACAGGATAGCCCTGCTGTGGGCTCAGGTGTTGTCCCTCCTCCTCCTCCTCCCTCCCAGGTTTCCATCATCTCTGACAACAATTGCAATGGCTATAAGATATCCTTGGTGCTGAGCAGTGTTTTTGGAATAATTCTCAGTGCGGTCTCTTTGGTAAAGTAATCTTTGCCAGTGATGCCTGGTGTGCGCTCCGTGTTCCGCCCTGTTCTCAACTGTAGCTGGAATCCTGACAACTGTCCCACCTATGTGGTCTCTATCAGGTTTACTCTAATAAAATCACTGCAGCATCACTCAGCATGCCCAGTGTCTATCTGCTGTGGGGAGGACGTGAAGCAGGAGGTCTTGGGTGATGGTGAGAAGTGACCCATGTTGTCACTGTGGGGAGTATGGGGACTGGGATCAGACAGAATGAGGTAAACTTAGGTCCTGTCCTGACAAACTGTGGAACCACGGGCATGTTTATTGTAACTTTCTCAAGTCATTTTGTCATCTGCTAAATAGGGGTTGTGTATGAAGATTAGGCAAAAGAAGATATAAGTAACCCTTGCCATTACCAGCTGGAAGGATAAAGTTGTTGTTTGTGGCCACAGATAGCATATCTCACTCTGGCCTTTAGCACGGTGGCAGAGCCTCCAGTCCTTTAAGTGTCCTTTCAGTTATTGATGAGTGACTCAGGAGATGCCCTGAGCAAGCTTGTAACAGGTCCCCTCTTCCTCCCAGTGGCATTCACCATTTTCTAATTGTTAGGTGGGTGACTTTTGAGGAGCCAGAACTTTTGTTTTCAGGGACACTTAGTACACTGTTGTTCCTGGGTTCTGCCATGGGGACCAGGACCCCAGGAAGTATTCGATCAGAAGGAAGGGAGTGGATGGAAGAAGCTACCCCAGCGGGAATATTGTTTCCATGGAAATACCTCATGCTGTGAAGTGTGAATTACAGGATGTGCCACATGAGTGAGTGTCCTGGATGCCCTAGCCTAGTTCTAAGAGCATGAGATAGGTAGCTGCCTTACCAGTAGGACATTTGTGAAGGTACAAAGAAAGGACTAGGTTTTATCCCAGTATCTAGGCCTTTGTCAGATTACTCTCAGCATGACACACAAAAAGAGTGGCACTATTGGTAAAATGTCTCTACCTTCTGGCCGAGCAGGTGAAATCAGGTCACATTCTGGGAACTGAAGTTTGGAGTTGGGGTAAATGGTGAGGGCCTTGAGTCCTGGCTCTTCTTTGACCTGCTACCTGAATTTAGGCCTTTAAATTCACTTTCGCTCTTTCTACAACTTAAATGCTGGAGAGGGTATGGAGAAAAAGGAACCCTCTTACACTTTTGGTGGGAATGCAAACTAGTACTGCCACTATGGAGAACAGTGTGGAGATTCCTTAAAAAACTGGAAATAGGACTGCCATATGACCCAGCAATCCCATTGCTGGGCATACACACTGAGGAAACCAGAATTGAAAGAGACATGTGTAGCCCAATGTTCATCGCAGCACTGTTTACAATAGCCAGGACATGGAAGCAACCTAGATGTCTATTGGCAGATGAATGGATAAGAAAGTTGTGGTATATATACACAATGGAATATTACTCAGCTATTAAAAAGAATGCATTTGAATCAATTCTAATGAGGTGGATGAAACTGGAGCCTATTATACAGAGTGAAGTAAGCGAGAAAGAAAAACACCAATACAGTATATTAACGCATATATATGGAATTTAGAAAGATGGTAACGATGACCCTATATGCGAGACAGTAAAAGAGACACAGATGTAAAGAACAGAGTGTCAGACTCTGTGGGAGAAGGTGAGGGTGAGATGATTTGAGAGAATAGCATTGAAACATGTATATTATCATATGTGAAATAGATCTCCAGTCCAGGTTTAATGCATGAGGCAGGGTGCTCAGGTCTGGTGTGCTGGGATGATGCTGAGGGAGGGGATGGGGAGGGAGGTGGGAGGGGGGATCAGGATGGGGAACACATGTAAATCCATGGCTGATTCATGTGAATGTATGGCAAAACCCACCACAATATTGTTAAGTAATTAGCCTCCAATTAAAATAAAACAAAAACATATACCAAGGGCTGCATGTTCTGCAGACTTAGTGTTAAGTGTTCCAGTCATAATAAAGATGTCTAAAATGTTCTCAAAAAGTACAAAATAAAAAAAAAAACCACACACACACACACACCACCTCCATTGCATGGACAACAGAGGAGTCAATGGGAAGTTAAGTTCATTGAGGACAAAATCAGCGTCACGTTTTGCAGCTGTGTCCCAAACTGAATAAAGTGCTTAATGGAAGTGTGCAGGGAGGGAGGGCTTCTGAGTTTCTGCATCCTGGACACCGCTCTTGTGCCTGATGAGGCAGTCCTAGGCCAGGACAAAACTCCCCCCAGGTTAGCTGAGTCACTCAGGGCTACTTGCACCATAGCATTCTTTAACTTCCACAATTGCTTTATTCATCAGCATTTGTGTAAGTTCACCTTGGCAATCTCTTCAAGCTCTGAGTTTTGTTTGGGGGATCAAATTCCTTCTTTGTCAATGACACCTTCAGAAATCCCCTCTTATGAGTCCAGGAAATAAGCCTTTAATGGTTTATTTCCAGATCAGCCCTACTCCTGGGCTCCTGGGAGAAGCAGAGCCTCTCCAGGGAGACAAAGTCTCCTGAACACAAAATCACAGCCAAGGGTACAAAGCTCATGAGAACTGGGCTTCAGGGAGTGAGAGGCAGCATAGCAAATGCTCAAGAAATTTAGACTTTGGTATTATTTTGGGGTTTTTATTATGTTGGCATTATTCTTTGCAGTATATAAAATAAGCAGGGCTTCCCAGGTGGCACTAGTCAAAAGGAATCTGCCTGCAATGCAGGAGGCCTGGGTTTGATCCCTGGGTTGGGAGGATTCCCTGGGGGAGGAGATGGTGGCCCACTCCAGTATTCTTGCCTGGGAAGTCCCATGGGCAGAGAAGCCTGGTGGGCCCACAAAGAGTTGGATGAAACTGAGCACACATATAAAATAAGTATGCTTAGAGATAAAAGAAGAACTTGGAATAAGTGTAAAGAAGAGAACACCAAGCAAGAGAAGAGGCAGGTTTGGAAAGAACTACTGAGGACATTTAAGAATGAGAAATAGGGACTTCCCTGGTGGTCCAGTGGTTAAGACACTGTGCTCCCAATGCAGGGGACCCAGAATCAATCCTTGGTCAGGGAACTAGATCCTGCTTGCTGCAACTAAAGATCCCACATGCTGCAACTAACACCCGATGCAACCAAATAAATCAATTAATAAAAATAAAATATTTTTTAAAAAAGGAATGAAAAACAGAATCACTGAAATGAAGAGCTTAATGTGCAGGTTAAGTAGCAGATTAGACAGAGATGAAGATGCAGCTGGAAAACTAGAGGGGAAAGTGGAGGAATTCACCTAGAACATGGTGATTGAAAAAAAAAAAGACTAAAAGACAAACATGAGCAAGAGTATGAGACTTGGAAAATGGTGTGAGAAAGTCAAGCATAAGGTAAATTGAAGCAAAAGTCAACAGAAGAATGGCTGGAATTTTTCCAGAATTCCCAAGAGACACAAAACTTTATCCTCAGGAAGCACATTGACTCCAAAGCAGGATAAATAAGAAGAAACCCACTCTAGAGATGCCACCATGAAAACAGAGAACACTGGATGTAAAAAGGACCACAACACAGTGGAGTCACATAGTCACAACACATCAGTCACATAGGAAAGGCAGAGGGACCACCAGATGATCCCTGGAGACAGTAGGAGGTGACATGGTATAATCCACATCTGTGCCCTCTGCCCACAAGCCTTCTGAGCTGAAATCAATAATAAATGTATAACCTAAAATCCCCATGCACTTAGAAAATAAAAGTACCTTCCATATCATTCATGGGTCACAGAAGAGTAATAACAGATATTTAAATGCTCAAAAGAAGAAAAGAGGGTGGCAGAGGATGAGATGGTTGATAGCATTACTGATTCAATGGACATGAACTTGGGCAAACTCCAGGAGATAGTAAGGAACAGGGAGGCCTTGTATTCTGCAGTCCATGGGGTCATGGGGAGTTGGACATGACTTAGCAACTGAACAACAAAAATGCTCAAGAACTGAACAATGATACCAAAGTGAAGTTGCTCAGTCGTATCTGACTTTTTGCGACCCCGTGGACTGTAGCCGACTAGGCTCCTCTGTCTGTGGAGTTTTCCGGGCGGGAGTACTGGAGTGGGTTGCCATTTCCTTCTCCAGGGGATCTTCCAGACCTGGGGGTCGAACCCGGGTCTCCTGCATTGCAGGCAGAAGCTTTACCACCTGAGCCACTAGGGAAGCTGAACAATGTTACTGCTATGCTCCAAAATATACCAGACACAGGACTACAGAACCAGGGAGAAATGTTTAACTTTAAATTCTTACAATATGAGCCATTAAAAAGAATACATTTGAATCAGTTCTAATGAGATGGATGAAACTGGAGCCCATTATACAGAGTGAAGTAAGACAGAAAGATAAACACCAATACAGTTTACTAACACATATATATGGAATTTAAAAAGATGGTAATGATAACCCTATATGCAAGACAGAAAAAGAGACACAGATGTACAGAACAGACTTTGGGACTCTGTGGGAGAAGGCGAGGGTGGGATGGTCTGAGAGAATAGCATTGAAACAAGTATACTATCAAGTGTAAAACAGATCACCAGTCCAGATTGGATGCATGAGACAAGTGCTCAGGGCTGGTGCACCGGGAAGACCCAGAGGGATGGGATGGGGAGGGAGGTGGGAGGGGGGATCAGGATGGGGAACACATGTAAATCCATGGCTGATTCATGTCAATGTATGGCAAAAACCACTACAATATTATAAAGTAATTAGCCTCCAACTAATAAAAATAAATAAAAAAATTCTTATGATAGAAATAAAGCTTGAAAATTGAGAAGCTATGCTTACAAAAATAACAAAGAAGTTAAGCTTTCAACTCAATAACCTGTAAAGAGATCACCAGGAAAAAAACCCAGAAAGAATAGAAAGAAATGATGACAATGGAAGGATAAATTAATGACAGGAGAACCAAAAATGTGATGGACATGAGAGTTGGCTGAGAGTCGGCTTTCTTTGAGCAGCAAGGAAACAGATAAACATCTGCTGAGATAAATTGAGAAAAAAGAAAAAAAATTCTAGAAATGAAAGGTGGAGCTTAATGTCAGATACCATGGAGATTAAAAAATTAAGAAAATATTAAGACCTTTTTACCAAGAAATTGACAATGTTATTGACGTGGACCATGGGGTAGAAAGGTCTAAGATGACCAAGGTTCACACCCTTGAGTGTGGGCTGGACCTAGTGACTGGCTTTCAACAAAAAGAGTACATGAAAAGTAGTGGAAGGTGGCCTCTAAGATGGGGTTTACAGCACTGAATCTTCAACTAGCTGACTCACACTCTCTCCCCCTCTTGCTCTGTTGGACAAACTGCCAGGTCGGACAGAACAACTGGCAAAGACCTGAATCCTGTTGACAGCATGAGTGAACTTGAAGAAGGACTCTTGCCCTGTCTTGCCTTTAGATAACACTGCAGCCTCTGTGACACCTGGTCACAGCCCATGAGAGACCTGGGCCTGAGGAGCCAGCTAAGCTGAGCCTGGATTCCTGGGCCACAGAAGCGGTGAGATGGAAAGTGTTGTTGTAACCCAGGAAGTGTTGGGGTCACTTGTTACACAGCAACAATGCAGGTCACTCCTTAGAAAAATAACACCAAATCTTATTTTTAAAAGATTAGAAAAGCTGAACAGATCAGTAGCTAGTAAAGGAATCAATCAAAATGTAAAAATCTGTCTACACAAAAGCCAGGCCCAGGCCAAGAAACTACATAAGGAACACATCGCCTCAATCTTACATGGGAGGTAATACTGCCCACTTGGATGATGAGATGAGTGTAACCCGGTCCCAAACCCATTGGGACAGTACAACAGAGGACAGTTACAAGCCATGCACACTTTTAAACAAAGGTGCAACAAATTCTAAACAAAATCTCAACACACCAAGTATGGTAATGCAGTAAAATACATCATGGTTGAGATGGGTTATTTCCTCAAAAGCAGGAAAATCTACTCATGTACTTTTACCATATTAACTGAGAAAAGGAGAAAATTTTATATGTTCAGCTGAACACACATGGAAAAAGTCTTTGATAAAGCAACATCTTCAGTCAAATATTCATGACATCTATCTGGAGAAAACCATAATTCAAAAAGATACAAGCACCTCAATGTTCACAGCAGCACTATTCACAATAGCCAGGACATGGAAGCAACCTAAACATTCATCAACAAAGGGGTAGATAAAGAAGATGTGGTACATATATACAGTGGAATAGTACTCAGCCATAAAAAGAATGAAATAAGGCCATTTGCAGCCACATGGATGGACCTAGAGACTGTCATACTTAGTGAAGTAAGTCAGAAAGAGACAAATACCATATGATATCGCCTGCATGTGGAGTCTTAAAAAATGGTACAAGTGAACTTATTTACAAAACAGAAATAGAGTTACAGATGTAGAGTTACAGAGTCATATATAGCTTTTATTATGTTGAGGTATGTTCCTTCTATTCCTGCTTTCTGGAGAGTTTTTATCATAAATGGATGTTGCATTTTGTCAAAGGGATAAATTGGAAGATTGGAATTTACATATATGAACTATTATATATATTAATAAAATAGATAACTAATAACAACAACAACAAAAAATTGAACAGATTAAGGGGTAAATTGTAATTTTGTATGAGATGAATTGATATCCTAGAATTTCAGCTATTCCCAAATATGTCTAAATTAATCCTTGTTCTAATGAGGGTAACTTAATGTTGACCCAGCAAACTGAATTCTTGAAATCAACCACAAAGTTTGAGATCAATAGGAACTGTAAGGAGGATTGTTCTCACCAGGCATTACAACAGAAGTATTAGGCTCCATAAATAATCCAGTTGTAGTCAAAGATTAGATAGATGGTCATTGTGAGAGAAAAGAAAACCCATTTACAGAGTCAAAGATAGTTTAAGATATAATAAGAACAGTTTATTGAATCCTGAAGAAGGAATGGATTATTTAAAATGGTGTTGAGGAAAATGAGCAAACATTAAAACAATCTAGAATGTCTGCAGAGCTGTTTCCTGTGGATTTATGTGGAGTAATGATTTAATTGGCATAATTCTAATGTTTAATTATTCATTTGTCACAGCTCATTTCTCCTCCACCCTCCAGTTTCTCTTTCAGTTTGACTTTCATGATATCACAGTTTCTTGTTTTTCTCCTGTTTTACTGAAAGATCCTTCTCAGGTCCTCAAGGTTGTATCCATATCAAGGGTCATTAGCTTTCATTTCGTTTGTTTCTCATTTATGTTCACTTTCTCAGTGATACCATCCCACTACATCTTCACTTTATAAGTTTCATATTTATTTATTTAAATTTGTCACCAGTAATATAATATTTATTACTGCTACTACTTAATTCTTCAAAGATCATTTTTTTTCTATTTATTTTTATTAGTTGCAGGCTAATTACTTTACAATATTGTAGTGGTTTTTGCCATACATTGACATGAATCAGCCATGGGTGTACATGTGTTCCCCATCCTGAACCCCCCTCCCACCTCCCTCCCCATTCCATCCCTCTGGGTCATCCCAGTGCACCAGCCCCGAGCACTTGTCTCATGCATCCAATCTGGACTGACGATCTGTTTCACACTTGATAATATACATGTTTCGATGCTGTTCTCTTAGGTCATCCCACCCTCGCCTTCTTTCATAGAGTCCAAAAGTCTGATTTTTACATGGGTGTCTCTTTTTCTGTCTTGCATATAGGGTTATCATTACCATCTTTCTCAATTCCATATATATGTGTTAGTATACTGTATTGGTGTTTTTCTTTCTCGCTTACTTCACTCTGTATAATAGGCTCCAGTTTTATCCATCTCATTAGAACTGATTCAAATGTATTCTTTTTAATGGCTGAGTAATATTCCATGGTGTATATGTACCACAGCTTTCTTATCCATTCGTCTGCTAATGGGCATCTAGGTTGCTTCCATGTCCTGGCTATTATAAACAGTGCTGCGATGAACATTGGGGTGCACGTGTCTCTTTCAGATCTGGTTTCCTCGGTGTGTATCCCCAGGAGTGGGATTGCTTGGTCATATGGCAGCTCTATCTCCAGTTTTTAAAGGAATCTCCATACTGTTCTCTATAGTGGCAGTACTAGTTTGCATTCCCACCAACAGTGTAAGAGGGTTCCCTTTTCTCCACACCCTCTCCAGGGTTTATTGCTTGTAGACTTTTGGATAGCAGCCATCCTGACTGGTGTGTAATGGTACCTCATTGAGGTTTTGATTTGCATTTCTCTGATAATGAGTGATGTTGAGCATCTTCTCATGTGTTTGTCAGCCATGTGTATTTCTTCTTTAGAGAAATGTCTGTTTAGTTCTTTGGCCCACTTTTTGATTGGGTCTTTTATTTATTGGAGTTGAGCTGCAGGAGTTGTTTGTATATTTTTGAGATTAGTTCTTTGTCCATTGCTTCATTTGCTATTATTTTCTCCCATTCTGAAGGCTGCCTTTTCACTTTGCTTATTGTTTCCTTTGTTGTAAGGAAGCTTTTAATTTTAATTAGGTCCCATTTGTTTATTTTTGCTTTTATTTCTGTTACTCTGGGAGGTAGGTTACCGAGGATCCTGCTGTGATTTATGTCAGAGAGTGTTCTGCCTATGTTTTCCTCTAGGAGTTTCATAGTTTCTGGTCTTACATTTAGATCTTTAGTCCATTTTTTGTTTATTTTTGTGTATGGTGTGAGAAAGTGTTCTAGTTTCATTCTTTTACAAGTGGTTGACCAGTTTTCCCAGCACCACTTGTTAGAGAGGTTGTCTTTTTTCCATTGTATATTCTTGCCTCCTTTGTCTCTCTGGGCTTTCTATTCTGTTCCATTGATCTATATATCTGTCTTCGTGCCAGTACCATACTGTCTTGATGACTGTGGCTTTGTAATAGAGCCTGAAGTCAGGCAGGTTGATTCCTCCAGTTCCATTCTTTCTCAAGATTGTTTTGGCTATTCGAGGTTTTTGATATTTCCATACAAATTGTGAAATTATTTGTTCTAGTTTTGTGAAGAATACTGTTGGTAGCTTGATAGGGATTGCATTGAATCTATAGATTGCTTTGGGTAGTATAGTCATTTTCACAATATTGATTCTTCCAATCCATGAGCACGGTATGTTTCTCCATCTGTTTGTGTCCTCTTTGATTTCTTTCATCAGTGTTGTATAGTTTTCTATGTATAGGTCTTTTGTTTCTATAGGTAGATATACTCCTAAGTATTTTATTCTTTTTGTTGCAATGGTGAATGGTATTGTTTCCTTAGTTTCTCTTTCTGTTTTTTCATTGTTAGTGTATAGGAATGCAAGGGATTTTTGTGTGTTAATTTTATATCCTGCAACTTTACAATATTCATTGATTAGCTCTAGAAATTTTCCTGTAGAGTCTTTAGGGTTTTCTATGTAGAGGATCATGTTGTCTGCAAAAAGTGAGAGTTTTACTTCTTCCTTTCCTATCTGGATTCCTTTTATTTCTTTTTCTGCTCTGATTGCTGTGGCCAAAACTTCCAAAACTATGTTGAATAGTAGTGGTAATAGTGGGCACCCTTGTCTTGTTCCTGATTTTAGGGGAAATGCTTTCTATTTTTCACCATTGAGGATAGTGTTTGTTGTGGGTTTGTCATATATAGCTTTTATTATGTTGAGGTATGTTCCTTCTATTCCTGCTTTCTGGAGAGTTTTTATTATAAATGGGTGTTGAATTTTGTCAAAGGCTTTCCCTGCATCTATTGAGATAATCATATGGTTTTTATCTTTCAATTTGTTAATGTGGTGTATTACATTGATCGATTTGTGGATATTAAAGAATCCTTGCATTCCTGGGATAAAGCCCACTTGGTCATGATGTATGATCTTTTAATATGTTAATAAGCCTGGATTCTGTTTACTAGAATTTTGTTAAGGATTTTTGCATCTATGTTCATCAGTGATATTGGCCTGTAGTTTTCTTTTTTGTGCATCTTTGTCTGGTTTTGGAATTAGGGTGATGGTGGCCTCACAGAATGAGTTTGGAAGCTTACCTTCATCTGCAATTTTCTGGAAGAGTTTGAGTAAGATAGGTGTTAGCTCTTCTCTAAATTTTTGGTAGAATTCAGCTGTGAAGCCATCTGGTCCTGGGCTTTTGTTTGCTGGAAGATTTCTGATTACAGTTTAGATTTCCATGCTTGTGATGGGTCTGTTAAGATCTTCTATTTCTTCCTGGTTCAGTTTTGGAAAGTTATACTTTTCTAAGAATTTGTCCATTTCTTCCAAGTTGTCCATTTTATTGGCATAGAGCTGCTGGTAGTATTCTCTTATGATCCTTTGTATTTCAGAGTTGTCTGTTGTGATCTCTCCATTTTCATTTCTAATTTTGTTGATTTGGTTCTTCTCCCTTTGTTTCTTGATGAGTCTTGCTAACGGTTTGTCAATTTTGTTTATCTTTTCAAAAAACCAGCTTTTAGCTTTGTTGATTTTTGCTATGGTCTCTTTTGTTTCTTTTGCATTTATTTCTGCCCTAATTTTAAAGATTTCTTTCCCTCTACTAACCCTGGCCTTCTTCATTTCTTCCTTCTCTAATTGCTTTAGGTGTAGAGTTAGGTTATTTATTTGACTTTTTCTCGCTTCTTGAGGTAAGCCTGTAATGTTATGAACCTTCCCCTTACCACTGCTTTTGCAGTGTCCCATAGGTTTTGGGTTGTTGTGTTTTCATTTTCATTCATTTCTATGCATATTTTAATTTTTTTTGATTTCTTCTATGATTTATTGGTTATTCAGAAGCGTGTTATTTAGCCTCCATATGTTTGAATTTTTAATAGTTTTTTCCTGTAATTGAGATCTAATCTTACTGCATTGTGATCAGAAAAGATGACTGAAATGATTTCAGTTTTTTGAATTTACCAAGGCTAGATTTATGGCCCAGGATGTGATATATTCTGGAGAAGGTTCCGTGTGCACTTGAGAAAAAGGTAAAATTCATTGTTTTGGGGTGAAATGTCCTATAGATATCAATTAGGTCTAGCTGGACCATTGTGTCATTTAAAGTTTGTGTTTCCTTGTGAATTTTCTGTTTAGTTGATGTATACATAGGTGTGAGTGGGGTATTAAAATCTCCCACTATTTTTCTGTTATTGTTAATTTCCCCTTTCATACTTGTTAGCATTTGCCTTACATATTGCGGTGCTCCTATGTTGGGTGATATATATTTATAACTGTTATATCTTCTTCTTGGATTGATCCTTTGATGATTATGTAGTGTCCTTCTTTGTCTCTTTTCACAGTCTTTATTTTAAAGTCTATTTTATCTCATATGAGTATTGTGACTCCTGCTTTCTTTTGGCCTCTGTTTGCGTGAAATATTTTTTTCCAGCCCTTCACTTTCAGTCTGTATGTGTCCCTTGTTTTGAGGTGGGTCTCTTGTAGACAGCATATATAGGGGTCTTGTTTTTGTATCCATTCATCCAGTCTTTGTCTTTTGGTTGGGGCATTCAACCCATTTACATTTAAGGTAATTATTGATAGGTATGGTCCCGTTGCCATTTACTTTGTTGTTTTGGGTTTGTGTTTATACACCCTTTCTGTGTTTCCTGTCTAGAGAAGATCCTTTAGCATTTGTTGAACAGCTGGTTTGGTGGTGCTGTATTCTCTCAGCTTTTGCTTGTCTGTAAAGCTTTTGAATTCTCCTTCATATCTGAATGAGATCCTTGCTGGGTACAGTAATCTGGGTTGTAGGTTATTCTCTTTCATCACTTTAAGTATGTCCTGCCATTCTCTTCTGGCCTGAAGAGTTTCTAATGATAGATCAGCTGTTATCCTTATGGGAATCCCTTTGTGTGTTATTTGTTGTTTCTCCCTTGCTGCTTTTAATATTTTGTTCTTTGTGTTTGATCTTTGTTAATTTGATTAATATGTGTCTTGGGGTCCTTTGCCTTGGGTTTATCCTGTTTGGGACTCTCTGGGTTTCTTGGACTTGTGTTACTATTTCCTTCCCCATTTTAGGGAAGTTTTCAGCTATTATCTCCTTGAGTATTTTCTCATGGCCTTTCTTTTCGTCTTCTTCTTCTGGGACTCCTATGATTGTTGGGGCGTTTCACATTATCCCAGAAGTCCCTGAGGTTGTCCTAATTTCTTTTGATTATTTTTTCTTTTTTCCTCTCTGCTTCATTTATTTCCACCATTTTATCTTCTACCTCACTTATCCAATCTTCTGCCTCTGTTAATCTACTGTTGGTTCCCTCCAGAGTGTTTTTGATCTCATTTATTGCATTATTCATTTTTAATTGACTCTTTTTTTATTTCTTCTAGGTCCTTGTTAAACATTTCTTGCATCTTCTCAATCCTTGTCTCCAGGCTATTTATCTGTAACTCCATTTTGTTTTCAAGATTTTGGATCATTTTTATTATCATTATTCTAAATTCTTTTTCAGGTAGATTCCCTAGTTCCTCCTCTTTTGTTTGGCTTGGTGGGCATTTTTCATGTTCCTTTACCTGTTGGGTATTTATCTGCCTTTTCATCTTATTTAGATTGCTGTGTTTGGAGTGGCCTTTCTGTATTCTGGTGGTCTGTGGTTCCTTTTTATTGTGGAGGTTTCTCCCGTGGGTGGGGTTGGACGATTGGCTTGTCAAGGTTTCCTAGTTAGGGAAGCTTGCGTCAGTGTTCTGGTGCGTGGAACTGGATTTCTTCTCTCTGAAGTGGAATGGGTGTCCAGTAGTGTGTTTTGAGATAGGTTTATGTGTTTGGTGTGACTTTGGGCAGCCTGTATATTGATGCTCAGGGTTATGTTTCTGTGTTGCTGGAGAATTTGTGTGGTATGTCTTGCTCTGGAACTTATTGGCTCTTGGTTTTCAGTGAATGAATGAATTGGTGGTTGGTTTCAGTGTAGGTATGGAGGCTTTTGGATGATCTCTTATTACTTAATGTTCCCTATAGTCAGGAGTTTTCTGGTGTTCTCAGGTTTTGGGCTTAAGTCTCCTGTCTCTGATTTCAGTCTTATTCTTCCAGTAGCCTCAAGACTTCTCCAACTGTACAGCACTGATAATAAAACTTCTAGGTTAATGGTGAAAAGACCCTCCACAGTGAGGGACACTCAGAGAGGTTCACAGAGTTGCATGAAGAAGAGGAGAGGGAGGAAGGAGATAGAGATGAGCAGGAGGAGGAAAAGGTGGACTCAAGAGGAGAGAGACAGATCTACACAGTACTCTGTTCCCTAAATGTTCTCCATAGCCCAGAACACCCACAGAGATTCACAGAATTGGACTGAGAAGAGATGGGGGAGGGAGGAAATAGAGGTGATCTGGGGGAGAAAAAGGAGAGTCAAAAGGGGGAGAGAGTAATCAACACACTCCTGAGTAAAAATGGGTACTGAATATTGGATTTTTAAATGTCCAAAATTGATATCAAGTCCTGAAAACAAAGATTAAAAATCTAGAATAGAGGTTAGATTCTTGAAAATACAATATTAAGAACGAAAACAAAAACACAAAAAATTTAAGAAATGTATATGAATTTCACTTTAAAAATAGGGTTTTTTTTTTGCAAGGTTATAGTGCAATGAAAATGAAAATTAAGGAGTAATAGAGGAGTAATAGAGGACTTCAAAAGAAAATAAAAGAAAAAAAGAAAAAAATTTAATTAAAAAATAGTAAAAATATATGAAAATGAAAATTAAGCAGTAATAGAGGAGTAATAGAGGACTTTAAAAGAAAATAAAAGAAAATGAAAATTAAGAAGTAATAGAGGAGTAATAGGGAATTTTAAAAGAAAATAAAAGAAAAAATAAAAATTAAAAAAAAGAAAAAAAATTAGTAAAAATATATCTAGGAATTTCTCTGGAGCTGTTGCAGGCAGTGTGAGTTCTGTTCTGTTTCAGATAGCTCCTTGTTCCAGCTTATACTTCTCGATATCTATAGGCCCCTTCCGGTGTAGTCGGTATTAACTACAGATATTTTAATCTGTTGCACCTGTCACTTCTGAAGCTGTTCCCTTTGTTTATTTAGCTTCTGTTTGCTGGTCTCTTCAGTGTCTAATTTCCACCCTGACACAAGCGGGTGGAAGTGGTCTCCTGTTTAGGTTCGCTTGTTCAGTCGTGCTGTGGGGAGGGAGGGGCATTGCAGACAAATATCACTGGCCTGTGTGGGGAGCACTCACAGTGTTCCAGCCACACTGGGTTTGCCCCCACTCGCAGCTTGTGTGCTTTCCCTGTCTACACTGCTCAGGCTCCAGGCTGCTCTATAGGGATCAGGCCCTGAGTTGCGTGCGGTTCCAGTTTTTGGGTACTCCACAAAAGCACAGACTTGGTTGGGCCTGCGTTGTGTGCCTTCCCCGCCCGAGCAGCTCAGGTAGCTAGGAGTCTGATAAGCGCACTCTCCCTGGGTGCAGTGCGCCTTATCCACTCTGCAGTCCCAGCCTCAGTTTCCGCGCGCTCCGGTCGGGTGCGCCTTGTGTCTCTTCTAGGGAGCTGGTCTCTAGCTGCCACCCTCCCGGCAGATGTCAACCATCCAGAATCTCAGGAAATCTTTGGTTAGAAACTGGAAGCCTGTTTGCAGTTTGGTAGGGGATGCCATCTCTGGGACCAAGTTTGCCTCTTTCCCCTCCCCCCTGCCTCCTGCCTCCGGTGGGGGATGGGCTGGTTCACAGCCAGCTAGCGCTTCTCTGGAATTCCTCAGTCCTTCCTTTGTTCTGCGAACGGGCTGGCAGTGTGTTTGGTTAGCGCTTTTCACTGGTTAATTTTCTCTCTCTCTCGCTATCTCACAGTTTAAGTTGCTATCTTACGGTAGCTCCCTCTGATTGCCCTCAGGGCATTCAGGCTCAGTCCTTACCCTAAGCAATGCTGCCCGCTCCTCTCCATTCAGCCCCCACTTGCCAATGGCGGATGCGAGCGTCTGGGGTACTTTTCTGCTGGAAGTTGCTTGTAGGCATGTAATCTGTGGGTTTTATTTATTTTTCCTCCTAGTTAGGTTGCCCTCCGAGATTTGAAAACTTCTCACAGACCTGCCAGTAAGAGGGTTTCCTGGTGTTTGGAAAATTCCTCTATTATGACTCCCTTCCCGGGATGGGTCTCCATCCCTATCTCTTTTGTCTCTCTCTTTATTTTTTATATTTTGTCCTACCTCCTTTCAAAGGCAATGGGCCGCTTTTCTGGGTGCCTGATATCCTCTACTAGTGATCAGGAGTTGTTTTGTTTATTTTTGAAACTAGTACAGCCGCTATGGAAAACAGTGTGGAGATTTCTTAAAAAATTGGAAATAGAACTGCCATATGACCCAGCAATCCCACTTCTGGGCATACACACTGAGGAAACCAGATCTGAAAGAGACACGTGCACCCCAATGTTCATTGCAGCACCATTTATAATAGCCAGGACATGGAAGCAACCTAGATGCCCATCAGCAGATGAATGGATAAGGAAGCTGTGGTACATATACACCATGGAATATTACTCAGCCATTAAAAAGAATTCATTTGAACCAGTTCTAATGAGATGGATGAAACTGGAGCCCCTTATACAGAGTGAAGTAAGCCAGAAAGATAAAGAACATTACAGCATACTAACACATATATATGGAATTTAGAAAGATGGTAACGACAACCCTATATGCAAAACAGAAAAAGAGACACAGAAATACAGAACA
This sequence comes from Dama dama, assembly GCF_033118175.1. Taxonomy (NCBI): domain Eukaryota; kingdom Metazoa; phylum Chordata; class Mammalia; order Artiodactyla; family Cervidae; genus Dama; species Dama dama. Next base: position 49,934,087 of record NC_083684.1, read on the forward strand.
GACTTTTGAACTCTGTGGGAGAAGGTGAGGGTGGGATGTTTCGAAAGAACAGCATGTATATTACCTATGGTGAAACAGATCACCAGCCCAGGTGGGATGCATGAGACAAGTGCTCGGGCCTGGTGCACTGGGAAGACCCGGAGGGACCGGGTGGAGAGGGAGGTGGGAGGGGGGATCGGGATGGGGAATACGTGTAGATCTATGGCTGATTCATGTCAATGTATGACAAACCCCACTGGAAAAAAAAATAAATAAATAAAGGGAAAAAAAGAAAAAAAAAAAAGAAGTTGTTTTGTGGAGTTTGTTCAGTGTTCAAATGTTCTTTCGATGAATTTGTAGGGGAGAAAGTGGTCTCCCCATCCTATTCCTCCGCCATCTTAGCTCCTCTGCTGGAAGTCTATTTTTTTAACTTCAGGGTAAGGAAGACCTTTCAAAAGATGAAATGAAACCAGAGTGATAATTTTGACTGCATTAGAAATAAAATGTTATGCGTATTACCGCATGTGAAATAGATCACCAGTCCAGTTACGATGTGTGAGACACTGCACTCAGGGCTGGTGCACTGGGATGACCCTGAGGGATGGGATGGGGAGGGTGGTGAGAGGGGGCTTCAGGATGGGGGACACATGTATGGTGGATGATCCATATCTGATTCATGTCAATGTATGGCAAAATCCACCGCAATATTGTAAGGTAGTTAGCCTCCAATTAAAATAAATAAATTAACTTACAAAAAAAGAAATGAAAAATTACTAAAAATAAAAAGCACAGTCATATTAAATAAATAAATAAAATGTTATTGCATGGCAAAATGTACCATATACACCTTTTCAGGACATCAGTCAATGCTATTTCATTGGTGTCTTCTTATTATTTTTATATTTGGCTTTATTTGGCTTTTATGGGTCTTCATTACTGTATGGGCATTTCTCTAGTTGTGGTGAGTGGGCTTATCATTGCCATGGCTTCTCTTGTGCCAGAGCACAGACTCCAGGCCTGTGGGCTTCAGTCGTTGCAGCACATGGGCTCAGTAGTTAGGGCTCCTGTAATCTAAAGCATAGGCTCGGTAGTTGTGGTGCACACATTTTGTTGTTCTGTGGCACATAGGATCTTCCGGAACTAGGAATAAATCGAACTCCTGCATTGGCAGGTCGATTCTTTACCACTGAGCCACCAGGGAAGCCTCTCATTGATGAATTTGTCAATTCTGTTTAAATTATAACAAGTCTACCCCTTCCTCTGTGTCTATCACCCGTCTTCTTTCCCTGATTTCTTTGCTAATGTGCTATGTATTCACTAGGTTTAGGGAAAGAGAAAATTAGCTAAGATGGCATGGTCAGGCTCTCTCACCCCACACCCTCTTGTTCCTGCCCTACGTTTTGTAAACAATGATTATGGAACAGCTAAGATTGCTTATACTAATGCTCATGTACGTCATGAGGTACTCAGTTGGCCAGGGCTACTTCTGTTCTGTAAGCATATATAAACTTCACCTGAAAAATCTCTGGAGATTGTGTTGTGTTATGTCAACTTTGTGGATACGTTAGGTGGTGGTGAGGCTGCCTTATGGCTGTGTCCATGGGCTGCACGAGAGAGAGAATACAGCATGTCTGCTGCTGCTACTGGCTGCCAGTGCCAGCCCAGAGAGAATAAACATGTCTACGGATCATACAGCTCTTCAAGTTTTCTTCCAGCTTATGCCTTGCCTACCCTGGGTTCAACAAACAGTGTGCTTAGAGAGGTACAGATCAGCAAGACACCAAGCTTTCTCGTTTATTGTATTTCAATCAGCATCAGGCATAGGCTGCACAGGTAAAGAAATTTTAGTCATTAAAGAACTATTCTCCATTTGAAAATTATCTGTCATCTGTCTTTCTATCTATGTTTATCCCTTCTTCTCTAAGTCAAATTACAGAATATTCTTTGCTTACTTCAGTGTGAAATATCTAATTAAAACAATGCCTTTCCCATGCTGATAGTCAATGGAATATCCTAAGACAGTAAGACCAAAGGAAAAAAAAAATTACTGACTCTGGGCAGGAAGTGGATTTACCCTTCCACCTGAAACAACTAAACCTGGACAAAATATAGGGAAGAATGATGTCCAGAAATTGAACTTCAGGTAACACAAGAGAGTGGTCTCTGAGAAAGGGGGGGAAAGTTGCACTCTATGATTGCCCCCCTTTACTGCCTGGACAGAGTACCCAGATGGCCCTGCAGAAGGGAGGATTTCAAGGAGGGAAAAGAGCAGTCTCTCTGAGTTCATGAGAAAGAGTTAGGAGTCCAAGATGGTCAGTGTGTTGACATTTTCAGTAGAGAATACTGAAGAGGAGAGAGTTGCACAGAAATAGGACTCCTGGGTTCTGCAACAAGTCTCTATCATATTCACTGAATACTGCCCAATGTATGCATGTGAGAAAACTGCCCAAAGTGAGGAAATAACAACCTGAAACAAGCAGAAGAAATAATGCCAAGAATTTATACAAGTCTGAAAATAATGTGTACTTCTAACAGCCTTTTTGTAGGGATACTATGCTTATTCATGGAGTGTCAAATAGTTTATTCAGGATGGTATCTTGGCAGTGGTATAAAATTTACCTTTACATATGGATGCTTTTGTGCCATCTTAACAATGCTTAAATGGCTTCCCTTGTGTCTCAGTGGGTAAGAATCCACCTACTAATGCAGGAGACAGGAGTTCAATCCCAGGTTGGAAGATATTCTGGAGAGGGAAATAACAATGACTTCAGTATTCTTGCCTTGGAAATCCCATGGACAGAGGAGCCTGGCAGGCTACAATCCATGGAGTCACAAGAGCCAGACATGACTTAGTGACTGAAAACAACAACAGCAGCACTTAAGAGAAGCTGCAAATTGACCAAGATATTTCAAAATAAAAGAAACACAGCTCAAAATTATCTATAGAACTATAGAGGTACTGAGCACCTAAAAGTTTAAATTTTAGAATATTTGAAATCTGAAAAGTAACTAGCAGGCATGTAAAGCAGCAGAAAATATGACCTTTTATCAGAAATAATCAATATAAATAAACCATCAATATAAACAATTGAAGAATAGCATCAATATAAACCATTGAAGAAGAAATCAATAGAAAGAAACCCAGAATATTAGATAAAATATTAAAAGCTATTAAAAATTGTATTGCAAATGTTTAAGAAGGGAGAGGACCACTTGGACATGCAAGCTAGAAACATAGATATATTTTTTAAAAACTCAAACTTGAATAGATAAAAAATATATTCCACTAAATGAAATTAACAATGCATTAGGCACTGTAGAAGAAAATATTAATGACTTTGAAATAGACAATGGCAGAAACTATTCAAATTAAAAACAGAAAATGTTAAAAATGATAAGCAGATCAATGAACTGTGAGACACACCTGTGGGAGGGGTAATGCATGATTAATTGGAATCTCATAGGGAGTAACGGCCACAATCTTCCCATGTTTGATGAAAACTATAAACCTATAGATATACAACACCTAGTGAACTTTAAGCATAAGAAAAATGAAGAACACTGCACTTAGCACACTGTAATCAGATTTCTTGAATGCAGTGATAAAATCGAAGTGTTCAAAGCAGCCAGAGAAACAGACAAAGATAAGAAGACAGCACACTTCTCTTAGGAAACAATGTGATTTAGTGAAATATTGAAAATATTAAAAGAAAAATATTGTGAATGTCTAATTATCACCCTGGTGAAACTAGTTTTTAAAAATAAAGCAACAAATGAAAAGCAACAAGTAACACACAAGGGGATTCCCATAAGGATAACAGATGATCTTTCATAGAAACTTTTCAGGCCAGAAGGGAATGGCAGGACATACTTAAAGTAATGAAAGAGAAAAACTTACAACCCAGATTACTATACCCAACAAGGATCTCATTGAAATATGAAGGAGAAATCAAAAACTTTACAGACAAGCAAAAGCTAAGAGAATTCAGCACCACCAAATCAGCTCTTCAACAAATGCTAAAGGATCTTCTCTAGACAGGAAACACAGAAAAAGTTTATAAACTCAAACCCCAAACAACAAAGTAAATGGCAAAAGACCATGCTTATAAATAATTACCTTAAAGGTAAGTGGGTTGAATGCCCCAGCAAAAAGACAAAGACTGGCTGAATGGGTAAAGAAACAAGACCCCCTATATATGCTGTCTACAAGAGACCCACCTTAAACCAAGGGACACATACAGACTGAAAATGAAGAGCTGGAAAAAGATATTTCATGCAAATGGAGACCAAAAGAAAGCAGGAGTAGCAATACTCATATCACATGAAATAAAGCCTGTAAAAATAGACAAAGAAAAACACTACATAATGATCAAAGGATAAATTCAAGATATAACAATTATAACTATATATTCACACAACATAGGAGTGACACAATATATAAGGCAAATGCTAACAAGCATGAAAGGGGAAATTAACAGTAACACAATAATAGTGGGAGACTTTAACACCCCACTCACTCACACCAATGGATAGATCAACCATGCAGAAAATTAGCAAGGAAACACAAAGTTTAATTGATAAAATGGACGAGTTAGACTTAATTGATATCTATAGGATATTTCACCCCCAAACAATGAATTTCACCTTTTTCTCAAGTGCACATGGAAGATTCTCCAGGATAGATCACATCCTGGGTCATAAAATCTAGCCTTGGTAAGCTCAAAAAAAAAAAAAAATTGAAATCACTTCAAACATATTTTCTGATCACAATGTGGCAAGATTAGATGTCAACTCCAGGAAAGAAATTATTAAAAATACGAACATATGGAGGCTAAACAACACGCTTCTAAATAACCAACAAATCACAGAAGAAATAAAAAAAGAAATCAAAATATGCACTGAAACAAATGAAAATGAAAACATGATAGCCCCAAACCTGTAGGATTCAGTAAAAGTAGTGCTAAGGGGAAGGTTCATAGCAATACAAGCTTACCTCAAGAAACAAGAGAAAAATCAAATAAATAACCTAACTTTACACCCAAAGCAACTAGAAAAGGAAGAAATCAAGAATCCCAGGGTTGGTGGAAGGAAAGAAATCATAGTAATTAGGGCAGAAATAAATGAAAAAGAAACAAAAGAGACCATACAAAAATCAACAAAGCTAAAAGCTGGTTCTTTGAGAAGATAAATAAAACTGACAAACTATTAGCCACACTAATCAAGAAAAAAAGGGAGAAGAATCAAATCAACAAAATTAGACATGAAACTGGAGAAATCACAACAGACAACTCAGAAATACAAAGGATCATAAGAGACTAATGTCAGCAACTATATGACAATAAAATGGACAGCTAGGAAGAAATAGACAAATTCTTAGAAAAGTATTACCTTCCAAAACAGAGCCAGGAAGACAGAGAAAATCTTAACAGACCCATCTAAGCACAGAAATGAAAACTGTCATAAAAAATCTTCCAACAAACAAAAGCCTGGGACCTGATGGCTTCACAGGTGAATTCTATCCAAAATTTAGAGAAGAGCTAACACTTATTCTACTCAAATTGTTCCAGAAAATTGCAGAGGAAGGTAAACTTCCAAACTCATTCTATGAGGCCACCATCACCCTAATACCAAAACCAGACAAAGATGCCACAAAAAAGAAAAAAAAAAAAAAACAAACTACAAGCCAATATCACTGATGAACATAGATGCGAAAATCCTCAACAAAATTCTAGCAAACAGAATCCAACAACATACTGAAAAGATCATACATCATGACCAAGTGGGCTTTATCCCAGGGATGCAAGGATTCTTCAGTATTCACAAATCAATCAATGTGATACACCACATTACAAAATTGAAAGATAAAAACCATATGGTTATCTCAATAGATGCAGAGAAATCCTTTGACAAAATTCAATATCCATTTATGATAAAAACTCTCCAGAAAGCAGGCATAGAAGGAACATATCTCAACATAATAAAAGCCATATATGGAACCCACAGCAAATATTATCCTCATTGGTGAAAAATTGAAAGTGTTTCCCCTACAGTCAGGAACAAGACAAGGGTACCCACTCTCACCACTACTATTCAACATAGTTTTGGAAGTTTTGGCCACAGCAATCAGAGCAGAAAAATAACTAAAAGGAATCCAGATTGGAAAAGAAGAAGTAAAACTCTCACTGTTTGCAGATGACATGATCCTCTACATCAGTTCAGTTCAGTTCAGTTCAGTGGCTCAGTTGTGTCTGACTCTTTGTGACCCCATGAATTGTAGCACACCAGGCCTCCCTGTCCATCACCAACTCCTGGAGTTTACTCAAACTCATGTCTGTCGAGTCAGTGATGCCAATAGAAAACTCTAAAGACACCACCAGAAAATTACTAGAGCTAGCCAATGAATATAGTAAATTGCAGGATATAAAATTAATACACAGAAATCCCTTGCATTCCTATGCAGTGACAATGAGAAAACAGAAAGAGCAATTAAGGAAACAATTCCATTCAGTATTGTGATGAAAAGAATAAAATACCTAGGAATGAATCTACCTAAAGCAACAAAAGACCTATATATAGAAGACTATGAAACACTGGTGAAAGAAATCAAAGATAACATAAATAGATGGAGAAATATACCATGTTCATGGATCAGGAGAATCAATATAGTGAAAATGAGGATACTACCCAAGCCAATCTATAGATTCAATGCAATTCCTATTAAACTACCAACGGTATTTTTCAGAGAACTAGAACAAATAATTCCACAATTTGTATGGAAATACCAAAAACCTCAAATAGCCAAAGCAATCTTGAGAAAGAAGAATGGAACTGGAGGAGTCAACCTGCCTGACTTTAGACTATACTACAAGGCTACAGTCATCAAGACAGTATGGTACTGGCACAAAGACAGAAATATAGATCAATGGAACAAAATAGAAGGCCCAGAGGTAAATCCACACACCTATGGACACCTTATCTTTAACAAAGGAGGCAAGAACATACAATGGAGAAAAGACAATCTCTTTAACAAGTGGTTCTGGAAAAACTGGTCAACCACTTGTAAAAGAATGAAACTTGAACACTTTCTAACACCATACACAAAAATAAACTCAAAACGGATTAATGATCTATTGTAAGACCCCAAACTATAAAACTCCTAGAGGAAAACATAGGCAGAACACTCTCTGACATAAATCACAGCAGGATCCTCTGTAACCTACCTCCCAGAGTAACGGAAATAAAAGCAAAAATAAACAAATGGGACCCAATTAAACGTAAAAGTTTTTGCACTATGAGGAAAACTATAAGCAAGGTGAAAGGACAGCCTTCAGAATGGGAGAAAATAATAGCAAGTGAAGCAACTGACAAAGAATTAATCTCAAAATTATACAAGGAGCTCATGCAACTAAATACCAGAAAAATAAACGACCCAATCCCAAAATGGGCCAAAGAACTAAACAGACATTTCTCCAAAGAAGAAATACACATGGCTGACAAACACATGAGAAGATGCTCAACATCACTCATTATCAGAGAAATGCAAATCAAAACCACAATGAGGTACCATTACACGCCAGTCAGAATGGCTGCTATCAGAAAGTCTATAAACAATAAATGCTGGAGAGGGTGTGGAGAAAGGGGAACCCTCTTACACTGTTGGTGGGAATGCAAACTAGTACCGCCACTGTGGAGAACAGTGTGGAGATTCCTTAAAAAACTGGAAATAGGACTGCCATATGACCCACCAATCCCACTGCTGGACACACACACCAAGGAAATCAGAATTGAAAGAGACACATGTACCCCAATGTTCATCACAGCACTGTTTACAATAGCTAGGACATGAAAGCAACCTAGATGTCCATCGGCAGACAAATGGATAAGAAAGCTGTGGTACATATACACAGTGGAATATTACTCAGCCATTAAAAGGAACGCATCTGAAAGAGTTCTAATGAGGTGGATGAAATTGGAGCCTACTATACAGAGTGAAGTAAGTCAGAAAGAATAACACCAATATAGTATATTAATGCATACATATGTAATTCAGAAGCATGGTAATGATGACCCTATATTGGGACAGCAAAAGAGACACAGATGTAGAGAACAGAGTGTTGGACTCTGTCGGAGAAGGCAAGGGTGGGATGATTTGAGAGAATAGAATTGAAACATGTATATTACCATATATGAAATAGAGCACCAGTCCAAGTTTGACGCATGAAACAGGGCACTGAAAGCCGGTGCACTGGGACAACCCTGAGTGATGGGATGGGGAGGGAAGAGGGAGGGGTATTCAGGGTGGGGGACACGTGTACAATCATGGCTGATTCATGTCAATGTATGGCAAAAACCACTACAATATTGTAAAGTAATTAGCCTCCAATTGAAATAAATAAATTTATTAATATAATAAAAATGCCCCCCAAAAATAAAGGAAAAAGAAACACCTTTTCACATATGCAAAAGCCTTAAGAGTTCATCACCAGAATACCTTCACTATAGGAAGTAATAGAGAAAGGTCTGCAGGAAGGACAGACATGGTATAGCATGGAAATCTAAAACTATACGGGGGGAAAGGAGAGCAGGGAAAATTGTTAGTATGAGATCTATCTATATCTCCATGTTTATCCCTAATATAGAGATTTTTAATACATTCACAGTGGACTTTCTTGGACTAAAATATTTAAATAATATATTCGAAAGCAGAAGTTACAGATGTTGAGAAAATTAGTAAATTGTAATTTAGCTTAAAGAACAATATGCAGAATAAAACGGAAAAAGAATATAATGAAATAGGGAAAAGTGTATAAATAATAACATTGGACACAGTGAAAAGACCCTCTTTATGTAGATACTGAAATTACTTGTAGGAGTCCTGTCTCCTGCCTAGAGCTGAGTGACAGGAGGACTCCCAGGGAGCAGAAGGAGCGATGTGTGAGCCCAGAGCTGTGGGCGTGGAGTAGGTCAGCAGGGATGCTGGCCTCAGTACACTGGGCGGCCAGCGCTGCTGCTTGTGTTGCTTTCTGCCCTACTTATCTCAAGGATGGCTCTGGTTGGAGGGTCCTAAGGGACATGGGCCAAAGCAAAGGACACTCAGCAAGCTCCAAGGAAGGTAAAAGAGTGATTCTCTGGCAATTCCTAGATTGGGTGTACCACCAAAGCCAAGTGGAGTTTCCTGGATGAGATATTAAACAGCCTCCTGGACACCAAGAGAACTCCTTAGTGTGCCAGGAGAGGGTGTCCTTTTTATTTTTTCTTTATTGAGATATAGTTGCTTTACAATGTTGTGTTTGTTTCTGCTCTACAGGAAAGTGAAACAGGTATCCATTTACATATACCCCTCTTTTTGGATTTCCTTCTCATTTAGGTCACCACAGTGCATGGTGTAGAGTGCCATGTTCTATATAATACGTTCTCATTAGTTACCCATTTTATACAAAATTGGAAAAGGAGTACGTCAAGGCTGTATATTGTCACCATGTTTATTTAACTTATTTGCAGAGTACATCATGAGAAACGCTGGGCTGGATGAAGCACGAGCTGAAATCAAGATTGCTGAGAGAAATATCAATAACCTCAGATATGCAGATGACACCAGCCTTATGGCAGAAAGTGAAGAAGAACTAAAGAGCCTCTTGATGAAAGTGAAAGAGGAGAGTGAAAAAGTTGGCTTAAAGCTCAACATTCAGAAAACTAAGATCATGGTGCATGGTCCCATCACTTCATGGCAAATAGATGGGGAAAAGTGGAAACAGTGGCAGACTTTATTATTTTGGACTCCAAAGTCACTGCAGATGGTGATTGCAGTCATGAGATTAAAAGATGCTTACTCCTTGGAAGAAACGCTTTGACCAACTTAGACAGCATATTAAAAAGCAGAGACGTTACTTTGTCAACAAAGGTCTGTCTAGTCAAGGTTATGATTTTTCCAGTAGTCATGTATGGATGTGAGAGTTGGACTATGAAGAAAGCTGAGTGCAGAAGAATTGATGCTTTTGAACTGTGGTGTTGAAGAAGACTTGAGAGTCCCTTGGATTGCAAGGAGATCCAACTAGTCCATCCTAAGGGAGATCAGTCCTGGGTGTTCATTGGAAGGACCGATGTTGAAGCTGAATCTCCGATAATTTGGCCACCTGATGCGAAGAGCTGACTCATTTGAAAAGACCCAAATGTTGGGAAAGATTGAGGGCAGAAGGAGAAGGGGATGACAGAGGCTGAGAAGGTTCGATGGCATCACTGAGTCAATGTGAAAGGTTGTTGCTGAACGATAAGACGCTGGGATTCTTGGCCTCTGGAGAAGACAAATTCAATCTGGGGCCAGAGATAAGGCTGGATCGCTCAGAGCTTTTGTGTAATAAAGTTTTATTAAAATATAAAGGAGATAGAGAAAGCTTCTGACATAGGCATCAGAAGGGGGCAGAAAGAGTACCCCCCTGCTAGTCTTCAGCTGGATGTTATATAGTCACTAGCATTCTGTTAATGAAAGGGATGTCTTAAAGCTCAGACTAGGCCCCTCATCCATAAAGTGCATTTTGGGATAATCTTGGCACCAGATGATTCATCCCTGGCCATAAAATGATTGACCTGAGTCTTGTAGAAGGGCAGATTACCATACAAATAGTTTCATTTAAATAGATTAGGGAAACAATATCTGAGTATAACATACTGGTTTGTCAAGTAGGTTCTGAGTCATTAGGCGGAACTGACTTGAAGACAGAGTCGGGGTAAATGCATAGTACATTAACATATCTGGAGACAAACATTTCCATAAGAAAAATGTATTGGTTAACTCAAGGTTTGAGAATAGCTAACTTCAAGTGAAACCAGGTGTCATGGCAGCACAGTACTTTAAGAGAAACCTCCTTTTAAATTTGTATAGAGAAGGAAAAAAATATCACTAGTTTGTTTCCTCCTGCTGCTTAAGAGAGATAAAAATGTCTGACACTTGCAGTCTATTTCCTCCATTTGGAGACCCTTGACCTTCCTGCCTGTTACCCTCTCAAATGGACATGAGTTTCAGTAGACTCTGGGAGTTGGTGATGGACAGGGAGGCCTGGTGTGCTTCGGTTCATGGGGTCACAAAGAGTTGGACACAACTGAGCAACTGAACTGAACTTGATGTGTTTTGAGTTATTTCGTATTGATCAACACATATAATCAAGAAATTAAACATGTCCATTATTTTATCCATGTAAATGATATAATGTAAAATATGGCCCTTTCTATCTAGTCCTTTAGTTGCAATATCTTGTTGTGCATAGTAATTTAATTTTTTGCCGAGTAATATTTTATCATATGTGTATGTGAAAATTCATTAATCTAGTTATATGTTGGCAGAGATTTCTGTTTTTTATTTTTTTTAAGAGTTCTTTGCTGTTGTTGTTCTTTTTGTTCAGTTGCCAAGTCGTCTCTGACTTTTTGTGACACTATAGTCTGGAGCATGTCAGGAATCTCTATTCCTCACCGTCTCCCAGAATTTGCCCAATTTCAAGTCCAGTGAATTGGTGATACCATCCAACTATCTCATCCTCTGTCACTGTCTTCTCCTTCTTATTTTTATTTTAATGGTCATCTACATGAAATCTCTATTTTTTACTTTCTGATTTTTTTATTTAAAAATCTATTAAATATATATATATATATATATATATATATATATATATATATATATGTTTATGTGTGTCATAAACACACAGCCCTGGTAGCTCCTCTGAAGCCAGTGCTGTTACAAGAAAAACAGACCTGAGGAAGTTGGTGGCTTTCAAGAGCACCTCCAACAATGACTCCTTCATTGAAATAGTTCTTGGCCACATAGCATGTTCTAGGTCTTTTGTGCCTTGGCTTGTTCAGCTCTTTTTATAACTGAAGGACTGGGACAGCCTAGTCAACCAGGCAGCTGTTAAATTATGTTCAATGACAAATGAAATAAACAGATGGTCAGTTCAATTCAGTTGCTCGGTCATGTCGGACTCTTTGCAACCCCATGGACTGCAGCACCCCATACCTCCCTGTCCATCACCAACTCCTGGAGTTTACTCAAACTCATGTCCATTGAGTTGGTGATGCCATCCAACCATCTCATCCTCTGTCATCCCCTTCTCCTCCCACTTTCAATCCTTCCCAGCATCAGGGTCTTTTCAAATGAGTCACTTCTTCGTATCAAATGGCCAGGTATTGGAGTTTCAGCTTCAGCATCCTTCCAATGAATGTTCAGGGCTGATTTTCTTTAGGATGGACTGGTTGGATCTGCTTGCAGTCCAAGGGACTCTCAAGAGTCTTCTCCAACACCACAGTTCAAATGCATCAATTCTTCAGTGCTCAGGTTTATTTATAGTCAGACTCTCACATCCATCCATGACTACTGGAAACACCATAGCTTTGACTAGATGGACCTTTGTTGGCAAAGTAACATCTCCACTTTTTAATATGCTCTCTAGTTTGGTCATAACTTTTCTCCCAAGGAGCAAGCATCTTTTAATTTCAAGGCTGCAGTTACCATCTGCAGTGATTTTGGAGTCAAAATAATAAAGTCTGCCACTGTTTCCACTTTTCCCCATCTATTTGCCATGAAGTGATGGGACCATGCACCATGATCTTAGTTTTCTGAATGTTGAGCTTTAAGCCAACTTTTTCACTCTCCTCTTCCACTTTCATCAAGAGGCTCTTTAGTTCCTCTTCACTTTCTGCCATAAGGGTGGTGTCATCTGCATATCTGAGGTTATTGATATTTCTCCCAGCAATCTTGATTTCAGCTTGTGCTTCATCCAGCCCAGCGTTTCTCATCATGTACTCTGCATATAAGTTAAATAAGCAGGGTGACAGTATATAGCCTTGACATACTCCTTTCCCAATTTGGAATCAGTCTGTTGTTCCATGTTCAGTTCTAACTGTTGCTTCCTGACCTGCATACAGATTTCTCAAGAAGCAGATCAGGTGGTCTGGTATTCTCATCTCTTCAAGAATTTTCCACAGTTTGTTGTGAGCCACACAGCGGTCAAAGATGATCACAAAGGGACAGATACCAAGCTGGCATACTTGGTTCATGTATTGTCATTAAATTAGTGAACTCAAACCTAGGAAACAACACCTTTAGAAAACTCAGACATGCTAGTATACCAGGTAGAAGAATTACAAACACCATCCCCAAAGAGGCAAGGAAAATGAAGCTTCTTTGTTTTCCAGTAAGTGGGACAATCCCAGTTTATAACTGTTGTGCCAGAGTCCCTACTGCCCTAACATTTCTCTCAGGAAATCTACATTCTCAATGACTTTTAAGCTATTGTTAGCTGTCAGCAGTGTATTGCATATTAATTCTCTAGAATTTTTCATTTTGCACATTGAATAAACCTATCAACAGAAATTCCTACTTTCCAACTAGCTTCAGTTCTTGGTAACCAGTGTTCTACTTTCTGTTTCTATGGATTTAAGTATTTTTTCTTTTTTAATGAAAGTGCTTTAAATTTTTAAAAAACCTTTTAGCATGCCTTGCAACTTGTGGGATTTTAGTTTTCCACCAGGGATTGAACACAGGCCCTCAGCAATGAGAGCATGGAGTCCTAATCATTGGACTGCCAGTGAATCATTGGATTTACCTACTGTAGATACTACTTCATATAAGTGGGATCATGCAGAATTTGTCTTTCTGTGACTGGCTAATTTTACTTAGAATAATGTCCTTAAAGATTCATCCATGTTGCGTATGTAGTAAGATTTCCTTCTTTTTAAAGACTGAATAATATTCCCCTGTGTATATATGTCTATATGTATATGCGTGTGTGTGTACATGCATGTGTGTGTGTTAGTTGCTTAGTCGTGTTCGACTCTTTGTGACCCCATGGACTATAGCCCACCAGGCTCATCTTTCCATGTACTTCTCCAGACAAGAATGCTGGAGTGGGTTGCCATTCCCTTCTCCAGGGGATCTTCCTCACTCAGGGATCATACCCAGGTCTCCTGCATTGCTGGCAGATTCTTTACCGACTGAGACTCCAGGAAAGCCTGTGTATGTGTGTGCATGTGTATACATGTGTGTGTGTGTGTGTGTGTGTAAAACACAATTTCTTTATCCGTTTATCTGTTGCTGGATATTTAGCTTGCTTGCATGTCTTTACTCCTGTGAATAATGCTATGATGAGATCCTGATTTTCATTCTTCTAGGTTAATACCCAGAAGTTGGTTGCTATATCATATGGCCATTACACTTTTCAATTTCTGAGGACCCTTCATACTGTTACCCATAATGGCTGCACCAGCATACATTCTCTCTTTCTCAATACATATGCCAGTACTTGTCTCTTTTCAAAAATGACTTGATAATGATTCTGAGGTGATATCTGACTGTGGTTTTCCTTTGTATTTCCATTACAGTTATTGATATTAAGCACCTTTTATACCCCTGTTAGCTTGTTTTTCTATCTTCTTTGAAGAATTGTCTCTTTAGGTCCTTAGCTTATTTTTAATTGAGATATTTCCTTTTTTTACATGTGGGTGTAGGAATCACTTGCATATTTTACATATTAACTTCTGGTCATATATGTGGTTTAAAAGTATTTTTTCATTCTGTATGTGGCCCTTTATTCTGTTGACAATTTCCTTTGCTATGAAGAAGGCTTTTAGTTTTGTGTAATCCCACTTGTCTACTTTTGCTTTTGTTGCCTGTTTTTTGGGTGGAATATCCAAGAAATCATTGCCAAAACCCATGTCATAATGTTTTTCCCCTATGTTTCCTTATAATAATTTTAATTTTAGGCTTTATGTTTCAGTCTTTAATTGGCTTTGAGTGGTTTTGTGTTTGTGGTGTAAGATGAAAGTCACATTTCATTATTTTACATCTATCTATCTAGTGGTTCCCAACACCATTTATGGAAGAGACTGTCTTTCCCCACTGTGTATTCCTGGCACCCTTGTCCCGGATCAGTTGACTGTATGTGTGTGTGTGTTTTCTGGGCTCTCTAATCTGTTCCAGTGGACTATGTGTCTGCATGTAAGTATCATACTGTTTCAACTATTGCAGCTTTGTAATACGTTTTGAAATGAAGAGGTGTAGTGCCTCTAGCTTTGTTTCTCTTTCTCCAGATTGTTTTGGATATTCAGAATTTTTTGTGGTTCCATGTGAGTTTTAGGATCATTTTTCTAGTTCTGTAAAAAATGCCTTGTGGTTTAGATGAGGGACTTCATTGACTGTTTATATCATTTGGGATTGTATGGATATCATCACAATTAGGCTTCGAGTTCATGAATGTGGGGTATTGGTCTTCTTATTTGTGTCTTCTTTAATGGTTTTCATCAGTGTTTTCTAGTTTTCAGTGTAGTAGTCTTTCACCTGTGCAATTCATTGTATTCTAAGCATTTTATCTTTTATTAATTTCCTTCTGGAGTTTCCATTGTTAGTATGGAAGCATAGCTGTAATGGTTGTCATCAGTGTTTCTGGGTTCAGCAATAGGAAAACAGGGCATGTAGTGGTGATTGCTAGTGGCAGCAATGTGCACAGGCTCAAATGTGGGACTGTAGGTGAATGCACAGGGCAGTGGTGTATGCACTGTGGCAAGAGCAGGGCCTGTGTTAGGATCTTGGACTGATCACAGCACACAAGTTCAGTTTCTGAGTCAGAGCTGGTGGCGTGTACATGCCTGGCTTCAGGACCAGGACTGACTTTGCTGCATCTGTGATGGCTGTGCTGAGTTCCAGGGAGGCACTAGCTGTCATGGTTCCTGAGGGACTCAGCACCAGGAGTCTGAGACATTTTTTTCTTCATCAATTAAGATGATCATTCAATTTTTCTGTTTAGTCTCTATGTGTAACTGAACTTGGCTTGCTTCTGATTACCCATGCCTAGTAAAGCTGATCTATTGACATGCGGCTGTGGTGAAGGAAAGTGCAGTGTACATTGTAGGGCGCCAAGCAGGGAGTCCAGGTAGCTAGTAATTCAGAGGCCTGAACTCCCAGAGTTACAGGGAAAGGTTTTTAAAGACAAGGTGAGGGAAGAAGCTTTGTGGGATATGTGATCAGCAGGTAGACATTTTTGTGATTATTTGGTACTGAGGTAATCTGGAGTCAACATCATCAACCTCTGGTTCCAAAGTTTAGAGCCTGTGTGTTTGTGGGAAGCATACAGTTAATTTCTTCCACCTGATGGGGTTTCAGTATCTGCAAAACATCTCCAAGGACATGGCTCAGAATATTATGTATAGCCATTGAGGAGTAAGTAAAGATCCTTGACTTTGTTTAATGGCTAACATATTATTATTTTGTCTTGCTTGACTGTTTTTCTTTCTCTCTGTCTTTTCTCATGTCTCTGACTAAATGTACTATTTTGAATTCAGGGGAGGCCTAGAAGAGGAAGGTTTTTCTACAGATAAGAGGTATGTGTAGGGCATGGTGAGTGGTGGTCTGTTCTGGGAAGAGGCCTTAGAGTCCTGCTGGGTTATATTTATACATTGAATTAGATATTTTTGTAATGCTAAGCTATGTTTGCATTCTTGTGTTGTTAGAGTAAGCTGACTTTTTAAAACAAAATACCTGTTTTTATACAGTGTTATACTAGCTTTTCTCACACTTTGTTTTTATCTGCATGTACCTGAAATTAACCCAAACCATTTAAGAAAGAATGAAAACTCTTCTTCCCTTGATCGGACACCATGAGTGCATGAGGAACTATGAACAGAGATTGCTAACACTGTACAAGAAGTGGTGATCAAAACCATCCCTAAGAAAAAGAAATGTAAACAGACAAAATGATTGTCTGAGGAGGGCTTACAAATAGCCAGAAAAAGTAGAGAAGCAAAAGGCAAAGGTGAAAAGGAAAGATATAACCATGTGAATGCAGAGTTCCAAATAATATCAAGGAGAGAAAAGAAAGACTTAAGTGAACACAGCAAAGAAGTAGAGGAAAACAATAGAATGGGAAACACTAGCGATCTCTTCAAGAAAATTAGAGATACCAAGGGAACATTTCATGCAAAGATGGACACAGTGAAGGACAGAAATGGCATGGACATAACAGTAGCAGAAGATATTAAGAAGAGGTGGCAAAAATATAGAGAACCACTGTACAAAAAAAGGCCTTAATGACCAAGATAACCACAAAATGGGTCTTAATGACCCAGATAACCACTTAGATGACGGCATGATCACTCTCCTAGAGCCAGACATCCTGGAGTGTGAGGTCAAGTGGGCTTTAGGAAGCATTACTATGAACAAAGCTAGTGGAAGTGATGGAATTCCAGCTGAGCTATTTAATATCCTAAACGATGATGATATTAAAGTGCTGCATTGAATTCATCAACAAATTTGGAAAATTGAGCAGTGGCCACAGAACTGGAGGAGGTTGGTTTTCATTCCAATCCCAAAGAAGGGCAATGCCAAAGAATGTTCAAACTACTGTTCATTTGTACTCATTTCACATGCTAGTAAGGTAATGCTGAAAACCCTTCAAGCTAAGCTTGAACAGTACGTGAACTGAGAACTTCAGATAGATGTACACAGTGGATATAGAAAAGGCAGAGGGACAAGAGATCAAATTGCCCACATCTGCTGGATCATAGGAAAACAAGAGAGCCCCAGAAAAACATCTGCTTCATTGACTATGCTGAAGCCTTTTACTGTGTGGATCACAGCAAAGTGTGGAAAATTCTTAAAGAAATGGGAATACCAGACCACCTTACCTGCTTCTTGAGAAATCTGTATGCAGGTCAAAAAGCAACAGTTAGAACAAGACATGCAACAAGAGACTGGTTCAAAATTGGGAAAGAAGTACATCAAGACTGCATATTGTCACCCAGCTTATTTAACTTATATGCAGAGCACATCATACAAAGCTAGGCTGGATTAATCAAAAGCTGGAATCAAGATTGCTGGGTGAAATAACCTCAGATGTGCAGATGACATCACGCTTATGGCAGAAAGTGAAGAGGAACTACAGAGCCTCTTGATGAAAGTGAAAGAAGAGAGTGAAAAAGCTAGCTTAAAACTCAGCATTCAAAAAACCAAAATCACGAAATCTGGCCCCATCACTTCATGGCAAATAGATGGGGAAACAATGGAAACAATGACAGATTTTATTTTCTGGGCTCCAATATCACTGTCGACAGTGACTGGAAGAAAAGATTCTCGCTACTTGGAAGAAAAACTTTGATGAAACTAGATCAGCATTTTAAAAAGCAGAGACATCACTTTGCTGACAAACGTCTGTCTTGTGAAAGCTATGGTTCTTCCAGTAGTCATGTATGGAGTTGACAGTTGGTCCAAAAAGAAGGCTGAGCATCAAAGAATTGATGGTTCCAAACTGCAGTGCTGGAGAAGACTCTTGAGACTCCCTTGGACAATAAGGAGATCAAACCAGCCCATCCTGAAGGAAATCAACCATGAATCTTCATTGGAGGCACTGATTTTGAACGTGAAGCTCCAATACTTTGGCCACCTGATGTGAAGAGGCGACTCATTGGAAAAGTGCCTGATGCTCAGAAAAATTGAGGACAGTAGCAGAAGGGGATGACAGAAGATGAGATGGTTGGATGGCATCATCGACTCAAGGGACATGAGTTTGAGCAAACTCTTAGAGATATTGAAGGGCGGGGGGCCTGGCATGCTACAGTCCATGGGGTCGCAAAGAATTGGACGTGACTGAGTGACTGAAGAACAACAACAGGGATTAACTACCTCATTAGAACTGACTCAAATGAATTCCTCTCTATGGCTGAGTACTATTCCATTGTATATAGATACCACAACTTCTTTAACCAATCATTTGTTGATGGACATTTAGGTGACTTCCATGTTCTAGGTATTATAAATAGTGCTGCAATGAACATTGGTGTACATGTGTCGTTTTCAGTTATGATTTCCTCAGTGTGTATGCATAGCAGTGGGATTTTTGGGTTGTATGATAGTTTCATTCCTAGTTTTTTTTTTTTTTTAGGAATCTTCATTCTGTTCTTCATAGTGCCTGTATCAATTTACATTCCCACCCACAGTGCAAGAGGGTTCCCCTTCCTCTATTTGCTCTCCAGCATTTGTTGTTTGTAGAATTTATGGTGATGTCCATTTTGACTGGTGTGAGATGATACCTCATTGTAGTTTTGTTTTGCAATTCTCTAATAATAAGCACTGAGCATTTTTTCATGTGTTAATTATCCATTGCAATGTCTTCTTTGAAGAAATGTCTCTTTAGATCTTCTGCCCATTTTTTATTATATTGTTTGTTTTTCTGATGTTGAGTACATGAGCTGCTTGTGTATATATACATATGTACATATATATATATATACATAAAACTATATCAACTTTTATTTATTTATTTTTTAATTTTAATTTTTTCCCAATTATTTTTATTAGTTGGAGGCTAATTACTTTACAATATTGTAGTGGTTTTTGCCGTACATTAATATGAACCAACCAAAAGACAAAGACTGCTTGTATATTTTGGAGATTAATCCTTTGTCAGTTGCTTCAATTACAATTAGTTTTTCTCATTCCAACGGTTGTCTTTTCATCTTGCTTATGGTTTCCTTTGCTGTGTGGAAGCTTATAAGTTTAACTAGGTCCCTTTTGTTTATTTTTGTTTTTATTTCTATTACTGTAGGAGGTGAGTCACTGAGGATCTTTCCATGATTTATGTCAAACAATTTTCTGCCTGTGTTTTCCTCTAAGAGTTTTATAATTTCTGATCTTACATTTGAGTCTTTAATCCATTTTGAGTTTATCATTTTTTATGGTGTTAGAAAGTGTTCTAATTTCATGCTTCTATAGTACACCTAGTTGTCCAGTTTCCCTAACATCACTTACTAAAGAGACTTTTTTCCATTTTACCGTCTTGCCTTCTTTGTCAAAGATAAGCTGCCCCTAAGTGTGTGGGTTTATGTCTCAGCTTTCTATCTTGTTTCTTTGGTCTATATTTCTGTTTTCTGCTAGTACCATACTGTCTTGATGACTGTAGCTTTGTACTATAGTCTGAAATGGGGACAATTGATTCCTTCAGCTCCATTCTTTCTCAAGATTGCTTTAGCTATAATGATTCTTTTGTGTTTCCATATGAACTGTGTTTTTTTGTTATAGTTCTGTGAAAAATGCCATTGGTTAATGGATAAGGATTGCACTGAAATTTGCAGATTTCTTTGAGTAGTATACTATTTTCTCAATACTGATTCTTCCCTTCCAAGAATCTATTACATCTCTCCATCTGTTTACGTCATCTTTGATTCTTTCATCAGTTTCTTATAGTTTTCTCTATTTAGCTTGTTTGTCTCCTTAGGTAGGTTTATTGCTGGGTATTTTATTCTTTTTATGTCAATGGTGAATGGACTTGATTCCTTAATTTCTCTTTTTGAGTATTCATTGTTAGTGTACAGGAAGTCAAGGGATTCCTGCATATTGATTCTGTGTTTGTGCAAATTTACTAAAGTCACTGATTCCTTCTAGTTAGTTTTGATAGTATCTTCAGAATATTCTGTGTATGGTATCATGTCATCTGCAAAACAGTGAGTTTTTTATCTTCTTTTCCAGTTTGGATTCCTTTATATTTCCTTATATATTCCTTTATATTTCCTCTCGGATTGCCATGGCTATAACATCCAAAATTATGTTGAACAATAAGAGTCAAAGTGGGCACTTTTGTCTTGTTTCTGATCTTAGAGGAAATGTTTTCAGTTTTTCACCATTGAGAACAATGTCTCCTGTGTGTTTATTGCACATGACCTTTATTATATTGAGGTATGTTCTTTCTAGGCTGATTTTCTGGAGAGTTTCTATCATAAATGGGTGCTGAGTTTTGTTGAATGCTTTGACTACATCTATCAGTCAGTCAGTTCAGTTGCTCAATCACGTCCGACTCTTTGCAACCCCATGAACTGCAGCATGCCTGTCTTCCCTGTCCATCACAAACTCCCAGAGCTTGCTCAAACTCATATCCATTGAGTTGGTGATGCCATGCAACCATCTCACTTTCTGTTGTCTCCTTCTCCTCCTGCCTTCAATCTTTCCCAGAATCAGGGTCTTTTCCAGTGTGTCAGTTCTTTTCATCAGGTGACCAAAGTATTGGAGCTTCAGCTTCAGCATCAGTCTATCCAGTGAGTATTCAGGACTGATTTTCCTTTAGGGTGGATTGGTTGGATCTCCTTGCAGTCCATGGGACTCTCAAGAGTCTTCTCCAACACCACAGTGCAAAAGCATCAATTTTTTGGCACTCAGCCTTCTTTATGGTCCAGCTCTCACATCCATAGATGACTACTGGAAAAGCAATAGCTTTGACTAGATGGACATTTTTTAGCAAAGTAATGTCTCTGCTTTTTAATATGCTGTCTAGTTTGGTCATAACTTTTCTTCCAAGAAGCAAGCGTCTTTTAATTTCATGGCTGCAGTCACCATCTGCAGTGATTTGGAGCCCCCCAAAATAAAGTCTGGCATGGTTTCCATTGTTTCCCCATCTATTGGCCATGAAGTGATGGGATCAGATGCCAACATATGGTTATCTTTTAATTTGTTAATGTGATGTATCACATTGATTTAGTTGCATGTATTGAAGAATCCTTGCCTCCCTTGTACATATGTGACTTGACCATCATGTGTGATCCTTATCCATTTTAAGTATAGCAGTATATGCATGAGCATTCCAAACTCTCTGACTGTCCCTGACCCTCATCCTCCCTGCTGGCAATCATATGTTCATTCTCTAAGTCCATCAGAATCTCTCTGTTTTGTAAATATGTTCATTTGTATAATTTTGTTTTTGATTCTGCATATTAGATGTCATAAAACTTTTCTGCTTCTCTGTCTGATGTTCTTTTCTTTTTTATTAAATTATTTATTTTACTTTAAATATTGTATTGGTTTTTCCATACATTGACTTCAATCCACCAAGAGTGTACATGTATTCCCCATCCTGAACCTCCCTCCCACCCCTCTCCCCATCCCATCCCTCAGGGTCATCCCAGTGTACCAACCCTGAGCACCCTGTACCATGCATCAAACCTGGACTAGCGATTCATTTCACATATGATATTTTACATGTTTCAATGCCATTCTCCCATATCATCCTGCCCTCGCCCTCTCCCACAGAGTCCAAAAGACTGTTCAATACAACTGTGTCTCCTTTGCTGTCTCGCATACAGGGTTATCATTACCTTCTTTTTAAATTCCATATATATGCGTTAGTATACTGTATTGGTGTTTTTCTTTCTGGCTTACTGCACACCGTATAATAGGCTCCAGTTTCATCCACCTCATTAGAACTGATTCAAATGTATATTCTTTTTAATGGCTGAGTAATATTTAACTTATATGCACAGTACATCATGAGAAACGCTGGGCTGGAAGAAGAACAAGCTGGAATCAAGATTGCTGGGGGAAATATCAATAACCTCAGATATACAGATGACACCACCTTTATGGCAGAAAGCGAAAAGGAACTAAAAAGCCTCTTGATGAAAGTGAAAGAGGAGAGTGAAAAAGTTGGCTTAAAGCTCAACATTCAGAAAACTAATACCATGGCATCTGGTCCCATCACTTCATGGGAAATAGATGGGGAAACAGTGGAAACAGTGACAGACTATTTTTCTGGGCTCTAAACTGACTGCAGATGGTGACTGCAGCCATGAAATTAAAAGATGCTTGCTCCTTGGGAGAAAAGTTATGACCAACCTAGATAGCCTATCAAAAAGCAGAGACATTACCTTGCCAACAAAGATCCGTCTAGTCAAGGCTATGGTTTTTCCAGTGGTCATGTATGGATGTGAGAGTTGGACTGTGAAGAAAGCTGAGCACTGAAAAATTGATGCATTTGAACTGTGGTGTTGGAGAAGACTCTTGAGAGTCCCTTGGACTACAAGGAGATCCAACCAGTCCATCCTGAAGGAGATCAGTCCTGGGTGTTCATTGGAAGGACTGTCGCTGAAGCTGAAACTCCAATACTTTGTCCACCTCATGCGAAGAGTTGACTCATTGGAAAAGACCCTGATGCTGGGAGGGATTGTAGGCAGGAGGAGAAGGGGACGACAGAGGATGAGGTGGCTGGATGGCACCACCAACTCGATGGACAAGAGTTTGAGTAGACGCCGGGAGTTGGTGATGGGCAGGGAGGGCTGGCGTACTGTGATTCATGGGGTCTCAAAGAGTCGGACACGACTGAGTGACTGAACTGAACTGGACTGAATATTCCATTGTGTATATGTACCACAGTTTTCTTATTCATTCATCTACTGATGGACATCTAGGTTGCCGCCATGTACTGGTTATTAGAAACAGTGTGCGATGAACATTGGGGTACACGTGTCTCTTTTGATTCTGGTTTCCTCAGTGTGTATGCCCAGCAGTAGGATTGCTGGGTCATATGGCAGTTCTATTTCTAGTTTTTCAAGGAATCTCCACACTGTTCTCCACAGTGGCTGTGCTAGTTTACATTCTCACCAACAGTGTAAGAGGGTTCCCTTTTCTCCACACCCTCTCCAGCATTTATTGCTTATAGACTTTTGGATAGCAGCCATTCTGACTGGCGTGTAATGGTACCTCATTGTGGTTTTGATTTGCATTTCTCTGATAATGAGTGATGTTGAGCATCATTTCATGTGTTTGTCAGCCATGTGTATTTCTTCTTTGGAGAAATGTCTGTTTAATTTTTTGGACCACTTTTTGATTGGGTCTTTTATTTTTCTGGAATTGAGCTGCAGGAGTTGCTTGTATATTTTTGAGATTAATTCTTTGTCCATTGCTTCGTTTGCATTATTTTCTCCCATTCTGAAGGCTGCCTTTTCACGTTGCTTATGGTTTCCTTTGTTATGCAGATGCTTTTAAGTTTAATTAGCTTCCATTTGTTTATTTTTGCTTTTATTTTCAATATTCTTGGAGGTGGTTCATAGAGGATCCTGCTGTGGTTTACGTCAGAGAGTGTTTTGCCTATGTTTTCCTGTAGGACTTTAATAGTTTCTGGTCTTACGTTTAGATCTTTAATCCATTTTGAGTTTATTTTTGTGTATGGTGTGAGAAAGTGCTCTAGTTTCATTCTTTTACAAGTGGTTCACCAGTTTTCCCAGCACCACTTGTTAAAGAGATTGTCTTTTCTCCATTGTATATTCTTGCCTCCTTTGTCAAAGATCAAGTGTCCATAGGTGTGTGGATTTATCTCTGGGCTTTCTATTCTGTTCCATTGATCTATATTTCTGTCTTTGTGCCAGTACCATACTGTCTTGATGACTGTGGCTTTGTAGTATAGTCTGAAGTGAGGCAGGTTGATTCCTCCAGTTCCATTCTTCTTTCTCAAGATTGCTTTGGCTATTTGAGGTTTCTTGTATTTCCATACAAATTGTGAAATTATTTGTTCTAGTTCTCTGAAAAATACCATTGGTAGCTTGATAGGGATTGCATTGAATCTATAGATTGCTTTGTATAGTATACTCATTTTCACTATATTGACGCTTCCGATCCATGAATATGGTATATTTCTCCATCTATTTGTGTCCTCTTTGATTTCTTTCACCAGTGTTGTATAGTTTTCTATGTACGTCTTTTGTTTCTTTAGGTAGATATATTCCTAAGTATTTTATTCTTTTCATTGCAATGGTGAATGGAATTGTTTCCTTAATTTCTCTTTGTTTTCTCTTTGTTAGTGTATAGGAATGCAAGGGACTTCTGTGTGTTGATTTTATATCCTGCAAATTTACTATATTCATTGATTAGCTCTAGTAATTTTCTGGTGGAATCTTTAGGGTTTTCTATGCAGAGGGTCATGTCATCTGCAAACAGTGAGAGTTTTACTTCTTCTTTTCCAATCTGGATTCCTTTTATTTCTTTTTGTGCTCTGATTACTGTGGCCAAAACTTCCAAAACTATGTTGAATTGTAGTGGTGAGAGTGGGCATCCTTGTCTTTTTCCTAACTTTAGGGGAAATGCTTTAAATTTTTCTCCATTGAGGATAATGTTGCTGAGTGTTTGTCATATATAGCTTTTATTATGTTGAGGTATTTTCCTTCTATTTCTGCTTTCTGGAGGGTTTTTTTTTTTTTTTAAATCATAAATGGATGTTGAGTTTTGTCAAAGACTTTCTCTGCATCTATTGAGATAATCATATGGTTTTTATCTTTTAATTTGTTTTTGTGGTGTACTACACTGATTGATTTGTGGATATCAAAGAATCCTTGCATCCCTGGAATAAAGCCCACTTGATCATGATGTATGAACTTTTTAATATGTTGTTGGATTCTGTTTGCTAGAATTTTGTTAAGGACTTTTGCATCTATGTTCATCAATGATATTGGCCTGTAGTTATCTGTTTTGTGACATCTTTTTTAGGTTTTGGTATTAGGGTGATGGTGGCCTCATAGAATGAGTTTGGAAGTTTACCTTCCTCTGCAATTTTCTGGAAGAGTTTGAGTAGGATAGGTTTTAGTTTTTCTCTAAATTTTTGGTAGAATTCAACTCCGAACCCATCTGGTCCTGCGCTTTTGTTGGTTGGAAGATTTCTGATTACAGTTTCAATTTCTGTGCTTGTGATGGGTCTGTTAAAGATTTTCTATTTCTTCCTGGTTCAATTTTGGAAAGTTGTACTTTTCTAAGAATTTGTCCATTTCTTCCAAGTTGTCCATTTCATTGTCATATAGTTGCTGATAGTAGTCTCTTATGATCCTTCACATCTTTCTGTGTTGTCTGTTGTGATCTCTTTATTTTCATTTCTAATTTTATTGATTTGATTTTTCTCCCTTTGTTTCTTGATGAGTCTGGCTAATGGTTTGTCAAGTTTATTTTTCTTCTCAAAGAACCAGCTTTTGGTTTTGTTGATTTTTGCTATGGCCTCTTTTGTTTCTTTCAAATTTACTTCTGCCCTAATTTTTAAGATTTCTTTCTCTCTACTAACCCTGGGGTTCTTCATTTCTTCCTTTTCAAGTTGCTTCAGGTGTTGAGTTAGGTTATTTATTTGATTTTTTTTCTTGTTTCTTGAAGTAAGCCTGTATTGCTATGAACCTTCCCCTTAGCACTGCTTTTACAGTTTCCCACCGGTTTTGGGTTGTTGTGTTTTCATTTTCATTCATTTCTATGCATATTTTGATTTCTTTTTTGAATTCTTCTGTGATTGGTTGGTTATTCAGTAGCATGTTGTTCAGCCTCCATATGTTGTAATTTTTAATAGATTTCCTCCTGTAATTGGCATCTAATCTTACTGCATTGTGATCAGAAAAGATGCTTGGAATGATTTCATTTTTTTTGAATTTACCAAGGCTAGATTTATGGCCCATGAAGTTATCTATCCTGACAAAGGTTCCGTGTGCACTTGAGGAAAAGGTGAAATTCATTTTTTTGGGGTGAAATGTCCTATAGATATCAATTAGGTCTAACTGGTCTATTGTATCATTTAAAGTTTGTGTTTCCTTGTTGATTTTCTGTTTAGTTGACCTATCCATAGATGTGAGGGGTGTATTAAATTCTCCCACCATTATTGTGTTATTGTTAATTTCCCCTTTCATACTTGTTAGCATTTGTCTTACATACTGTGGTGGTCCTATGTTGGGTGCATATATATTTATGATTGTTATATCTTCTTCTTGGATTGATCCTTTGATCATTATGTAGTGTCCATCTTTGTCTCTTTTCACAGCCTTTGTTTTAAAGTCTATTTTATCTGATATGAGTATTGCTACTCCTGCTTCTTTTGGTCTCTCTTTGCATGGAATATCTTTTCCCAGCCCTTCACTTTCAGTCTATATGTGTCCCTTGTTTCGAGGTGTGTCTCTTGTAGATAGCATATATAGGGGTCTTATTTTTGTATCCATTCAGCCAGTCTTTGTCTTTTGGTTGGGGCATTCAACCCATTTACATTTAAGGTAATTATTGATAAGTATGATCCCATTGCCATTTACTTTGTAGTTTGGGGTTCAAGTTTATATAACTTTTCTGTGTTTCCTGTCTAGAGAAGATCCTTTAGTGTTTGTTGAAGAGCTGGTTTGGTGGTGGTGCATTCTCTCAGGTTTTGCTGGTCTGTAAAGCTTTTGATTTCTCCTTCATATTTGAATGAGATCCTTGCTGGGTACAGTAATCTGGGCTGTAGGTTATTTTCTTTCATTAGTTTAAGTATGTCCTGCCATTCCCTTCTGGCCTGAAGAATTTCTATTGATAGATCAACTGTTATCCTTATGGGAATCCCTTTGTTGTTTTTCTCTTGCTGCTTTTAATATTTGTTCTTTGTGTTTGATCCTTGTTAGTTTGATTAATATGTGTCTTGGGGTGTTTTGCCTTGGGTTTATCCTGTTTGGGACTCTCTGGGTTTCTTGGACTTGGGTGATTATTTCCTTCCCCATTTAGGGAAGTTTTCAACTACTATCTTCTCAAGTATTTTCTCATAATCTTTCTTTTTGTCTTCTTCTTCTGGGACTCCTATGATTTGAATGTTGGGGCGTTTCACATTGTCCCAGAGGTCTCTGAGATTGTCCTCATTTCTTTTAATTCTTTTTTCATTTTTCCTCTTGGTTTCAATTATTTCTACCATTCTATCTTCTACCTCACTTATCCTATCTTCTGCCTCCGTTATTTTACTGTTGGTTGCCTCTACAGTGTGTTTGATCATTTATTGCATTATTCATTATATATTGACTCTTTTTTATTTCTTCATGTACTTGTTAAACCTTTGTTACATCTTCTCGATCCTTGTCTCCAGGCTATTTATCTGTATATCCAATTTGTTTTCAAGATTTTGGATCATTTTCACTCTCATTATTCGGAATTCTTTATCAGGTAGATTCCCTCTCTCTTCCTCTTTGGTTTGGTTTGGTGGGCATTTGTCCTGTTCCTTTACCTGCTGGGTATTTCTCTGCCTGTTCATCTTGTTTATATTGCTGTGTTTTGGGTGGCCTTTCTGTATTCTGGCAGTTTGTGGCTCCTCTTTATTGTGGAAATTCCTCGCTGTGGGTGGGGTTGGACGGGTGGCTTGTCGAGGTTTCCTAGTTAGGGAAGCTTGTGTTGGTGTTCTGGTGGGTAGAGTTGGATTTCTTCTCTCTGGAGTGCAATGAAGTGTCCAGTAGTGAGTTTTTGGGTGCCTATGGGTTTGGTGTGACTTTGGTCAGCCTGTATATTGAGGCTCAGGGTTATGTTCCTGTGTTCCTGGAGAATTTGCATGGTATGTCTTGCTCTGAAGCTTGTTGGCCCTTGCATGGTGCTTGGTTTCAGTGTAGGTATGGAGGCGTTTGATGAACTCCTATTAATTAATATTCCCTGGTTTCAGGAGTTCTCTGGTGTTCTCAGGATTTGGACTTAAGCCTCCTGCCTCTGGTTTTCAGTCTTAATCTTATAGTAGCCTCAATACTTCTCCATCTATACAGCTCTGATGATAAAACATATAGGTTAATGATGAAAAGTTTCTCCACAGTGAGGGACACCTCCTTTCAAAGACAGTGGGCTGCTTTTCTGGTTGTCTGATGTCCTCTGCCAACATTCAGAAGTTGTTCTGTGGAATTTGCTCGGTGCTCAGATGTTCTTTAGATGAATTTGTGGGGGAGAAATTTGTCTCCCCGTCCTATTCCTCTGCCATCTTAGGACCGCCTCCCCTGTCTAACATTCTTTACTTGCTATGACAGTCTGTAGGGCCATCCGTTTTCTACAGCCTTTCTACCCTTGAGTATCTCTGTACTGTTCCCACCATCTCTTCTCCAGAGCTCCCACTTAATGAAAAGCCAGGCCACTTCTAGACCATTATCTCTGGGCCAGTTGCACGATCAGCTCTGCACTGCTGCTGCCTCTGTGAACTTATCTCAGTCTTTCTCTCCTCCTTGAATACCTCCTGTCTCCTTCTGCCAGAGCAAGTGTGCTTATGCAGCAGGGCCTCTCTGTGTGGTGCCTTCCTTAACTGGAAGTCTCTTCCTCCAGTGGTTGCATGATTCGTTCCCTCATCAACAGGTGTCTTCAAGTATTTCAGCACAGAGATTTCCTCATATCTCGAGGCCTCATATCAAAGGTCACTGCCTCCATCCTCCCCCTGAAATGTTGTTGCTCAACACCAAAACGATGCCGGGATTCTTGGCCTCTGGAGGAGAAGAATTCAATCCAGGGCCAGAGATGAGGCTTGATCACTCAGAGCTTTTGTGTGATAAAGTTTTATTAAAGTATAAAAAGATAGAGAAAGCTTCTGACATAGGCCTCAGAAGGGGGCAGAAAGAGTACCCCCTTGCTAGCATTAACCATGGAGTTATATACTCTCTAATTAGTTATTACAGTGAATCAAAAGAGTGTCTGGAGGTTGTAAAGACCTCACCAGATCTACTCCCATAATTTACATTTTAAGATAACAAGATTAGCCAGAAGTTTTTTTCCAGAGACAGCCCTCAAGCAGGGTACATTATTCTTATATAATCCTAAGGAGTGTAGAGGGAAGTTTGTCCTTTCTTCCTCCTTGAGAATTCCAGACCCCTCTTTCCTTGGAGACCCCTAGACTTCTTATCAAACTGCCTAGGAAATGACTCTCTCACCCCCATGGCCCTCTGTCTTCTCAACCTGCTTCATTTTCCCTCAGAGCACGTCTTCCCTTGGGTCACAGTCTTTCATTCCCTCTTAGGTGATGAAGAGCTGCAGGAGAGCAAGAGCTGTGCTTGTGTGCTGCTGTATCCCCAGGACTAGGAGAAGGCCCAGAATTCTCACTGTGCAAAACATGTTTCACAGTGTTTGTTAAAATAATGGCAGGAGTATTCAGTTTCCCTGGAGTTGATAAATGAGAGTATTTTTAGTTCTATTTGCTGTACATGTGCTTGTGAATATTACATAGCATTAAATAAATAAAATAAAGGTTTAAAATGTTTAATAAGCCAGAATCAAGTAGCTTTTGGCTGGAGGCACCTAGTTGTTCTTTCTCTAAGTGAACTTTAGGTTTACTGAAGACATGATCTGAAGTTTGGACACAAGGTGCGACCACAGTCAGACCCCTATGCCAAATAGGATTCACATCCGGTAACTGCTCTTGGCAAAGAGGCACCGAGTACTGAGCTGCAGTGTCAGCTGACCACCATGGAGCCCTTCCTCGCCAGGGCTCCTGCTGCCTGGGCGCCACTGCCCTGAAGGTCACCCCACGAGGGCTCATGTGGCTGCAAATGTGTCTCAGATGTTCCTGGGTAGGAAGATGAACACCACAAGGCCCAGGTTGCACAGGCTGGCTCTTTGTCTGTGGCAGCAGGACTTCCGTGTGGTGAGACCCCTGCCCATGCATCCCATGCCTCCTGTCTTTCAGAAGACATTGCCCCCAATGCCCTCTGCAGCCCTGTGATGAGAGGAGTCAGGGCTTGGAGTGCCAAGTAACACAAGTGGCGCAGTCCAGCCCAGTGCCCTCCCGAGGGTGCCACATGATCATCTGAGATGTTCCTGAATTATGGGGACATTTGATGACATCAGGGCAAAGATGTGGTCGGAGTCAATGGAATATAGCACATGTAGCCCTTTCCTAATGCAAGTTGTTTTTTAAATGTATTTTTAATTAGAGAATAATTACTTTACAGTATTCCGTTGGCTTCTGCCATACAAGATGACTCGGCTGTAAGCATACATATGTCTCCTTCCTCTTGAACCTGCCCCCATGCCCCACCCAATTCCACTCCTGTAAGTTGTCATAGAGTACCACATTGAACCCCTTGTTCCAAGTTGTTTTTCAATAAAATTTTAATTTGGAATAATTTTAGATTTATAGAAAAATAGAAAATATTTGTCAAAACTGACAAGCAGCTTTGGAGCATTACTTCCAACTTAACCTCACATATTATTGGGATTTCACCATGTTGTCCATTACTGTGTCTTTGGTTTCAGAATTCAATCCAAAGCCTACACACACTGCATTAATTGTCATGTTTCCCCAGTGACCTCTGCTCTGTGGAGTCACTCGTTCTCTCCTGGTAATAGCTTACACGTATGGAATTTGGTGATGAGTTTGTGGTCTCCAAAGGAGAAGATTTGACTCCAGGACCAAAGACAGCCTCAGTCACTCAAAGAATTGTGCAACAAAGATTTTTCTTTAAAGTGACAGGACAGAGAAAGCTTCAGACATGGATATCAGAAGGGGGTAGAAAAAGTACCTACTCTCACTAGTTTAAGCATGGCATTATGTACTTCTCAACTGGCTGCTGAGAATAGATAAACAGAATACCTCAAGGTTGTAAGAGTTCCACCAGACCCTTTCTGAAGGCATATATCCTGAGGTAACTTCAGCACAAGATTAGCCAGAGAGAATGGGTCCTATCAGGGAGAATGGATCTGTACAACTTCTCTGGGTGAAATATACTGTTGGTGTGTAATCAGGGGTACAAGTCTTGAGTAACAGGTTCCCAGACAAGCTTTGTTACAGTTATAATCATTAACATAGAGGGTAAGAAGAATATTTCCATGATCATAGGTTCTGGACCGAAAGAAAGGCCACTTCTTGGGTAGGATACATTGTTGCCCAAGGCTTAAGAAAAGCATGAGGGAGAATGTTCACCTCCTCCGTAAAGGGCCCTG
Source organism: Dama dama (assembly GCF_033118175.1). Lineage (NCBI taxonomy): Eukaryota > Metazoa > Chordata > Mammalia > Artiodactyla > Cervidae > Dama > Dama dama. The sequence continues at coordinate 49,965,510 of NC_083684.1, forward strand.
CACTGCCTAAGCTTTAAATCTTAGGGGTTTGTCCTGGCCTTGGACATCCTAGGAAGACTGGCTAGGGATGGTAGAAGGTCCTCAAAACTGAATTTGTCTGCTTTGAATTTGTCTGTTGTATAGCAGACAAATGTAGAGTGGAGGAGGAAACATCAGCTCACTCCAGCACTCTTGCCTGGAGAGTCCCATGGACAGAGGAGCCTCATGGGCTACAGTCCATGGGGTCACAAAGAGTGGGACACAACTGAAGCAACTGAGCTTAGCAGAGAGTGGGGTTTAGACTTTGGGTTTGAGGAAGACACCACAGTGGTGAAGCGCCCTTCCTGTCGCCTTACATCAGGGTACTTGGGACAGCTGTGTGTCTTACCACTGGGTGTGTCAGCTTTGACTATTGATTAACATTGTGTTTGTCTGAGTTGCACTGTTTTCCCCTTCTCCTCCCCTCTTCTTTTCTTTGGAGATGAGTTACTAAGTCATGCTCAGGGAGGAGTGAAGGGCAGTATGTTCTCCATCCTGGAGGGGATAATTTGTCTGATTTTAGGGATGTTTCAGTAAGAAATAGTTGTCTCTTCACTACATTATTTGAGTTTAGTTTTGTTTAAATTGGCTAGGTCTTTGTTGCGGTGTGTGGGCCTTCTCTTTGCAGAGCACATTCTCTCTAGTTGCAGCAGGAGGGTTTTTAGTTGCCCCAGGGCAGGTGGGAGCTTAGTTCCTTGACCAGGGAGTAAACCAGTTACTGCTGCATTGGAGGACATATTCTTAACCACTGTACCACCAAGGAAGTCCCCATTTATTTACTTAATCATTTGTTTGTATCGGTATGGACTCAAACATATTACTTTATACTTTGGGTTGTCATCCAATACTCTGTAATATATTTTGCCTGTCAGGCCATTTCCAGTTTGGCCATTGAGAGTGTCTCAGACATCCTTTTATTTTATTTTATTTTGGTTCTTAGTAGGACCTTAAAAAAAAAACTTATTTATTCTAATTGGAGGCTAATTACTTTACAATATTGTAGTGGTTTTTGCAATATATTGACATGAATCAGCCACGGATGTACACGTGTTTTCCATCCTGAACCCCACTCACACCTCCCCATCAGACTTCCTTTTAGAATTTCAAGGCCCATTTCATCTTGTTTGTGCTAACTAACTGCTCTCCTAGCTTGGAAGTTTGATTTTGACAATGAGAGAGTTTTCACATGTGGAATGCCACCTCTGATGGCCCAGCCCTCCTGTCCTTAGAACTCCTGTCCTTAGTGTCCTGTAGGGATGTGGACCTCAGAGTCTCTGATGGAGACAAACCACACAACCTCACAGCTGCTCACTGATGTTTCTGGATAGATTGTGCAGTGCTAGTACCTCTTGAGACCAGGTTCACTGATGGAAGAGGATGAGACAACCAGAAGGGGCAAGCCTGGACCATTGGGGGTCTAGAATGTTTCCAGAAACTTGTTTCCTTAAGGGTTTGGAAAAAGTTGGTGGCATGATCCGAAATTATCAGAATTATCAGTGCTGGAGAAAATCCACCTGGTGCAGGTCCTGTGAGTTCCTTCTTGGAAATGATTTGGAGGCCAAGGCTGCTGTCCAGCAGTGCAGAGCCCCTGCCTAGGGGCTGCAAATGTTAAGATATTTGAAGATGCAGGAAGGCCCAGCTCCCCATTCTTATCTCCAGGACTTGAACTTGGGGAAAAAAGAAGGATTCTGGATGACCTTCTTTCTACCTGAGAGTGGGGTAGACCTGTCCTTGGCCCTCCTGATATTCTCTCTTCTCAGTGTGGGAGAGTGTTGCCTCAGATCCAGGATAGATTGGGGGAAGGATGACCAGGAAAACAGGTGATGGTTGGGGCTGGGACAACAGAGCATTTGGCTCCAAATGGAGTCAGTTAGAAATGTCAGCTCCACTTGATCTTTGGCAAGGATGCTACCACAAGTTCTCTCTGAGCACTGTTCTCAGAGCAGGATGAGCTTCCAGGTAAACACCCAAGATCCAAGGGAGTCACCTATGCCAGGTTCTTGGCCACAGACCTGTGGCCCTCCTGGGAGGTATGTGAGCTGGGCTTGGGGAGCTAGTGGTTTATAATGCTGCAGAAACCCTGCCCTGAGCAGAGCACTCTAGCTGCCGCCATGATGAAGGGAGCACTGCTAGTGCTGACCCTGCTGGTGACCAGAGAGCTGACCTTCAACATGCCTGAGGGTAGGAAGGAGGTTCCAAATGGCCCTCCTGATCCTTGCCCCTTGCTGTCTCACTGCATCCTCCACAGTCCTGTCCAAACTGCTTTTAGGGACAGATTCCAAGGGCAGCTGACAGATCAGTGCCCAGGAGTCCTGCAGAAATTCCTTGAGTCTGTCAGTCTTTTAATGTAAAGGGTGGTATGGAGCTGGAAGAATCATTAGCTGTGCAAACCTTGGGGAATAGTTTGTTGAGGGTATTGGTGCTTATTGGGAGGGAGGGAGCAGGCTGATAAGGCTGGCAATGGTGGTCAAGGTCAGAGGGGCCTCCAGGCCTCACCCCTTTTGCTGCTCCCTCTGCTGGGAGGTTTTCTGTCTGGGATGTTAATCAGTCTTGGAGAGGCTGTGTCTCTGTGGGAGGTGAGTCTGAATGCTTTGGATGTGTGACTTCCTATCAAGTGGTGGAAACAGGAACCTCCTCCTCTGGTTATTCTTTGACAAGATGTTTTTTGTCTTTCCTTCAGTGGAAGCCTGCCCCGTGTTTTATGGTGGAGTTGCCTCACTGTTACTTGGAAGCAAAACATTGTTGAACTCAACACTCGATTTGGTTGATAGTACTGATGAGGAAAAGGCAGCCTTTGGAAAAATCCAGGATTGCTTCAATGAGGAGGGATTTGATGCCAAGCTGCATATTTCACAAATTGTGGTAATTTACTCTCCTGATCTCACTCTGCCCTGCTCACTGACAAGCATAGTGTGGTATGCCACATGGGAACAGATCATGCAGTCATGGGATATGTGACAGACAGGAGATATCAGCCAAGAAGCACATGAACCTTTGCTCCACCCTGGCAGCACCTGTAATATGCAAGGGCAGTCCATGTGCACATCCAGCCTCTGTTGTTGCCTAATATGCCCACAGCATGTGAATCAACTCTCACACACAATAGGGTTGTGAGGCCAAGTGTGTTGAGGCAGGTGATTGTTTTTTTCCTCAGTGAGTGGAACTAGCATTGGAGGAGTAGAATTTTAATGTTTGGCAGGAAAGGAAGCTTTCAGCTCACACACATGTAGGAATCATGTCAGTTCTACTTTAGGAATATTGAAAAGGAGCCCCTGTCTTTAGAGTCTTTTTCCAGCAAGGGACTCCCTGGCTTTGTAAGGCTTCATCACCTCCTGTTGTTCCCACTCTGTGGACCATTGCTCTGGCTCAGAGCCCCATTTCCACTGATGTGGTCTCTGTGTCTACAAACTCGATTTTCTACTGTGGTGTTTTGGTGCCTCAGGCTCCTGAGGAGCCTTCTAGATACCTATGACTGCTCACCTTGGCTAGCAGTGTATCTTCCATAGAACCATCATTCCTTTATAGTTCTTGTCAAACAATACTGGAGATTTTGGATAGTCTGTCTCAACATTTTTTCCCTCAAATTTTTGATTGTTCAAAATGAGAGGCTTTCTGCAAACAGTTTCGTGCATTAATAGGTGAACACAGAGCACATGGGTTTGTTTATGACTCCTGTATGCACATTCTGTCCACCCAGCACACCTGCAAGAAGAGGCTCAGTTGCAGGAGGTGTGACCCACACCCAGACACCAGCCCCCTCCTCCTCCCTTAGGACCCGCCCCACATGTGCCCTGCTGACCCTTATTATCTCCTCCTCTCCCTGGGGTGGCTGGTGACTAGTCTCTGTCCTGACGCCTGTGCTTGGGCTATTAGGGAGCCATCCTCCCCCTGGTGCCTGCTGGCAGCCTCCTCTCCACTGGTGGGTCTGTGGGCAGAGTTTCTTGCTGGGGAAGGAGCTGAATCCCTGAGGGTATAGCATGTGGTGATGCTGGGTAGACAGGATAGTCCTGCTGTGGGCTCAGGTGTTGTCCCTCCTCCTACTCCTTCCCAGGTTTCCATCATCTTCGACAAGGATTGCACCGGCTATCAAGTGTCCACGGTTCTGAGTACTGTTTTTGGAATAATTCTCAGTGCGGTCTCTTTGGTGAAATAGTCTTTGCCAGTGATGCCTGGCCTGCCCTCCATATTCTGCCCTGTTCTTCTCAACTGAAGCTGGAATCCTGACACCTGTCCCTCCTATGTGGTCTCTATCAGGCTTACTCTAATAAAATCACTGCAACATTCCTCAGTGTGCCCAGTGTCTGTCTGCTGTGGGGAGGACATGAAGCAGGAGGTCTTGGGTGATGGTGAAAAGTGACCCATGTAGTCACTGTGGGGAGTATGGGGACCGGGATCAGTCAGAATGAGGTAAACCTAGGCCCTGTCCTGACAAACTGTAGAACCATGGGCGAGTTTATTGTAACTTTCTCAAGTCATTCTGTCATCTGCTAAATAGGGGTTGTGTATGAAGATTAAGCAAAAGAAGATATAAGTAACCCTTGTCATCACCAGCCTGGAAGGATAAAGTTGTTATTTATGGTCACAGCTAGCATATCTCACTCTGGCTTTTAGCACAGTGGCAGAGCCTTTAGTCCTTTAAGTGTCCTTTCAGTTTTTTATGAATGACTACCACTGCCCAGGACCCCCAGTAAGTGTTGGACTGGCAGGGTGGAGTCCAGCCTCGGCAGGATCCAGTGGTACCCTCAGGATGAATGGCATTGGCGAGAGAGAGAGAGAGAGAGAGAGAGAGAGAGGGACCAGACTGGGGGTGTGCAGCAGAGTCTGGCACTGCTTTGTTTTTTACCATAGCTTTTATACCCTAAGTTAGTACATTTCTGAGGGGAAGATAGTTTAACATTACATCAGCTTGTCCTTCACGAAACCAGGGTGTTTTCTGCATACTTCTTTGTGAGAGTCTTGTACATTATCTTCTGGCCTTGGGGCCTATTGACATTTTATGACCTAGGTGAATGCAAAGCTGTTTTCCGTAATCTATTCTTCATTGAACACAAAGGTCAGTTCTCTTGCAGAAGTTATCTGTTAAATTTATCTAAAAGGTTTACCACACAAAGACTCTGCAGCTCTGGTGAGGCAGCTCCTGTTTAGCATTCCTGGTTAAAATTAACAATTCTAAACTCTTATTTTTCTAAATCTTTAACTATAACCACTTGTGTTTTCTAATAGAGCTTCCTCACTGCTCCCCCCCACCCCCCATCCCGAAGGGCTCTGTGCCTATTAGGGCCTTTTGTGTGATCAGGTTCTTTATGCTGTTTATGATTAAGGTGTTGTGAGCAGTCATGTGCATTGGTACGCATTTGCCAAGCAGGCTAGAATGCCAGCAAAGGGGTCTAAATTGAAACACTCCTTTCATCCTGGATAATCTTATAGGATACCACCATCTGGGGGACATATTAATTAAAGTTCTAAGTTGATTCTGTTTGGAAAGAGATCAGGGAAGGCCTTCTACCTGTGTCACAGAAATTAGGGAGTAGTCTAATATAGCAAGCATCAGAAAGACAGATATCATCTTTAACGTGAGTGCCGGGGCAGCTTTTCAAAATCCCTGAAGTCCTGATCTGCCTTGCTTGTCAGGTCTTCTCCTCATGACCTTGTCATGGGTGGGATCTCGTGTGCTGGCTCCTGGCATTGGACCAGGAGGAAGGGAGTGGATGGAAGAAGCTACCCCTGTGGGAATGTTGTTTCAGTGGAAACACCTCAAGCTGTGAAGTGTGAATTGCAGAATGTGCCACATGAGTGAGTGTCCTGAATGCCCCAGCCTAGTTCTAAGAGCATGAAATAGGTAGCTGCATTACTAGTAGGAAATTTGTGAAGGTACAAGGAAAGGACTAGGTTTTATCCTAGGGTCTAAGCCTCTGTAAGCTACTCTTAGCAAGACCCACAAAAAGAGTGGCACTACTGGTAAAATGTCTCTACCTTCTGGCCGAGCAGGTAACATTCTGGGAGGTGAAGTTTGGACTTGGGGTAAGCGGTGAGAGCCTTGAGTCCCAGCTCTTCTTTGATCTGCTACCTGAATATAGGCCTTTAAATTCATTTTTGTTCTTTCTACAACTTGATTTTACATATACCAAGGGCTGGATGCTCTTCTAGACTTAGTATTAAGTGTTCAGGTCATGCTAAAGAGGTCTAAAATGTTGTTGAAAAGTACAAAATAAAAATTGAACAGATTAAGGGCAAAATTGTATTCTTGTATGAGATGAATTGAAATCCTAGAATTTCAGCTAAAGATTTTTTTTTTCACTATTCCATGTGTGAATCTAAATCCAAAGAAAATTCTCTATCATGTTTAATTGTTAGGTTACTTACCACTTTCTGCCTATTCTTATAATGGTGTAATTTTATTTTTTTACCTTAGTTGATGGTGAAATGAAGTCATTTTAGTTTAGAATATCCTTGTATATTTAACTGATTCCTTCCTTACAGGATCACTGAAATTATTTCTCTAGTGCTTAGTTTCTTCTCACATATTAATTATATTTAATTATGATTTGATTTAGATTCATATTTTTATCATATATGGATGAATCTAAGCAATGCATTCTTATGTACAAAGAGCCATTTGACAGGGATGTTTCTAATCAACACATCAGGCAGTACTGAAAGGAGGTCCAGCTGACTTTATAAGGCTTCTTGTGGTATGAGGCACTCAGCCTCACTTATCAACTACCTTTCATAAATGAAACCAAATTTTCATTGCTGCTAGGTTAGACGATAGTCAAAAATAAAAGATTAAAGTGTTACAGAGAAAAACAATTCAAAAATGTTGATTTTTAAAATAAATCTTTTTAAAATCTGCAAGACCACTGACACTTTTTGGTCCCAGATGGGCACAGAAGTTGGAGAACCTCTTGTTCAAGCACTCAAATATTTTCAGAAATTCCTAAAGCCCGCCCCCCCCCCTTTGAAACCTATTATTATCTAAGGCCACATACCTAATTATAGTATTATTGCTGTTTGTTCAGTCACTAAGTCGGGTCCAACTCTTTGATACCCCATGAACTGCAGCGTGCCAGGCTTCCTTGTCCTTCTCTACATCCCAGAGTTTGCTCAAACTCATATCCATTGAGTCAGTGATGCCATCCAACCATCTCATCCTCTGTCACTCCCTTCTCTCCTGCTCTCAATCTTTCCCAGCATTGGGGTCTTTTTAAAAATGTTGGTTCTTTGCATCAGGTGCCCAAAGTACTGGAGCTTCAACTTCAGCATCAGTCCTTCCAGTGGATATTCAGAGTTGATTTCCATTAGGATTGACTGGTTTGATCTCCTTGCTGTCCAATGGAATCCCAAGAGTCTTGTCCAGCATCAGTTCTTTGGTGCTCAGTCTTTTTTACAGTATGACTCTCACATCTACATGACTACTGAAAAAAACCATAGCTTTGACTATATGAACTTTTGTTGGCAAAGTGATGTCTTTGCTTGTCATGACTTTTATGTTACTAACCCAGTTACCATAGCAAAGTCACGTATCATTGAACACTTACTCTTATCAGATGCTACCCTGGGTACTACACATAATATAATTAATCCTAACAGCAAGGTAGGTAAGCCACTTGACAGGTCGAAAGGCCCAGAGAGTTTCAGAGAATTAAGTGGCTTATTCACACCAGGTAGAAAATAAATTATGTATTAAATTATGTAATAAGAATTCATTTGGGGGGTCATTTCTATATTTCTGCTCATGATTGTTTGCTTCTGGAGTGACATATTGTAAGTCATCAACTATTAGATCTATATTTATTTATTTATTTTTAATTTATTTTTATTTTAATTGGAGACTAGTTTACTTTATGATATTGTAGTGGTTTTTGCCATACATTGTGATGAATCAGCCATGGGTGTACATGTGTTCCCCATCCTGAACACCCCTCCCACTTCCTTCCCCATCCCATCCCTCAGGGTCATCCCAGTGCACCAGCCCTGAGCACCCTGTTTCAAGCATCGAACCTGGACTGGTGATCTGTTTCATATATGATAATATACATGTTTCAATGCAATTCTCTCAAATCATCCCACCCTCGCCTTCTCCCACAGAGTTCAAAAGACTGTTCTATACATCTGTATCTCTTTTGCTGTCTCACATATAGGGTCACCATTACCATCTTTCTAAATTCCATTTATATGCTTTAATTAACTGTATTGGTGTTTTCTTTCTGACTTACTTCACTCTGTATAATAGGCTCCAGTTTCATCCACCTCATTAGAAACTGATTCAAATGTATTCCTTTTAATGGCTGAGTATTATTCTATTGTGTATGTGTACCATGGCTTTCTTATCTATTCATCTGCCGGTGGACATCTAGGTTGCCTCCATGTCCTTGCTATTATAAACAGTGCTGCGATGAACATTGGGGGACATGTGTCTCTTTCAATTCTGGTTTCCTCAGTATGTATGCCCAGCAAGTGGGGTTGCTGGGTCGTATGGCAGTTCTATTTCCAGTTTTTTAAGGAATATCCACACTGTTCTCCATACTGGCTGTACTAGTTTAGATTCCCACCAACAGTGTAAGAGGGTTCCCTTTTCTCCACACCCTCTCCAGCATTTATTATTTGTAGACTCTTGGGTGGCAGCCATTCTGACTGGTGTGAGATGGTACCTCATTGTGGTTTTGATTTACATTTCTCTGATAATGAGTGATATTGAGCATTTTTCATGTGTTTGTTAGCCATCTGTATGTCTTTTTTGGAGAAATGTCTGTTCAGTTCTTTGGCCCACTTTTTGATTGGGTAGTTTATTTTTCTGGAATTGAGCTGCAAGAGCTGCTTGTATATTTTTGAAATTAATTCTTTGTCAGTTGCTTCATTTGCTATTATTTTCTCCCATTCTGAATGCTGTCTTTTCACCTTGCTTATAGTTTCCTTTGTTGTGCAAAAACTTTTAAGTTTAATTAGGTCCCATTTGTTTATTTTTGCTTTTATTTCCAATACTCTGGGGGCTGGATCACAGAGGATCCTGCTGTGATTTATGTCAGAGAGTGTTTTGCCTATGTTTTCCTCTAGAAGTTTTATAGTTTCTGGTCTTACGTTTAGAACTTTAATCCATTTTGAGTTTATTTTTGTCTATGGTGTAGGAGAGTGTTCTAGTTTCATTCTTTTACAAGTGGTTGACCAGTTTTCCCAGCACTACTTGTTAAAGAGATTGTCTTTGCTCCATTGTATATCCTTGCCTTCTTTGTCAAAGATCAGGTGTCCATAGGTACGTAGATTTGTCTCTGGGCTTTCTATTCTGTTCCATTGGTCTATATTTCTGTCTTTGTGCCAGTACCATACTGTCTTGATGACTGTAGCTTTGTTGTCTAGTCTGAAGTCAGGTAGGTTGATTCCTTCAGTACCATTCTTCTTTCTTAAGATTACTTTGGCTATTTGAGTGGTGTTTTGTAATTCCATACAAATTGTGAAATTATATGTTCTAATTCTTTGAAAAATACCACTGGTAGCTTGATAGGAATTGCATTGAATCTATAGATTGCTTTGGGTAGTATACTCATTTTCACTATATTGATTCTTCTGATCCATGAACATGGTATATTTCTCCATCTATTTGTGTCCTTTTTTGATTTCTTTCATCAGTGTTTTATAGTTTTCTATATACAGGTCTTTTTTATCTTTAGGTAGATTTATTCCTAAGTATTTTATTCTTTTCATTGCAATGGTGAATGGAATTATTTCCTTAACTTCTCTTTCTGTTTTCTCATTGTTAGTGTATAGGAATGCAAGGGATTTCTCTGTGTTATTTTTTTATCCTTCAGCTTTACTATATTCATTGATTAGCTGTAGTAATTTTCTCGTGGAGTCTTTAGGGTTTTCTATGTAGAGGATCATGCCATCTGCAAACAGTGAGAGTTTTACTTCTTCTTTTCCAATCTGGATTCCTTTTATTTCTTTTTCTTCTCTGATTGCTATGGCCAAAACTTCCAAAACTATGCTGAATAGTAATGGTGAGAGTGGGCACCCTTGCCTTGTTCCTGACTTCAGGGGAAATGCTTTCAATTGTTCACCATTGAGGATAATGTTTGCTGAGGGTTTGTCATATATAGCTTTTGTTATGCTGAGGTTTGTTCCTTCTATTCCTGCTTTCTGGAGGGTTTTTATCATGAATGGATGTTGAATTTTGTCAAAGGCTTTCTCGGCGTCTATTGAGATAATCATGAGGTTTTTATCTTTTGATTTGTTAATGTGGTGTATTACATTGATTGATTTGTGGATGTTAAGAATGCTTGCATCCCTGGGATAAAGCCCACTTGGTCATGATATATGATCTTTTTAATATGTTGTTGGATTAGGCTTGCTAGGATTTTGTTAACATAGTTTTGCATCTATGTTCATCGGTGACATTGGCCTGTAGTTTTCTTTTTATGTGGCATCTTTGTCTGGTTTTTGTATGAAGGTGATGGTGGCCTCATAGAATGAGTTTGGAAGTTTACCTTCCTCTGGAAGGTAATTTTCTGGAAGAGTTTGAGTAGCATAGGTGTTAGTTCTTCTCTAAATTTTTGGTAGAATTCAGCTCTGAAGTCATCTGGTCCCGGGCTTTTGTTCCCTGGAAGATTTCTGATTACAGTTTCAATTTCTGTGCTTGTAATGGGTCTGTTAAGATTTTCTATATCTTCCTGGTTCAGTTTTGGAAAGTTGTACTTTTCTAAGAATTTGTCCATTTCTTCCAAGTTGTCCATTTTATTGGCTTATAGTTGCTGACAGTAGTCTCTTATGATCATTTGTATTTCTGTGTTATCTGTTGTGATCTCTCCATTTTCATTTCTAATTTTGTTGATTTGACTCTTCTCCCTTTGTTTCTTGATGAGTCTGGCTAATGGTTTGTCTATTTTATTTATCTTCCCAAAGAACCAGCTTTTAGCTTTGTTGATTTTTGTTATGGTCTCTTTTGTTTCTTTTGCATTGATTTCTGCCCTAAGTTTTGTGATTTCTTTCCTTCTGCTAACTTTGGGGTTCTTCATTTCTTCCTTTTTTAGTTGCTTTACAAGTAGACTTAGGTTATTTATTTGATTTTTCTCTTGTTTCTTGAGGTGAGCCTCTATTGCTATGAACCTTCCCCTTAGCACTGCTTTTACAGTGTCTCATAAGTTTTGGGTTGGTGTGTTTTCATTTTCATTTGTTTCTAAGCATATTTTGATTTCTTTTTTGATTTCTTCATTGATCTGTTGGTTATTCAGAAGCGTGTTGTTTAGCCTCCATATGTTGGAGTTTTTAATAGTTTTTTTTTTTTTCCCTGTAGTTGACATCTAATCTTACTGCACTGTGATCAGAAAAGATGCTTGGAATGATTTCAATTTTTTTGAATTTACCGGGGCTAGATTTATGGACTCCAATGTTATCTGTTCCAGAGAGGGTTCCATGTGCACTTGATAAAAAGCTGAAATTCATTGTTTGGGGGTGAAATGTCCTATAGATAGATATCAATTAGGTCTAACGGATCCATCGTTTCATTTAAAGTTTGTCTTTCCCTGTTTATATTCTGTTTAGTTGATCTATCCATAGGTGTGGGATATTAAATTCTCCCACTATTATTGTGTTATTGTTGATTTCCCCTTTCATACTTGTTAGCATTTGCCTTACATATTGTGGTGCTTCTATGCTGGGTGCATATATATTTATGATTTTTATATCTTCTTCTTGGATTGATCCTTTGATCATTATGTAGCATCCTTCTTTGTCTCCTTTCACAGTCTTTATTTCAAAGTCTATTTCATCTGATATGAGTATTTCAACTCCTGCTTTCTTTTGTCTCCATTTGCATGGAATATCTTTTCCCAGCCCTTCACTTCCAGTCTGTATGTGTCCCTTGGTTTGAGGTGGGTATCTTGTAGACAACATATATAGGGGTCTTGTTTTTATATCCATTCAGCCAGTCTTTGTCTTTTGGTTGGGGCATTCAACCCATTTACACTTAAGGTAATTATTGATAACTGTGATCCCATTGCCATTTACTTTGTTATTTTTGGTTCGAGTTTATATACCTTTTCTGTGTTTCCTGTCTAGAGAAGATCCTTTAGAAGATCCGTTTGTTGAAGAGCTGGTTTGGTGGTGGTGAATTCTTTCAGATTTTGCTTGTCTGTAAAGCTTTTGATTTCTCCTTCATATTTGAATGAGATCCTTGCTGGGTACAGTAATATGGGTTGTAGGTTTTTCTCTTTCATCACTTTAAGTATGTTCCGCCATTTCCTTCTGGCCTGAAGAGTTTCTATTGAAAGATCAGCTGTTATCCTTACGGGAATCCCCTTGTGTGTTATTTGTTGTTTTTCCCTGGCTGCTTTTTATATTTTTTCTTTGTGTTTGATCTTCATTAATTTGATTAATATGTGTCTTGGAGTGCTTTGCCTTAGGTTTATCCTGTTTGGGACTCTCTGGTTTTCTTGGACTTGGGTGGCTATTTCCTTCCCCATTTTAGGGACGTTTTCAACTATTAATCTCCTCAAGCATTTTCTCATAATCTTTCTTTTTGTCTTCTTCTTCTGGGACTCTTATGATTTGAATGTTGGGGCATTTCACATTGTCCCAGAGGTCTCTGAAGTTGTCCTCATTTCTTTTAATTCTTTTTTCTTTTTTCCTCTCTGCTTCATTGATTTCCATCATTCTATCTGCTACCTCACTTATCCTATCTTCTACCTCAGTTATTCTACTGTTGGTTCCCTCCAGAGTGTTTTTAATCTCATTTATTGCACTATTCATTATGTATTGACTCTTTTCTTATTTCTTCTAAGTCCTTGTTAAACTTTTCTTGCATCTTCTCAATCCTTGTCTCCAGGCTATTTATCTGTAACTCCATTTTGTTTTCAAGATTTTGGATCATTTTTACTATCGTTATTCTGGATTATTTTTTAGGTACACTCCCTATATCCTCCTCTTTTATTTGGTTTGGTGGGCATTTATCATGTATCTTTACCTGCTGAGTATTTCTCTGACTTTTCATCTTGTTTAGATTGCTGTGTTTGGGGTGGCCTTTCTGTATGCTGGAAGTTTGTGGTTCTTCTTTATTGTGGAGGTTCCTCACTGTGGGTGGGGTTGAATGAGTGGCTTGTCAAGGTTTCCTGATTAGGGAAGCTTGCATTGGTGCTCTGGTGGGTGGAGCTGGATCTCTTCTCTCTGGAGTGCAATGAAGTGTTCAGTAGTGAGTTTTGAGATATCTTTGGGGTGACTTTGGGCAGCCTGTATATTAATGCTCAGGGCCATGTTCATGCATTGCTGGAGAATTTGCTTGGTATGTCTTGCTCTGGAATTTGTTGGTTCTTGGTTGGAGCTTGGTTTCAATGTAGGTCTGGAGGGTTTTGGAGGAGCTCTTATTGATTAATGTGCCATGGAGTCAGGAGTTCTCTGGTGTTCTCAGGTTTTGGACTTCAGCCTCCTGCCTCTGGTTTTCAGTCTTATTCTTACAGTAGCCTTTAGACTTCTCCATCCATACAGCACCAATGATAAAACATCTAGGTTAATGTAGAAAGGATATCCACAATTAGGGACACCCAGAAAGATTCACTGAGTTACATGGAGAAGAGAAGAGGGAGGAGGGAGATAGAGGTGACCAGCAGGAGAAGAGCGGGTATCAAAAGGGGAGAGAGCCATCTAGCCAGTAATCAAATCCCTATGTGCTCTCCACAGCCTGGAACACCCATAGAGGTTTTAAGAGTTACATATAGAAGAGAAGAGGGAGGAAGGAGATAGAGGTGACCAGGAGGAGAAGAGGTGGGGTCAAAAAGGAGAGAGACAGATCTAACCAGTAATTAGTTCCCTAGGTGTTCTCCACAGCCCAGAATACACAAAGAGATTCACAGAGTTGGGTAGAGACGAGAAAGGGAAGGGAGGAGGTAGAGGTGACCTAAGGGAGAGAAAGGAGAGTTAAACAGGGGAGAGGGCAATCAAGTCAGTAATCATACTCCTAAGTAAAAATGGGTACTGAAGATTGGATTCTTAAAGGTACCAAATTGATAACAAATACCAGAAAGCAAAGATTACAGATCTAGAGTAGAGTTTAGATTCTCAAAAATACAATATTAGAAAAACAAAACAAAATCACAAAAATTATAAGAAATATATATGTAGTTTGCATTAAAAATAGGGTCTTTTTTTTGAAAGATAATAGTAGGTTATAAAAATGAAAATTAAAGGAGTAATAGATGAATTAAAAATAAAAAATGATAATATTAAAATATATACCTATGAATTTCTCTGGAGCTGTTGTGGGCAGTGTGGGGTCAGTTCAGTTTTGGATAGTTCCTTGTTTCAGTTTATACTTCTGAAGATCTGTAGGTCCCTTCCAATGTAGTCGGTGCTAACTACAGAGTTTTAATCTGTTGCACCTGTCACTTCCAAAGCGGTTCCCTCTGTTTATTTTGACTTCTTCTGCTTGTAAGTGTATTCAGTATCTAATTTCCTCCCTGACACAAGGGGGTGAAGGTGGTCACTTATTTAGGCTCACTTGTTCAGTCGTGCTGTGGGGAGGGAAGAACACTGCAAACAAATACCACTTGCATGTGTGGGGTGTGCTGTGTGTCTCAGCCACACTGGGTTTGCCCCTGCTCATGGCGTGTGTGCTTTCCCAGTCTACACTGCTCAGGCTCCAGGTTGCTCTGCAGGGGAACTGTCTAAAGCGGGCCCTGGGTTGAGTGCACTTCCCAGGTCTAAGCCGCTCAGGTTCAGGTTTTCAGGTACTCCAAAAGGCGCAGACTCGGTTGGGCCTACGTCTTGTGCCCTTCCCAGGCCCAAGCAGCTCAGGCGACCAGGTGCTTGGTGAGCGCACATTCCCCGGGTGCAATGTGTCTTATTGCCTCCCCTTCCCAGCTGCTTGGTTTCTGGGTGTGCAGCAGGAGCGCCGTCTCAGGTGTGCTGTTTGTCTCTTCTGGGGAGCTGGTCTCTGGCTGTGGCCCTCCAGGTGGATGTCAACCCAGGACATCCAGGATCCCAGGAAGACTTGGTTAGCAACTGGGAGCCTGCTCGCAGTTTGGTAGAGGATGCCCTCTCTGGGACCAAGATTGCACCTTTCTGGCTCTGGCTGTTTCCCACCTGCCTCTCTGCCTCGGGTGGAGGATGGGCCAGTCCGCAGCTGGCTAGCTCTCCTCTGGTATTAGCTCAGTCCTTTGTTCTGTGAGCGGGCTGGGCAGTGCCTTATGTTAGGGCTTTTCATGGGAAATCTCTCTCTCGTACTTTCTTTTCTCTCTCTCACTGGCTATCCCACAGTTTGGGTTGCTATCTCACGTTAGCTCCCTCAGATTGCCCTCAGGGCATCCAGGCCCAGTCTTTACCCTAAGCAATGCAGCCTGTGCCTCCCTGTTCAGCACCCGATTGCCGGTGGCAGACGTGAGCGTGTGGGCTACTTCTCTGCTGGGAGTTCCCATTAGGCATGTAATCTGTGGGTTTTATTTATTTATTTATTTAGTTTATTTATTTATTTTTCCTCCTGGTTATGTTGCCCTCTGAGATTCCAAAACCCCCCACAGACCCGCTGGTGAGAGGGTTTCCTGGTGTTTGGAAACTTCTCCTCTTTTATGACTCCCTCCTGGGATGGGTCTCTGTCCCTAACTCTTTTGTCTCTCTCTCTCTCTTTTTTTTTATTTACAAGATTATATTAGTTTCAGGTACACAACATAATGATTCAATATTTTTAAACTATGCTTCATTTAAAGTTATCATGAAATATTGACTATATTACCTGTGCTGTACAATATATCCTTGTAGCTTATTTATTTTATATACGGTTGTTTGTACCTCCTATCTCTTACCCCTTTCTTTTTTTTTTTTTCATTTATTTTTATTAGTTGAAGGCTAATTACTTTACAATATTGTAGTGGGTGGTTCATGTCAATGTATGACAAAACCCACTACAATATTGTCTCTCTTTTTTATCTTTTATATTTTGTCGTACCTCCTTTCAAAGACAATGGGCTGCCTTTCTGGGTGCCTGGTGTCCTCTGCCAGTGTTCAGAAGTTGTTTTGTGGAATTTGTTCAGTGTTCAAATGTTCTTTAGATGAATTTGTGGGGGAGAGAGTGGTCTCCCAGTCCTATTCTTCCACCATCATACGATTGTCCTAATGGATAGGTTTTAAAGGAAGTGCTAAGATTTTCTTAGGGGATAAATATCCACAAAATTTAAATAAATCAGTAGACTCTTCAAGGGGAATTTTAAATGGAATAAGAATGTCATTTGCCTTACAAATAGCCATTAGTTTAATGTAATCTCAATGAATATAACAAGAGCATTTTTTGAAAGGCATTTTATTCTTATAAAATTGATCTTAACCATTATCTTATGATCCAGAAATCTCCTTCCTAGGTTTACAATCAAAAGAAATGAAAATTTGTTTTCTCATAAAACCTGCCCACTGATGCTTATGGCCCTTTTTTTTCAGATCAGTTTATCAAAAGTAGAAAACTACTTTTTGATAAAAGTAGAAAAGTAGAAGAACTAAGTATTCTTCAGCTGGTGAGTAGATAAACAGAGCATGCCACATTCCTACAATATAATCTATGCAGCAATTTAAAGGAAGAAACAAAAAACCAATGTAAATGCCTTATTGTTGCACATATCAGTAATTTATTCTTCTTATTTATGAGTAATGTTCCATTGTATTGGTAAAGCTTAATTTGTTTATTCACCCACATAGTAGGGCTATTGGAGTTGCTTTTCAATTTGGAGTGTTATAAATAAAGTTGCTATGAATATCTATGTATATTTTAAAAAATAGGGAGAACCTGTTGACATATGCAACAACATGAAAAAATCTCAAATGTATTATGATCAGTAAGAGACTTGGAACTAAACGACTACAATCAAGAGCTTCCCTGGTGGCCCAGTGACTGGGACTCAATACTCCCAATGCAGGGACCCAGGTTGGATCTCTGGTCAAGGAACTAGATCCCACACATGAAGCGAAGATCCCGCATACTCCAATTAAGACGTGGCACAGCCAAATAATAATAAGTAAACATTAATGAAGAAGACTCTAGTCATATGGTTTATTTATATGCCATTTATTCTATTTGGGAAAATAAGAATAGCTGTAAAAATGTTAAGTAATTAGGGGTAATAAACCCAGGAGATGCTGAAATATGCACCCTTATATCCAGGCAGATAAATGGGCTATTAAAGGAAGACCAGAAACAGATCTGAGTCATCATGGATTTTATGAAAAAGGTAATTTACCAATCAGTGAGGAAATTTGCATTACTTCATAGATGAAATCGTACCAAACAAACTAATTGAATACATGGGGAAATAAAAGTGTTGCATCTATGTCTCACAGCCATCTTCAAAATTAATTTTAGATAAGTTAAATATTTACACATTCAAAGACTGTGATGAAAAATGTCATAAAATCTTTAGAAAATATTATGGAAATCTATTTTTTTAACTTCAGGGTAAGGAAGACCTTTCTAACGATTAAATGAAACCAGAGTGATCATTTTGACTACATTAGAAGTAAAATGTTCTGTATATTACCATATGTGAAATAGATCACCAGGCCAAGTGTGATGCATGAGACAGGGCGCTCAGGGCTGGTGCTCTGGGACGACCCTGAGGTATGGGATGGGGAGGGTAGTGGGAGGGGGGTTCAGGATGAGGGACACATGTATACCCATGGCTGATTCACGTCAATGTATGACACCAACCAGTACAATATTGTAAAGTAATTAGCCTCCAATTAAAATAAATTAATTAATTTACACAAAAAACGAAATGAAAAATTATTCAAAATAAAAAGTACAGTCATATTAAGAAAATAAATAAATAAAATATTATTGCATGGCAAAGTGTACCATATACACCTTTTCAGGACATCAGTCAAATGCTATTTCATTGATATCTTCTTATTATTTTTATATTTGGCCCAGAGAGAATAAACATGTCTGCAGATCATACAGCTCTTTAAGTTTTCTTCCAGCTTCCCTGTTCATGCCTTACCTACTTTGGGTTCAACAAACAGTGTACACAGTGAGATACAGATTAGCAAGACACCAGGCTTTTTTGTTTGTTATGTCTCAACCAGTATCAGGCATAAGCTGCATAGGTAAAGAAATTTTAGTCATTAAAGGAATATTCTCCATTTGGAAATTATCTGTCATCTGTCTTTCTATCTATGTATTATCCCTTCTTTCCTAAGCCAAATTCCAGAATGTTCTTTGCTTACTCCAGTGTGAAATATCTAATTAAAACAATGCCTTTCCCATGCTGATAGTCAATGGAATATCCTAAGACAGTAAGATTAAAAAAAAAAAAAATTACTGACTCTGGGCAGGAAGTGGATTTTTCCCTTCCATCTGGAACAACTAAACCTGGACAAAATATAGGGAAGAATGATGTCCAGAAATTGAACTTCAGGTAGCACAGGAGAATGGTCTCTGAGAGAGGGGGGAAAAGTTGCACTCTATGATTGCCCCCTTTACTGCCTGGATAAAGTACCCAGATGGCCCTGCAGGAGGCAGGAATTCAAGGAGGGAATTCTCTGAGTTCATGAGAAAGAGTTGGGAGTACAAGATGGTCAGTGTGTTGACATTTTCAGTAGAGAATACTGAAGAGGAGAGAGTTGCACAGAAATAGGACTCCAGGGTTCTGCAACAAGTCTCTATCGTATTCACTGAATACTGCCCAATGTATGCATGTGAGAAAACTGCCCAAAGTGAGGAAATAACAACCTAAAACAAGCAGAAGAAATAACGCCAAGAATTTATACAAGTCGGAAAATAATGTGTATTTCTAACAGCCTTTTTATAGGGATACTATGGTTATTCATGGAGTGTCAGGTAGTTTCTTCAGGAAAGTATCTCGGCAGTGGCATAAAATTTACCTTTACATATGGGTGCTTTTGTGTCATCTCAACAATGCTTAAATGGCTTCCCTAGTGTCTCAGTGGGAAAGAACCCACCTGCTAATGCAGGAGACATGGGTTAGATCCCAGCTTGGGAAGATACCCTGGAGAGGGAAATAACAATGACTTCAGTATTCTTGCTTTGGAAATCCCATGGACAGTGGAACCTGGCAGGCTACAGTCCGTGGAATCACAAGAGTCAGACATGACTTCGTGACTGAAACAGCAACAGCAGTACTTAAAAGAAGATGCAAGTGGATCAAGATATTTCAAAATAAAAGAAACATGGCTGAAAAATATCTATAGAACTATAGAGGTACCTAGCACACAAAAGTTTAAAATTTAGAATATTTGAAATCCAAAAAGTAACTAGCAGGCATGTAAAGCAGCAGGAAAATATGAACTCTTATCAGAAGTAATCAATATAATTGAATCAATATAAATAAATCATCAATATAAACAATTGAAGAATAGCATTAATATAAACAATTGAAGAAGAAATCAATATAAATAAACCCAGAATATTAGATAAAATATTAAAGGCTATTAATTGTATTTCAAATGTTTAAGAATGGAGAGTATGGACATGTAAGCTAGAAGCATAGATATATTTTTCAAAAACTCAAACTAAACTTGAATAGATAAAAAATATATTCCACTAAATGGAATTAACAATGGATTAGTAATTGTAAAAGAAGAAAATATTAATGATTTTGAAATAGACAATGGCAGTATCTATCCAAATTAAAAAAAGAAAATGTTTAAAATTGATAGAAAGCAGATCAATGAACTGTGAGACAAATCTGGGGGAGAGGAAATACATGATTAACTGAAAATATCTCAGGGAGCAATGGTCAAAGTCTGCCCATGTATGATGAAAAGTATAAACATATAGATATACAACACTTGGTTAACTTTAAGCATAAGAAAAATGAAGAAAACTGCACTTAGCACACTGTAATTAGATTTCTTGAATGTAGTGATAGAATAGAAATCTTCAAAGCAGCCAGAGAAACAGACAAAGATAAGACAGTACACTTCTCTTAGGAAATAATGTGATTTAATGAAGTATTGAAAGCATTAAAAGAAAAATATTGAGAATCTCTAATTATCGGCCTGGTGAAACTAGTTTTTAAAAATAAAGGAAAAATAGACATTTTTTTCATGTATGCAAAAGCTTTCAGTATTCATCATCATTATACTTGCACTATAGGAAGTAATAGAGGATGGGTTGCAGGAAGGACAGACGTGGTACAGCATGGAAATCTAAAATATACTGGGGGAATGCAGAGCAGAGAAAATTGTTTCTACAAGATCTATCTATATCTCTATGTTTATCCCTAATATAGAGATTTTTAATACATTCACAGTGGATTTTCTTGGACTAAAATATTCAAATAATACATTCAAAAGCAGAAGTTACAGTTGTTGAGAAAATCAGTAAATTGTAATTTAGCTCAAAGAACAGTATCCAGAATAAAACAAAGAATATAATAAAATATGGAAGTTATAAGATATAACGTGGGGCACAGTGAAAAGACCCTCTGTATATAGATACTGAAATTACTGGTAGGAGTCCTATCTCTTGCTTAGAGCTGAGTGACAGGAGGACTCCCAGGGAGCAGAAGGAGCAGTGTGTGAGCCCACAGCTGTGGGCGTGGAGTAGGTCAGCGGGGATGCTGGCCTCAGTACACTGGGCGGCCAGAGCTGCTGCTTGTGTTGCTTTCTGCCCTACTTGTCTCAAGGATGGCTCTGGCTAGAGAGACCTATGGGACATGGGCCAAACAAAGCAAAGGACACTCAGTGAGCTCCATGGAAGATAAAAGAGTGATCCTCTGGCAATTCCTGGGTTGGGTGTACCACCAAAGCCAAGTGGAGTTTCCTGGATGAGATATTAGAGGCCTCCTGGGCACCAAGAGAACTCCTTAGCAGTGCCAGGAGAGGGTGTCTTTTTTTCCCCCCTCCTTATTGAGGTATAGTTGCTTTACAATGTTGTGCTAGTTTCTGCTGTAGAGCAGTGAATCAGGGATCCATTTTATATATCCTTCTTTTTTTGATTTCCTTCCATTTAGGTCACCACAGAGCATTGACTGAAGTTCCCTGTTTTATACACTAGGTTCTCATTAGTTATTCATTTTATACGTACTGTCAGTAGTGTATATATGTCAATCTGAGTCTCCCAAATAATCCCAGTCGCCCTTCTCCTGTTGATGTCCACATGTGGTTCTCTACGTCTTTGTCTCTATTTTGCTTAGCAAGTAAGTTCATCTATACTATTTTTCTAGATTCAGCTATATATGTTACTATATGGTATTTGTTTTTCTCTCTCTGCTTTTTAAAAAACTTTACTTTTATTTGGAGGATAATTGCTTAACTATAGTGTATTAGTTTCTGCAAATATCAACATGAATCAGCCATAGGTATACATATGTCCCCTTCCCCTTGATCCTCCCTACCGCCTCCCACCTCCTACCCCATTCCACTCTTGTATGTTGTCACACAGCACCAGATGTGAGTTCCCTGTGTTGTATAGCAATTTTCCTATTTGCTGTCTAATTTGCTGCCTAACTTTACATATTATAACGTATATGATTTAGTGTTAGGCTCTCAATTCGTCCCATCCTCTCCTTCCCCAACTGTGTCTACAAGACTGTTCCTATATCTCCCTCTCCATTGCTGCCCTGCAGACAGGTTCTTCAGTGCCATCTTTCTTGATTCCATATATATGGAATATATTATAATATATGATATTTGTCTTTCTCTTTCTGCCTTACTTCGCTCTGTATGACAGTCACTAGATCCATGCATGTCTCTGCCAATGGCACAGTTTAGTTCCTTCTTATGACAGTAGCCAAGTATGTTTTTCTTGAATTCTATCCCTTTTTCTGTGATCCACTGGATGTTGGCAATTTGATCTCTGGGTCCTCTGCCTTTTCTAAATCCAGCTTGTGCATCTGGAAGTTTTTGGTTCACATATTATTGAAGCCTAGTTCAGAGGATTTTGAGTATGACCTTGCTAGCATATGAAATGAGTGCAATTGTGTGGTAATTTGAAATTCCTTGTCATTGCCCTTCTTTGGTACTAGAATGAAGACTGACCATTCAGAGTCGTGTGTCCACTGCTGTTCTAAATTAGCTGGCATATGGAGTGCAGCATTTTAACAGCATCATGTTTTAGAATTTTTAAACTGCTCAGCTGGAATTCCATCACCTCCACTAGCTTTGTTTGCAGTGATGCTTCCTAAGGCCCACTCGCCTTCACACTCCAGAATGTCTGGCTCTAGGTGAGTGATCATACCATCGTGGTTATTCAGGTCATTAAGATCTTTTTTGCATAGTTATTTTGTTTATTCTGCCGTCTCTTCTTATTATCTTCTGCTTCTATTTGGACTATACCATTTCTGTCTTTTATCATACCCATGTTTGCAGGAAATATTCCCTTGGTATCTCTGATTTCTTTTTTTGTTTGTTTGTTTTTTAAATTTATTTATTTTAATTGAAGGCTAATTACTTTGCAATATGGTAGTGTTTTTTTTTTTTTTTCATACGTTGACATGAATCAGCCATGGGTTTACATGTGTTCCCCATCCTGAACAGCCCTCCCACCTCCTTCCTCATCCCATCCCTCTGGGTCATCCCAGTGCACCAGCCCTGAGCACCCTGTCTCATGCATTGAACCTGGGCTGGCGATCTGTTTCATATATGCTAATATACATGTTTCAATGCTATTCTGTCAAATCATCCCACCCTCCCCTTCTCCCACAGAGTCCAAAAGACTGCTCTAAATATCTGTGTCTGTTTTGCTTTCTCGCATATAGGGTTATCATTACCATCTTTCTAGATTCCATATATATGCATTAGTATACTGTATTGGTGTTTTCTTTCTGACTTACTTCACTCTGTATAATAGGCTCCAGTTTCATCCACCTCATTAGAACTTATTCAAATGTATTCTTTTTAATGGCTGAGCAATATTCCATTGTGTATATGTACCACGGCTTTCTTATCCATTCATATGCTGATGGACATCTAGGTGGCTTCTATGTCCTGGCTATTATAAACAGTGCTGCAATGAACATTGGTGTACACATGTCCCTTTCAATTCTGGTTTCCTCAGTGTGTATGCCCAGCAAGTGGGATTGCTGGGTCATATGGCAGTTCTGTTTCCAGTTTTTTAAGGAATCTCTACACTGTTCTCCATACAGGCTTTACTAGTTTGTGTTCCCAACAACAGTGTAAGAGGGTTCCCTTTTCTCCACACCCTCTCCAGCATTTATTGCCTGTAGACTTTTGGATAGCAGCCATTCTGACTGGCATGTGATGGCACTTCATTGTGGTGTTGATTTGCATTTCTCTGATAGTGATGTTGAGCATCTTTTCATGTGTTTGTTAGCCATCTGTATGTCTTCTTTGGTGAAATGTCTGTTTAGTTCTTTGGCCCAGTTTTGATTGGGTCGTTTATTTTTCTGGAATTGAGCTGCAGGTGTTGCTTGTATATTTTTGAGATTAATTCTTTGTCAGTTGCTTCGTTTGCTATTGTTTCCTCCCATTCTGAAGGCTGTCTTTTCACTTTGCTTAAGTTTTCTTCATTGTTCAAATGCTTTTAAGTTTAACTAGGTCCCATTTGTTTAGTTTTGCTTTTTTCCCCCCATTATTCTGGGAGGTGGGTCATAGAGGATCCTGATGCGATTTATGTCAGAGAGTGTTTTGCCTATGTTTTCCTCTAGGAGTTTTATAGTTTCTGATCTTACATTTAGATCTTTAATCCACTTACAAAGGACCATAAGAGACTACTATCAGCAACTATATGCCAATAAAATGGATAAGTTGGAAGAAATGGACAAATTCTTAGAGAAGTATAACTTTCCAAAACTGAACCAGGAAGAAATAGAAAATCTTAACAGACCCATCACAAGCACGGAAATAAAAACTCTAATCAGACACCTTCCAGTGAACAAAAGCCCAGGACCAGACGGCTTCACAGCTGAATTCTACCAAAAATTTAGAGAAGAGCTAACACCTATCCTACTCAAACTCTCCCAGAAAATTGCAGAGGAAGGTAAACTTCCAAAATCATTCTATGAGGCCACCATCACCCTAATACCAAAACTAGACAAAGATGTCACACAAGAAAAGAAAACTATAGGCCAATATCACTGATGAACATAGATGCAAAAATCCTTAGCAAAATTCTAGCCAACAGAACCAAACAACATATTAAAAAGATGATACATCATGACCAAGTGGGCTTTATCCCAGGGATGCAAGCATTCTTAACATCCACAAATCAATCAATGTAATACACCACATTAACAAATTGAAAGATAAAAACCACATGATTATCTCAATAGATGCCGAGAAAGCCTTTGACAAAATTCAACACCCATTTATGATAAAAACCCTCCAGAAAGCAGAAATAGATGGAAAATACCTCAACATAATAAGAGCTATATATGATAAACCCACAGCAAACGTTATCCTCAATGGTGAAAAATTGAAAGCATTTCCCCTAAAGTCAGGAACAAAGCAAGGGTACCCACTCTCACCATTACTATTCAGCATAGTTTTGGAAGTTTTGGCCACAGCAATCAGAGCAGAAAAAGAAATAAAAGGAATCCAGATTGGAAAAGAAGAAGTAAAACTCTCACTGTTTGCAGATGGCATGATCCTCTACATAGAAAACCCTAGAGACTCTACCAGAAAATTACTAGAGTTAATCAATGAATATAATAAAGTTGAAGGATATAAAATTAATACACAGAAATCCCTTGCATTCCTATACACTAACAATGAGAAAACAGAAAGAGAAATTAAGGAAATAATTCCATTCACCATTGCAGTGAAAAAGAATAAAATACTTAGGAATATATCTACCTAAAGAAACAAAAGACCTATATATAGAAAACTATAAAACACTGATGAAAGAAATCAAAGAGGACACAAATAGATGGAGAAATATACCATGTTCATGGATTGGAAGAATCAATATAGTGAAAATGAGGATACTACTCAAAGCAATCTATAGATTCAATGCAATCCCTATCAAGCTACCAATGGTATTTTTCAGAGAACTAGAACAAATAATTTCACAATTTGTATGGAATTACAAAAAACCTTGAATAGCCAAAGCAATCTTGAGAAAGAGGAATGGAACTGGAGGAATCAACCTGCCTGACTTCAGGCTCTACTACAAAGCTACAGTCATCAAGAGAGTATGGTACTGGCACAAAGACAGAAATATAGATCAATGGAACAAAATAGAAAGCCCAGAGATAAATCCACACACCTATGGACACCTGATCTTTGACAAAAGAGGTAAGGATATACAATGGAGAAAAGACAATCTCTTTAACAAGTGGTGCTTGGAAAACTGGTCAACCACTTGTAAAAGAATGAAACTAGAATGCTTTCTCACACCATACACAAGAATAATCTCTAATTTTCTTGAGAAGATCTCTAGTCTTTCCTATTCAATTGCTTTCGTCTGTTTATTTGCCTTGTTCACTTAGGAAGGCTTTCTTATCTCTCCTTGCTGTTCTTTGGAACTCTGCACTCATATGGGTATATCTTTCCTTTTATGTTTCAGTGTATATGGAGCATGTCTTTCTTGTTTTGAAAGAAATATTTATTCATTTGGTCGCGCCAGTTCTTAGTTGCAACATGCAGGATTTTTGTTGGGGTATGCAAGGTCTTTCCTGTGATATGAGGGGTCTTTATTGTGCCATATTGGCTTAGTTGCTTCGTGGCAGTTGGGTTCTTAGTTCCCATATCAAGGATCAAACCCTAGTGCCCTGCATTGGACAGTGTAGCAGTGTTAGTCATTCAGTCGTGTCCAACTCTTTGCAACCCCACAAACTGTAGCCCACCAGGCTGCTCTGTCCATGGGATTCTCCAGGCAAGAATACTGGAGTGGATTGCTAGTCCCTCCTCCAGAGGATCTTCTTGACCCTGATATCAAACCCAGGACTCCTGCATTGCAGGCAGATTCTTTACCATCTGAGCTACAGGGAAAACCTGGTTTCGATCCCTGGGTTGGGAAGATCTCCTGGAGAAGGGAAAAGCTACCCACTCCAGTATTCTGGCCTGGAGAATTCCATGGAGTATAGTCAGTGAGGTCGCAAAGAGTTGGACACGACTGAGCGACTTTCACTGCATTAAATGGCAGATTCTTAACCACTCACTGGACCACCAGGAGAGTCCACATCTTCTTTATAGGAGAGGCAGTCTTGAGTGACTTAGCAAATCAAGTAGTGATAAATTAAAACTGCATGTAAGCCTATTGCAGAGTCCTTGAAAGATTTCAGTGTTCCACTTGTTAAAAGTTTAGTTAAGGGTTTCCCTGGTGGCTCAGTGGTAAATAATCTTCTTCTCAATGCAGAAGATGCAGGTTTGATCCCTGCTCCAGCAAGATCTCATATGCTGCAGAGCAACTAAGCCCGCAGGTCACAGCTATTGAGCCTGTGCTCTAGAGCTTGGGAGCCCAAGTGTTAAGCCCACATACCCTAGAGCCTATGCTCTGAAGAAGAGAAGCTACTGCAATGAGCTTTAATATATATACCAACTAATATATACCTTACTTATTATTATATATAATAATATAATATATATATATATATTTACATAAATACACAGCCACAGAATCTCCTCTAAGGTCAGTGTTGTTACAAAGAAAACAGCTGAGGAAGTTGGTGACTTTCAAGAGCACCTCCAACAATGACTCCTTTATTGAAATAGTTCTTGACCACATAGCATGTGCTAGGTCTTTTGTGCCTTGGCTTGCTCAGCTCTCCTTATATCTAAATGACTGGGACAGCCTAGTCAATCAGGCAGCTTTTCAAATATGTTCAATGAAAAATGAAATAACAGATGGTCACAAAGCCACAGATACCAAGCTGGCATACTTGGTTCATGTGTTGTCTTTAACTTAGTGAACTCAAACCTAGGAAACCACACCTTTAGAAAACCCAGACACGTTAGTATACCAGGTAGAAGAATTACAAATACCATCCCCAGAGGGGTAAGGAAAAAGGAGCTTCTTTATTTTCCTCTAAGTGGGGCAATCCCAGTTGATATCTGTTGTGCCAGAGTCCCCAACTGCCCTAACATCTCTCTCCAGAAATCTATATTTCTAATGACTTTTTGGGTATTGTTAGCTGTCAGGACAATATTGTACATTAGTTCTCTAGAATTTTTCGTTTTGCACATTGAATAAACCTGTCAACAGAAATTCCCACTTTCCAACTAGCTTCAGTTCTTGGTAACCAGCATTCTATTTTCTATCTATGGGTTTTAATACTTTTCTTCTTTTTTAATGAAAATGCTTTAAATTAAAAAAAAAAATTTTTTTTTTTTAGCATGCCACGCAGCTTGTGGTATCTTAGTTCCCCACAGGGATTGAATCCGGGCCCTCAGCAATGACAGCACAGAGTCCTAACCACTGCACTGCTAGTGAATCCCCAGATTTACCTGCTTCATATACTACCTCATATAAGTGGGATCATGCAGAATTTGTGTTTCTGTGACTGGCTAATTTTACTTGGAATAATGTCCTTAAAGATTCGTCCATGTTGTTACATATAGTAAGATTTCCTTCTTTTTAAAGACTAAATAATATTCCCCTGTGTATATATGTCTATATGTATGTGTGCATGCATGTGTGTGTGTTAGTCATTTAGTCGTGTTCAACTCTTTGCGACCCCATGGACCAGGCTTGTCTCTCCATGTACTTCTCCAGACAAGAATACTGGAGGGGGTTGCCATTACCATCTCCAGGGGGTTTTCCTGACCCAGGAATTTAATCCAGGTCTCCTGCATTTCAGGCAAATTCTTTACCTACTGAAAGCCCAGGGAAGCCTGTGTCTCTGTGTGTATACATGTGTGTGTGTGTGTGTGTCTGTGTGTGTGTATCACAACTTCTTTATCCATTTATCTGTTGCTGGATATTTAGCTTGCCCCCATGTCTTTGCTCTTGTGAATAATGCTACAATGAGAGCCTGATTTTCATTCTTCTAGGTAGATACCCAAAAGTCGGTTGCTAGATCATATGGCCATTGCATTTTTCAATTTTTGAGGACCCTTCATATTGTTATCCATAATGGCTGCACCAGTGTATGTTCTCTGTTTCTCAGTACACATGCCAGTACTTATCTTTTTACAAAAATGACTTTCATAACAAATCTGAGGTGATATCTGACTGTGGTTTTCCTTTGTATTTCCATTACAGTTATTGATATTAAGCACCTTTTATATCCCTGTTGACTTATTTTTCTCTCTTCTTTGGAGAATTGTCTCTTTAGGTCCTTAGCTTATTTTTAATTGAGATATTTCCTTTTTTTTAACATGCGGGTGTAGGAATTACTTGCATATTTTGCATATTAACTTCTGATCAGATATGTGGTTCAAAAGTATCTTTTCATTCTGTATGTGGCCTTTTACTCTGTTGATGATTTCCTTTGCTATGCAGAAGGCTTTTAGTTTTATGTAATCCCACTTGTCTACTTTTGCTTTTGTTGCCTGTTCTTTGGGTGGAATATCCAAGAAATCATTGCCAAAACCCATGTCATGTTTTCCCCCTATGTTTCCTTATAATAATTTTAATTTTAGGCTTTATGTTTCAGTCTTTAATCTGCTTTGAGTGGTTTTGTGTTTGTGGTGTAAGATGAAAGTAACATTTCATTATTTTACATCTATCTATCTAGTGGTTCCCAACACCATTTATGGAAGACACTGTCTTTCCCCACTGTGTATTCCTGGCTCCCTTGTCCCAGATCAGTTGACTGTATGTGTGTGTGTGTTTTCTGGGCTCTGAGAGTTGGACTGTGAACAAAGCAGAGAGCCGAAAAATTGATATTTTTGAACTGTGGTGTTGGAGAAGACTCTTGAGAGTCCCTTGGACTGCAAGGAGATCCAACCAGTCCATCCTAAAGGAGATCAGTCCTGGGTGTTCATTGGAAGGACTGATGCTAAAGCTGAAACTCCAATACTTTGGCCACCTCATGCAAAGAGTTGACTCACTGGAAAAGACCCTGATGCTGGTAGGGATTGGGGGCAGGAGAAGAAGGGGATGACAGAGGATGAGATGGCTGGATGGTATCACCAACTCGATGGACATGAGTTTGAGTGAACTCCAAGAGTTGGTGATGGACAGGGAGGCCTGGCGTGCTGCAATTCATGGGGTTGCAAAGAGTCGGACATGACTGAGTGACTGAACTGAACTGACAGAATCTGTTCCAGTGGACTATATGTCTGCATGCAAGTATCATACTGTTTCAATTACTGCAGCTTTGTAATATGTTTTGAAATGAAGAGGTGTATTGCCTCTAGCTTTGTGTCTCTTTCTCCAGATTGTTTTGGATATCCAGAATCCTTTGTGGTTGCATATGAGTTTTAGGATCACTCTTCTAGTTCTGTAAAAAATGCCTTGTGGTTTAGATGAGGGACTTCATTGACTGTTTATATCATTTGGGATTGTATGGATATCATCACAATTAGGCTTCGAGTTCATGAATGTGGGGTATTGGTCTTCTTATTTGTGTCTTCTTTAATGGTTTTCATCAGTGTTTTCTAGTTTTCAGTGTACTAGTCTTTCATCTCTGTAATTCATTGTATTCTAAGCAGTTTATCTTTTTTTTTTTAACATTTTAATAGTGCTTTTTATTTTTTTTGATATTTATATTTTTATTTTATTTTATTTTTTATTAGTTGGAGGCTAATTACTGAGCCCCTTATACAGAGTGAAGTAAGCATTTTATCTTTTATTAAATTCCTTCTGGAGTTTTCATTGTTAGTATGGAAGCATAACTGTAATGGTTGTCATCAGTGTCTCTGGGTTCAGCAATAGGAAAACAGGGCATGTAGTGGTGATTGCTAGTGGCAGGAGTGTGCACAGGCTTAGCTGTGGGACTGTAGGTGAATGCACAGGGCAGTGGTGTATGTGCTGTGGCAAGAGCAGGGCCTGTGTTAGGATCTTGGACTGGTCACAGCACACAAGTTCAGTTTCTGAGTCAGAGCTGGTGGCATGTACATTCCTGGCCTCAGGACCAGGACTGGTTTTGCTGCATCTGTGATGGCTGTGCTGAGTTCCAGGGAGGCACTAGCTGTCATGGTTCCTCTTAGGGAGGGTGGAGGGACTCAGCACAGGAGTCTGATACATCAAAACCTGTGGGACCTTCTGTGGGGGGAGCTGTGGGCACATGCAGTGGTTGTGCTGGCTGTTGGTTTCCTGCACAGCTTTCCCTCATCTTACTTTGCTCTGCTGTGTTGCTGCAACTTCTTAAGTGGACTCCTGAGCTCTGTCAGAGCTGTTTCACTCACTTCTGTCTGTCCAATTGTTGTTTCATTGTGGAGATAGAGGGTGGGCTCTCCTACTAAACCATCTTGCTGACATTACTGTCTATATACATTTTAGAATCAGTTTGTCAATTTCTACAAACTTCCTGCTGGCATATGAATCAAGATTGCTTTGAAACTAAAGATCAATAGAATTGAAATCTTACCAATATCTAGTCCTTCAATATAGAAGCATGGTATATGTCTCCATTTCTTTATGACCTTTTATTTCCCTCAGAAATTAATATTTTGTGGTTTCCATTATACAAATTTTACATGTATTTTATTGATTCAATACCACATTATTTTTATGTTTTTGGTGGTCTTATGGATGATGTTTTACTTCATTTTCTGGTCGTATTTTGCCTGTATGTCAAATACACTTGATTTTTATATATTGAATTGTAATTTGCAAATATGTTCAACTCACTTTTATGAATAATGATGTTTTTGTAGAGTCTTTAGAATGTTCTCTGTATATTACAGTTTATTGTGTATATTTAGTGTTTTCTGTGAATGAGAAGAGTTTGACTTCTTCCCTTCCAAGTGTAATTTGTTTTCATCTTTTCTTGCCTTATTGCAGTTATGAGAGCTCTCAGTCCAGTGTTGACTAGAAATAGAAAAAAATTGACTTTTTTCATTGTCCCTCATTAAATGTTATGTTAGATGAGGTCTTATTTGTTATTTTTGATGCACTTTATTAAATTGAGGAAGTTTCTTCTATTACTATTGTACTAAAAGGCTTAATGGATGTTGATTTTTTTCCATTTCTTTTCCACATGCTTTGATGTTTTATGTAGTTTTACCTCTTCCTTTACAGTCTGTGTATGTGTGTGTGTGTGTGTGTGTGTGTGTGTATATATATATATATATATATATATATATATATATATATATAAATTTTTTTTGCTTCACTTTTCAGAACTGCCAGTAAAGTGTTCCAGAAATTTTTTGAAGTTGGCATCTTGCCTTCTTTTTCATTTTAGGAGGAAAGCACTCAGTCTTTCACCATTTATTTTTATGTCAGTTGTAGGTGGTTTTATCAGTGGAACTCATAATGTTGAAGTTTCCTTTTCACCTTAATTTATCAATATGTTTCTTATTATGAATGTTTTGATTTTTAAAATGTATTTTCTCTTCAGTTGAGATAATCGTATGACTCTTCTCCACTATTCTGTTAATATGGTGAATTTCTTTGATTGACTTTGAATGTTAAAGCAATCATACATTCTTGGGATAAAGAGCCCTTTGTCATTATGTGTCACTTCTTTATGTGTTGCTGGAGTTACTTTGCTAAAGTGTTAATTTTTGGGAGTATATGCTTATGACAGCTATGGCTCTACAGTTTTCTTGTAATATTTTTTCTTGAAAATATGATGAGATTTTACTGACCTCAAGAGATGAGCTGGGAAGGTTTGTTTGTCTTTTATTTTCTTAAGCCATTTATATAGGATCATTATTTATATCTTCTTTAAATATTTTATAATATTCACCAGTATGACTCTATGGGCCTGGAACGTCTATGTGAAACAGTTTAATTAAAGGTTATATTTTTCTTTTGCATTGAGTCACTGTGTAATTTTTGTCTTCCTTAAAGTTGTTCTTTTCATCTAGGCCATTCAGTTAATGGCCATACTTTTTTCATAGAGTTTTCTTTTTAATTTTATGTATATGGAAACTATTAAATACATCCCTTGTTTCATTTATTATAGTAATTTGTATTATTTCTTTTTTTGATAAATGATACAGGTTTAACAATTTTTTTTTTTTTTTTGTAGATCCTGGTTTTGATGGTTGTTGACATTCTCATTTTATTTTGAACTGCAGTGGGTCTTCATCAGTGAGTGCATGCTTTCTCTCTGGTGAGTAGAGCTACTGTGTATTTCTGTTACATGGACTTCTTATTGCTGTGGCTTCATTTGTTGCAGAGCACATGCTCGAGGGTGTGTGGACTTCAGTAGTTGTCACCAGTAGGCTCGGTAGTTGTGGCTTGTGAGCTCCAGAATTTGGGATCAGTAGTTACAGCACAAGAGCTTAATTGTCTGTGCCATGTGGAATCTTCCTGGACTAGTGATCCCACCCGTATCCCCTACATTAGCAGGCTGACTCCCAGTCCCTGGAATACCAGGGAAGTTTGATACTCTAACTTCTTTATCTGTTTTCCACTTCATTGATATGAGACTTTCTTTTCTTACTGAATTAGTAAATACAGTATAATGTTTAGTAGAAGCAGTGATTCAGGCATCATTACCTTGTTTCTTATTTTAAATGGACTGCTCATTAATTTTATCATAAAATATGGTGTTTTTTTAAATAAGTCCAGTTTATCATGCTTATAAAGATGACTTATTTTTATCCCTATTTTAAGTTTTTTAAAAAATCACAAATAACTGCTTAGTATTATAAAACTTCTTTTTTTTCCTTCATCAGTTACAATGATCATTCAATTTTTCTGTTTAGTCTCTATGTGTAACTGAACTTGGCTTGCTTCTGATTACCCATGCCTAATAAAGCTGATCTATTGACATGGGGTTGTGGTGAAGGAAAGTGCAGTGTATATTGTAGGGCGCCAAGCAAGGAGTCCAGGTAGCTAGTATTTCAGAGGCCTGAACTCCCCAAAGAGTTTCAGGGGAAAGTTTTTTTTTTTAATTATTTTTTTCCAGTGGGTTTTGTCATACATTGATATGAATCAGCCATGGATTTACATGTATTCCCAATCCCGATCCCCCCTCCCACCTCCCTCTCCACCCGATTCCTCTGGGTCTTCCCAGTGCACCAGGCCGGAGCACTTGTCTCATGCAAATTATATGCAAAACAGAAAAAGAGACACAGAAATACAGAACAGGGGAAAGTTTTTAAAGACAAGGTGAGGGAAGAAGATTTGTGGGATATGCGATCAGCAGGTAGACATTTTTGTGATTAGTTGGTGCTGAGGTAATCGGGAGTCAACATCATCAACCTCTGGTTCCAAAGTTTAGAGTCTGTGTGTTTGTGGGAAGCATACAGTTTACTTCTTCCACCTGATGGGGGTTTCAGTATCTGCAAAACATCTCCAAGGACATGGCTCAGAATATTATGTATAACCATTGAGGAGTAAGTAAAGATCCTTGACTTTGTTTAATGGCTAACATATTATTTTGTCTTGCTTGACTGTTTTTCTTTCTCTCTGTCTTTTCTCATGTCTCTGACTAAATGTACTATTTTGAATTCAGGGAAGGCCTAGGAGAGGAAAGTTTCTATAGATAAGAGGCATGTGCAATGAACATTGGTGTACATGTGTCATTTTCAGTTATGATTTCCTCAGTGTGTATGCCTAGTAGTGGGATTTTTGGGTCGTATGATAGTTTTATTCCTAGTTTTTTTTTTTAGGAATCCTCATTCTGTTTTCCATATTTTCTGTATCAATTTACCTTCACACCAACAATGCAAAAGGGTTCCCCTTTCTCCACTTGCTCTCAAGCATTTATTGTTTGTAGAATTTGTGATGATGGTCATTTTGACTGGTGTGAGGTGATACCTCATTGTAGTTTTGTTTTGCAATTTAATAATAAGCAATGAGCATTTTTTCATGTGTTGATTATCCATTGTGATGTCTTCTTTGAAGATATGTCTCTTTAGATATCCTGTCCATTTTTTTTTCAAAATTTTTTTCCCATTTAGATTACTACAGAGGATTGGGCAAAGTTGCCTGTGCTATACAGACAGCAGGTTCCCTTTTGGTTATCAACTCTAAACATAGAAGTGCATACCTGTCAGTCTCAAACTCCCAAGTTTCCCTCCTTCCTCTACTCTGGCAACCTATGGCAACCACAAGTTTGTTCTCCAAGTCTGTGAGTCCACTTCTGTATTGCTGACACATTCATTTGTATAATTATTTTAACCATTTTAAAGTGTACAATTCAGTGGCATTAAATATGTTCACAACATTGTGCCACCATCACCACTATCTAATTCCCAAATGTTTCATCAACCCAAATGCAAACCTAGTATCCACTCTTCCCCTCTCCCTAGCCCCTGGCCATCACTAGTCTGCTTTCTGTCTTCATGCATTTGCCTACTCTGGATATCTCACACAAGTGGAATAACATGTGGCCTTTTGTGTCTGACTCAGCATCATGTTCTCAAGGGTCATTCTTTTGTAGCACATGTCAGTGCTTCCTTCCTTCTTATGGCTGAATGATATTCTGTTGTATGGATATGTCACATCTTGTTTACACGTTCATCATTTGATGAACATTTAAATTTTTCCATCTTTTGGCTACTATGAATAGTGCTACTGTGGACTTTCATTTATGTTTTTTTTTTTTTACACATGTCTTCAGTTCTTTTGAGTACATACCAAGAGTGGAATTGCCAGTCTTAAGATAATTCTATGTTTAACTTGTTTGGTAGCTGAAAAACTGCTTTCCACAGTAGCTGGACCGTTTTAGTTGTACCTGTGCAGAAGGGCATGGCAACCCACTCTGATATTCTTGCCTGGAGAATCCCATGGGCAGAGGAGCCTGGTGGGCGCAGTCCATGGGGTTATAAAGAATTGGACATGACTGAGTGACTAATACTCTCACCAGCCATGTACAAGTGTTTCAGTGTCACTACACCCTTGCTAACATTTGTTGTTTTCTGTTTTTAAAAAAAATAAAATTATGGCCATCTAGTGTTGCAGAGTGGGACACAACAGAGTAACTTTCAGTTTCAGTGGTGTGAAGCCCATCTGTTTTTTTTTTTTTTTTTAAGTTAATTTATTTTTTATTGAAGGATAATTGCTTTACAGAATTTTGATGTTTTCTATGAAACCCTAACATGAATCAGCCATAGATATACATATATCCCCTCCCTTTTGAACCTCCCTCCCATCTCCCTCCCCATCTCATCCCCTAGGTTGATACAGAGCCCCTGTTTGAGTTTCCTGAACCATACAGCAAATTCCTGTTGGCTATTTATTTTACATATGGTAATGTAAGTTTCCATGTTATTCTTTCCATACATCTCACCCTCTGCTCCCCACTCTCCATGTCCATAAGTCTTTTCTCTATGTCTGTTTCTCCACTGCTGCCCTGTAAATAAATTCTTCAGTACCATTTTTCTAGATTCTGTATATATGCATTAGAATACAGTATTTATCTTTCTCTTGCTGAATTACTTCACTCTGTGTAATAGGCTCTAGTTCATCCACCTCATTAGAACTGACTCAAATGTGTTCCTTTTTGTGGTTGAGTAATATTTCCTTGTGTATATATACTACAACTTCTTTATCCATTCATCTGTCAACAGACATCTAGGTTGCTTCCTTGCTCTAGCTATTGTAAACAGTGCTGCAATGAACAATGGGATATGTGTCTTTTCCAATTTTTGTTTCCTCAGGATATAGGCCTAGGAGTGGGATTGCTGGGTCATTTGGTGGTTTTATTCCTAATTTTTTAAGGAATCTGCATACCATCTTCCATAGTGGCTGTATCAGTTTACAGTCCCACCAACAGTGCAAGAGTGTTCCCCTTTCTCCACTTGCTCTCCAGCATTTATTGTTTGTAGAATTTCTGATGGCCATTTTGATTGGTGTGAGGTGATACCTCATTGTAGTTTTGTTTTGCAATTCTCTAACAATAAGCAATGAACATTTTTTTTTCATGTGTTGATTATCCATTGCAATGTCTTCTTTGAAAAAATGTATCTTTAGATCTTCTGCCCATTTTTTATTATATTGTTTGTTTTTCTGATGTTGAGTACATGAGCTGCTTGTATATTTCAGAGATTAACCCTTTGTCAGTTGCTTCATTTGCAATTAGTTTTTCCCATTCCGATGGCTGTCTTTTCATCTTGCTTATGGTTTCCTTTGATGTGCAAAAGCTTTTAAGTTTAATTAGGTCCCATTTGTTTATTTTTGTTTTTATTTCCATTACTCTAGGAGGTTAGTCATTGAGGATCTTTCCATGATTTATGTCAAAGAGTTTTCTGCCTGTGTTTTCCTCTAAGAGTTTTATAATTTCTGATCTTACATTTAGGTCTTTAATCCATTTTGAGTTTATCTTTGTGTATGGTGTTAGGAAGTGTTCTAATTTCATGCTTCTATAGTACACATAGTTGTCCAGTTTCCCTAACATCACTTACTGAAGAGACTTTTTTCCATTATACCATCTTGCCTCCTTTGTCAAAGATAAACTGCCCATAGGTGTGTGGGTTTATGTCTCAGCTTTCTGTCTTGTTTCTTTGGTCTATATTTCTGTTTTCTGCTAGTACCATACTGTCTTGATGACTGTAGCTTTGTACTGTAGTCTGAAATGGGGACGGTTGATTCTTCCAGCTCCATTCTTCTTTCTCAAGATTGTTTTGCCTATAATGGTTCTTTTGTGTTACCATATGAATTGTGAGGTTTTTTTGTTCTAGTTCTGTGAAAAATGCCATTGGTAAATGGATAGGGATTGCATTGAATTTGTAGATTGCTTTAAGTAGTATACTATTTTCACAATACTGATTCTTCCCTTCCAAGAATCTGTTATATCTCTCCATCTGTATATGTTATCTTTGATTCTTTCATCTGTTTCTTATAGTTTTCTGTATTTAGCTCATTTGTCTCCTTAGGTAGCTTTATTGCTGGGTATTTTATTCTTTTTATGTCAATGGTGAATGGAATTGATTCCTTAATTTCTCTTTCTGAGTATTCATTGTTAGTGTCCAGTAAGTCAAGGGATTCCTGCATATTGATTCTGTGTTGTGCAATTCACTGATTTACCTGAATTACTGAATTGCTAAATTTGCTGATTACCTCTAGTAAATTTTGATAGTATCTTCAGAATATTCTGTGTATGGTATCATGTCATCTGCAAAACAGTGCGTTTTCCTTCTTGTTCCAATGAGTCGGTTCTTCTCATCAGGTAACTAAAGTATTGGAGCTTCAGCTTCAGCATCAGTCCTTTCAATGAATATTCAGGACTGATTTACTTTAGGATTGACTGGTTTGATCTCCTTGCAGTCCAAGGGACTCTCAAGAATCTTCTCCAACACCACAGTTCTAAAGCATCAATTCTTTGGCACTCAGCTTTCTTTATAGTCCAACTCTCACATCCATACTTGACTATGGCAAAGGCAGTCGTTTGACTAGATGGACCTTTGTGAGCACAGTAATGTCTCTGTTTTTTACCATGCTGTCTAGGTTGGTCATAGCTTTTCTTCCAAGGAGCAAATGTCTTTTAATTTCATGGCTGCAGTCACCATTTGCAGTGATTTTGGAGCCTAGTCTGTTACTGTTTCCATTGTTTCCCCATCTATTTACAATGAAGTGGTGGGACCAGATGCCATCATATGATTTTTATCTTTTAATTTGTTAATATTTTGTATCACATTGATTGATTTTCTTGTATTGAAGAATCCTTGCCTCCCTTGTATATACCTGACTTGATCATCATGTGTAATCCTTATCCATTTTAAATATAGCAGTATATACATGAATATCACAAACTCTTTGACTGTCCCTTACCCTCATCCTCCCCACTGGCAATAATATGTTCATTCTCTAAGTCCATCAGAGTCTTTCTGTTTTGTGAATATGTCCATTTGTATCATTTTTTTTTTTGATTCCACATATCAGATGTCATAAGACTTTTCTGCTTCTCTGTCTGATTTACTTCAGTCACTATGGCAGTCTGTAGGTCTATCCATTTTCTAAAGCCTTTCTATCTTTGAGTGTCTCTGTACTGTTCCCCCCATCTCCTCTACAGAGCTCCCACTTGATGAAAAGCCAAGCCTCTTCTAGGCCATTATCTCTGGGCCAGTTGCACAACCAGCTTTGCACTGCTGCTGCCTCTGTGAAATTATCTCAGTCTTTCTCTCCTCCCTGAATACCTCCTGTCTGCTTCTTGACCAGAGCAGGTATGCTTATGCAGCCAGGCCTCTCTGTGTGGTGCCCTCCTTAACTGGAAGTCTCTTCCTCCAGTGGTTGCATGATTTGCTTCCTCATCATCACGTATCTTCAAGTATTGCAGTGCAGAGATTTCCTCATATCTCAAGGCCTCATATCAAAGGTCACTGTCTCCATCCTCCCCCCATGGCCCTCTGTCTTTCCCCCCTTCTTTATATTTGCCCAGAGCACTTCTTCCTTTGGGGTCACTGTCTTTCACTCCCTCTTAGGTGATGAAGAGCTGCAGGAGAGCGAGAGCTGTGCTGCGTGCTGCTGCATCCCAGGACTAGGAGAGGGCCCAGCATTTGGTAGCTGTTGCACAGTGTTTGTTAGAATAATGGCAGGAGTATTCCATTTCTCTGGAGTTGATAAATGATAGTATTTTTGTTCTATTTGCTGTAGATATGCTTGTGAATATTACATGGCATTAAATAAATAAGATAAAGGTTTAAAGTATTTGATAAGCAAGAACCAAGTAGCTTTTGGCTGGAGGTACCTGGCTGTTCTTTCTCTGAGTCACCTTCAGGTTTACTGAAGAACTGGTCTGAAGTTTGGACACAAGGTGTGACCACAGTCAGAACCCTATGCCAAATAGGATTCACATCCGGTAACTGCTCTTGACAAAGAGGCATCAAGTATGGAGCTGACCTCCGTGGAGCCCCTCCTTATCATGGCTACTGCTTCCTGGTGGCCACCACTCTGAAGATCACTCCACAAGGGGGTCAGTTGGCTCCAGGTTTGTCTCAGATGTCCCTGGGCAGGAAGGTGAACACCACATGGCCCATGCTGACTCTTTATTTTGGGGGTAGGACTTTTTTTAGTGGGACAAACCCCACAGATGCTCACTGATGTTTCTGGATAGATTGTGCAGTTCAAGCACCTCTTGAGACCTGGTTCACTGATGGAGAAAGAAGGACATCCAGGAGAAGGAGAAAGGATGGAACCTGCATAGGAGCTTGTTCCCTTAAGGGCCTGAGGAAAGCTAGTGGTGTGGTATGAAATTACAAAATTACCAGTGCTTGAGAAAACCTATGTGATCTCAAATCCTGCAAGTTCCTTGTTGAGCATGATTTGGAGCCCAGGCCTACTGTCCATCAGTCCTCAGGGCCCAGCCTAGAGACTGTAGATGTTAAGATATTTGGGGTCTTCAGTAAAACCCAGGTCCCTATTCTTATGTCCAGGACTTAAACTTGGGGGAAAAAGGAAGGATTCTCAATGATCTTTTTTCTAACTGACAGTGGTATAAACCTGTCCTTGGCCCTCTTGTGATTCCATCTGGTCACTTTGGGAGAGTGCTGCCCTTGGAGCCAGAATAGGTTGGGGGAAGGATGATCAGGAAAACAGGTGATGGTTGGGGCTGGGACAATAGAGCAATTGGCTCCAAATGGAATAACTTAGAAATGTCAGCTCCACTTGATTTTTGGTGAAGATACTACCACTCCAGGAGCTCTTCTCTCAGAGTAGGAAAGGCTTCCCACAGTAAACATCGCAAGGCCCAAGGGGGCCACTTGTGCCAGGTGCCTGACCACAGGCCTGTGGTTCTTGGAGGGGTGTGGGTTGGGCTCAGGGAGTAGTGGTTTGTTAAGCAACAGAAACCCTGCCCTGAGAGGAGCACTCCAACTGCCACCATGATGAAGGGAGCACTGCTTGTGCTGGCCTTTCTGGTGACCTGAGAGCTTACCTTCAGGATGCGTGAGGGTGGGAAGGAGGGTCTAGATGATCCTCGTGATCCTTGCCCATTGCCTTCTCACTGCATCCTTCTAAGTCCTGTCCAAGCTGCTTCTCGGGGCAGATTCAGAGGGCAGCTGTCAGATCAGTGCCCAGGAGTCCTGCACAAGCTCCTGAGGCTCTCAGTCTTTGAATGGAGAAGGTGGTGTGGAGCTGGAAGTGTCATTAGTTGTGCACACTGTGGGCGATAATTCTTTGAGGGTAGTGGTACTCATTGGAAGGGAGGAAACAGGCTGGTATGCCTGGAGGTGCTGGTCAAGGGCAGAGGGGTCTCCAGGCCTCACCCCTCTTGTCATTCCTTCTGCTGGGCATATGTCATAGGGAAGTTTTTTGTAAGCAGTCCTGGAGAGGGTAGATCTTTGTGGCAGGTGAGTCTGGAATCTTTGGATATGTGAGTTCTGTTTTGCTGAGGCAAAACAGCAAACTACTGACTTGGTGATTCTTTAGACAATGTGTTTCCTGTCTCTGCCTTCATTGGAAGCCTGCCCTATTTTTTATAAAGCCCTTGGTATTGTGAGCCTTGGACTCCCAAGTAGAGCATTGAATGAAACCTTTGATTATTTTGGTGCTGTGCTGTGCTTTGTCAATAGATTGATGCTAGTGAAGCAGAAAAAGCAGCCATTGGAAAAATCCAGGATTGCTTCATTGAAAGAGGACCTACAAACAGGTTTAATCATCTGAAATGTACGGTAATTTACTCTTTACCCACACTTTTGGAGAGAACTAATATGCAGCATAGTGCAGTATGTCATATGATGCTAGAGCATGCAGTCATGAGATGTGTAATAGAGCAATAGACAAAGAAGCACATAAACCTTTGCTCCAACCTGCAGCATCTGTAATATGCAAGCACAGTCCACCTGCACCTCCAGACTCTTGTTACCAAATGTTTCCATATCATGTCAATCAGCTTACACAGAATAGGGGACTAGTGTCAATGCAATAGGACAAGTATGTTGACTCATGTGATTCTCGTTCTCACTGAGAGGAACAAGCATTTGAGGAGTAGAGTTTTAATCTTTGAGGAAATGAAGTATTCAGCTCACAAATGTGTAGGACTCCTGTTACCTCTATTTTAGAAAAGGAGCCTCTGCTTTTAAAATCTCCTTCCAGCATGAGACTCCCTGGCTTTATAAGGTTTCCAGCCCTTGGTCACACCACCTCCTCTTTATCCCTTTTAGATGGCCATTGCTCTGACTTAGAGCCCCATTTCCACAAGCATGGTCTCAGTGCCTACAAGTCAGAATTTCCACTGTGGTGTTTTGGTGGCTGAGGCTTCTGTGGAAGCTTCTACGTGCTGCTACTCAGTTGGACTAACAGTGTATCTCCTAAAGAACTATCTTTTTTGTTTTTGTTGTTTTTCCTGTTGTATAGTATTGGGGATTTTAAATAGTCTGTCTCACACAGATGTAAAGAACAGACTTTTGGACTCTGTAGGAGAAGGCAAGGGTGGGATGATTTGAGGGAATAGCATTGAAACATGTGTATTACCATATGTGAAATAGATCGCCAGTCCAGGTTCCATGCATGAGACAGGGTGCTCAGGACTGGTGTACTGGGATGACCCTGAGGGATGGGATGGGTAGGGAGGTGGGAGGGGGGGTCAGGATGGGGAACACATGTACACCCATGGCTGATTCATGTCAATGTATGGCAAAAACCACTACAATATTGTAAAGTAATTAGCCTCCAATTAAAATAAATTAATTAATTTTAAAAAGTCTGTCTCAGCATATTTTTCTTAAATTGTTGATTATTCAAAATGAGAGGTTTTCCAAGAACCAGAGTTACATAGAGTCATAGAAGCTCACAGGGCACAAGGGGTTGTTTATAACACCTACATGCATATTCTGTGCACCCAGCACACCTGACAGAAGAGGCTAAGGTGCAGAACATGTGACCCAAACCCAGACTTCAGCATCTTGTTCCTCCCTCAGGACCAGCCCTGACTGTGCCCTGCTGACCCTTGTCATCTCCTCCCCTCCCTGGTGTGGCTGGTGGCTCTTTCTCCCTCCTGACGCCTGTGCCTGGGCTATTATGGAACCATCCTCCCCCTGGTGCCTGATGGCAGCCCCTTTTCCAGTGGTGGGTTTGTGGGCAGAGGTTCTTGCTGGGGATGGGGCTGAATCCCTAAGGGTGAGGCATGAGGTGATCCTGGGGAGACAGGATAGCCTGGCTGTGGGCTCAGTTCCTGTCCCTCCTTCTCCTACTTCTTCCCAGGCTTCTGTCACCTTTAGTGAGAATTGCTCTGGCTATAAAGTGTCCTTGGTGGTGAATGCTCTTATTGGATTCAATTCTAGTCTGCTGCCTATGGTGACATAATCTTTGCCAGTGATGCCAGGCCTGTACTCGAGCTTCCTGCCATGTTCTCCTCATCTGAAGCTGGAATCCAGACATGTGTCCCACCTGATGTGGTCTCTATCAGGCTGACTCTAATAATATCACTGCAGAATTGCTCAGTATGCCCAGTGTCTGTGTTCTATGTGGGCAGGATGTGAGGCAGGAGGTCTTGAGTGACGGTAAGAAGTGACACATGTGGTCATTGAGAGCTTGGGGACAGGAGAAGACAGAATGAGGATAGGCCTAAGCCCTGTCTCTGGCAAGCTGTGTGACCATGGGCAAGTTTGTTTTAACTTTCTCAAGTCATCCTCAATCTGGTATACAGGGATTGTGTGTGAAGATTAAGCATAAGAATAATGCTTAATAATATAATAATGCTTCAAAAGCCTGGAAAGAGATAAATGTTGTCTCTGGCCACAGAAATTGTATCTCCCACTCTGGCCTTTAGCCCAGTGGCAGAGCTTCCAGTCCTTTAA
The DNA here is from genome assembly GCF_033118175.1 of Dama dama. NCBI lineage: Eukaryota > Metazoa > Chordata > Mammalia > Artiodactyla > Cervidae > Dama > Dama dama. The sequence continues at coordinate 50,008,155 of NC_083684.1, forward strand.
ATGTCCCTCTGGTTATTGAAGGGTGACTTCAGAGATGACCTAAGAGTATCATCACAGATCCCCTCTTTCTCCCAATGGCATTTGTCATTTTCTACTTTTAGGTGGGTGTCTTCTGAGGAGCCAGAATTTGCCCAGGGACACTTAGTGCCACTGCTGTTCTTGGGCCTGCCTTGGGGACCAGGACCTACATGAAGTGTTGAATTAGGAGGATGTGAGTGACTGGAAGAAGCTACCCCAGTGGGAATATTGTTTCCATGGAAACAGCTCATACTGTGAAATGTGACTTGCAGAATGTGACATGTGGACACATTTCCTCATCCTTCCAGCCTACTTCTAAAAACATGAAATGCATAGCTGCATTACCATAGGAGACTTGTGAGGCTACAAGGGAGGGGCTAGATTTTAGCCCTGTTTCCTAGGGTCTAGTGCAATGTCAGACTACAGTCCACATGACCCATATAAAGAGTGGCATAACTGGTAAAATCTCTACCTTCTGACCAGGCAGGCATAAGTTCATGTATTGTAAACTGAGCTTGGGACTTGGAGCCAAGTGGCCAGGGCCTTGAGTCCTGGCTTTTCTTTGACCTGCTGGCTGAAATTAGTTAAATTCACTGATTTGCTCTTTCTACACCTGGATTTTGTATGTACCAAGTTCTGTATGCTCTGCTATATTTAATATTACCTGTTTGTGCATGCATGCATGCTCAGTTGCTTCAGTCATGGTCAACTCTTTGGGATATTAAGAATTGCATCCTGCCAGTTTCCTCTGTCTGTGGGATTTTCCTGGGAAGAATACTGGAGTGCGTTGCTGTGTCCTCCACCAGGGGATCTTCTCAACCCAGGGATTGAACCCATGTCTCTTGCATTTCGGGTGGATCCTTTACTGCTGAGCCACCAATATGACACCTCTGACCCACCCCCATCCCCATAAATAAATCTTTGTTCTAATGAAGGTTTCAGCTTTCTTTATAGTCCAGCTCTCACATCCATACATGACTATTGGAAAAACCATAACTTTGACTAGATGGGCCTTTGTTGGCAAAGTAATATCTATGCTATTTAGGTTAGTCATAGCTTTTCTTCCAAGGAGCAAGTGTCTTTTAATTTCACAGCTGCAGTCACCATCTGCAGTGATTTTGGAGCCCAAGAAAATAAAGTCTGTCACTGTTTGCATTGTTTCTCCATCTATTTGCCATGGTGTGATTGGACCGGATGCCATAATCTTAGTTTTTTGAATGTTGAGTTTTAAGCCAGCTTTTTCACTCTCCTCTTTCACTGTCATTTATTTATTATTGTCCCCCTTGCCTGGCATGGGTTCAAATCCTAATCCGCTGCAGTGGAAGCATGGAGTCCTAACTACAGGACCACCAGGGCAGACCCCAAGTTTTTCTGAAAGGTATTTTATTCTTAGAAAATTGATCTTACAGTTGTCACATGATCTAGAAATCCCTTTCCTAGGTTTACACTCAAAAGAAATGAAAATTTATGTTCACATAAAAACCTGCCCACTGATGTTGATAGCAGCTTTATTCAGATAAGTTTATCAAAACTGAAATCTACCTAAGTATCCTTTAAGTAGTGAATGTGAAACAAAGTATGTTACACTCCTAAACAATTGAATTCTACTCAGCAATGAAAATGAAGGAACCATTGCACATGCAGCAACATGGATGCTTCTCAAATATATTATGATGAATAAAAGAATTAGAGGTTAAAGACTACAATCATATGGTTTATTTGTATGCCATTTATTGCATTATATTTGAAAAAGTAAGCAAGAATATCTGTCAGGAAAATGTTACATAATTAGGGGTAGTAAGTCCAAGAGAGGAACCAGCAAGCAAATTGCCAACATCTGTTGGATCATAGAAAAAGCAAGAGAATTCCAGAAAAACAACAACTTCTACTGCATTGACTATGCTAAAGGCCTTGACTATGTGGATCACAACAAAGTGTGGAAAATTCTTAAAGAGATGGGACTACCAACCATCTTACCTGCCTCCTGAGAAATCTGTATGCAGGTCAAGCAACAATATGAAGCAACATGTATGAACATGTATGTATGAAGCAACAATTAGAACTGGACAGGGAACAATGGACTGGTTTCAAGTTGGGAAAGGAGTACACCAAGTCTGTATATTGGCAGCCTGCTTACTTAACTTATATGCAGAGTACATCATGTGAAAAGCTGGGCTGGATGAATCACAAGCTGGAATTAAGATTGCTGGGAGAAATATCAGCAACTTCAGATATGCAGATGATACCACTATAATGGCAGAAAGTGAAGAGAAACTTAAAAGCTTCTTGATAAAGTAAAATAAGAGTGGAAAAGTTGGCTTAAAACTCAACATTCATAAACTAAGATTATGGCATCTAGTCCCATCACTTCATGGCAAATAGATGGGAAAAAGTGGAATCAGTGGCAGATTTTATTTTCTTGGGCTCCAAAATCACTGTTGACAGTGACTGCAGCCATGAAATTAAAAGATGCTTGTTTTTTGGAAGAAAAACTATGACAAATTTAGTGTATTAAAAAGCAGAGACCATCACTTTGCTGATAAGGGTCTGTATAGTCAAAGCTGTGGTTTCTCCAGTAGTCTTGTGCTGATGTGAGAGATGGATCATAAAGAAGGCTGAGTGCCAAAGTATTGATGCTTTCAAATTGTGGTGCTGGAGAAGACTCTTGAGAATCCCTTGGACAGCAAGGAGATCAAACCAGTCAATCCTAATGGAAATCAACCCTGAATATTCCTTGGAAGGACTGATGCTGAAGTTGAAACCCCAACACTTTGGACATCTGATGTGAAGAGCTGACTCACTGGAAAAGACCCTGGTGCTGGGAAAGATTGAAGGCAGGAGGAGAAGGAGGAAACAGGATGAGATGGTTGGATGGTGTCACAAACTCATTGAACATGGATTTGAGGAAACTCTAGGAGATAGTGAAGAATAGGGAAGCCTGGCACGCTATAGTCCATGGAGTCTCAAAGAGTCAGACATGACTTAGTGACTGAACAACAACAAAACCCAGGAGATGCTGAAACATGCACTTTGATATCATAGAAAGATAAATGGGCTATTAAAGGAAGGCCATAAATAGATCTAAATCATCTTGGACTTTATGATAAAAGTAATTTACCCATCAGTGAGGAGTTTTGTGGAGAAGGCAATGGCAACCCACTCCAGTACTCTTGCCTGGAGAATCCCATGGACAGAGGATCCTGATTGGCTAAGTCCATGGGGTTGTGCAGAGTTGGACACAACTGAGTGACTTCACTTTCACTTTTCACTTTCATGCATTGGAGAAAGAAATGGCAACCCACTCCAGTATTCTTGCCTGGAAAATCCCAGGGACAGCGGAGTCTGGTGGGCTGCTGTCTATGGGGCCACACAGAGTCGGACACAACTGACGTGTCTTAGCAGCAGCAGCAGAGGAGTTTTGAGTTATTTCATAGATGAAATGACACTAGATAAACTAATTGGACATTTGTGGAAATGTGTGTTGCATCTGTCTCACAGCCTTCTCCAAAGTTAATTTCAGGTGAGTTATTGATTTACACATTCAAAGACTGGAATAGAAAATGTCATAAGATTCTTAAAAAATCTTATAAAAGAATATTTTTTAACTTCAGAGTAAAGAAGACCTTTATAAAGATGAAAGAAAGCCCAAGTGATAACTTTGACTGCATAAAAATAAAACATTACATCATACACTACATACACATTTTTCAGGCTATCACTCAAATGTTGTTTCATTGATGTATTTGTTCATTAAATTATAACACATCTGCTCCTCCTCCCTTCCTCTGCATTGCCTGACTCCTTTCCATGATTTCTATTCTATTGTGCTATATATGTTTACCAAGATTTATTGTTTACTATTTTTCTACCACTCTCAGATGTAAACTACATAGGAAAAGAAATTTTAGTCATTAAAGACATATTCTCTATTTGGAAATTATGTATCTATTATCCCCTTTTCTCCACTCCCACAGATACTTTGCTTGTTTATTTATTTTTGACTCTGCTGGGTCATCATTGCTGTGCATGGGCTTTCTCTAATACTGGTGAGCGGAGACTATTCTTTGTTCCCTGTGCCATGGGCTTCTTATTGTGGTGGCTTCTCTTGTTGTGGAGCACAAGCTCTAGGTGTGCAGGTTTCAGTAGTTTCAGCACGTGGCTCAGTAGTTGCTGCTTACGGGCTCTGGACCATGGGCTTAGTTGTGGCACAGCAGCTTAGCTGCTCTGTGATATGTGGAATCTTCTCTGACCAGGGGTTGATCATCTTTCCCCTCCATTACCAGCAGATTCTTATCTACTGGACCACCAGGGAAGCTTACCACAGATAGTCTTTAATCCATATTCTGTAGTGTTCTTTGCTTACTCTAATGTAGCATTTATAATAAAAGCAATGCCTTTCCCAAACTGTAGTCAATGGAATGTGCTAAGTTGGTTCAGTTGTGTCTAACTCTTTTCAACCCCATGGGATTTTCCAGTCTTCTCTGTCCATGGGACTTTCCAGGGAAGAATGCTGGAGCGGGTTGCCATTTCCTCCTCCAGGGAATATTTCCAACTCAGGGATCAAACCCTCATCTTTTAGGTCTCCTGCATTGGCAGGTGTTTTTTTTTTTTCACCACTAGTGCAACCTGGGACATCCTAAGACATTAAGATAAAACAAAACATTCGTGATTCTTGGCAGCAAATGGATTTACCATTCCACCTACAGCAACTAAAACTGGACAAAATATAGGAAAGAATGATATTCAGAAGTTGAACTTCAGGTTGCATAGGAGAGTGGTCTTGGGGAAAGGGGAAATGAAGGTGTGCTCTATGATTGCCCAACTTCACTGCTTGGACAGAGTATCTAGATGGCCCTGCAGGAAGTAGGAGTTCAAGGAGTGAAATGAGCAGTCCCTCTGAATTCATGAGAAAGAGTTGGGAGTCCCAGGTGGCCAGTGTGGTTACATTAGCAGGGCACAATGCCAGAGAGAATCCTATTTCTTTCTATTACAGAGAAATTGGACTCCAGGTTTCTGCAAAAACATCCCCATTGAGACTTCACTGAATACTACTCAGTATGCATATGAAAAAACTGCCCAAAGTGAGGGAATAACAACCTGAATGGAGGAAACAATCCCAGGAAATTAGACAGGTCTGAAAATAGTTTGTATTTCTAACATCCTTAGAAGAATACCATGGTTATTCATGGGGAATCAAGTAGTTTATTCAGGAAGATATTTTAGCAGTCATATGAAATTTTCCTTTTCATACTGATCTTTTTGTGCCATCTGAAAAACACTTAAGAGAATCTTCAGATGAATCAAATTATTTCAAAATAAAAGAAACAAGGATCAAGAATATCTGTAGAACTACAGAGGGTACCTAGCATCTAAAAATTTAAATTTTGGAGTATCTGGCATCCAAAAACTAATGAATAGCCATGCAAAACAGCAGGAAAATATAAACTGTTATAAATTGTTATCAGAAATAATTAATATAAATACAAAATATAAATAATTGAAGAGAAATCAATATAAACAAACTCAGAAAATACAAACATGGTACAGCTAGTAAGCAAATATTGAAAGTTATTAAAATTATATTCCAAATGTTTAAGAAGGGAGGACCACTTGGACATATACACTGCTGCTGCTGCTAAGTCATGTCAGTCGGTGTCCAGCTCTGTGCGACCCCACGGACGGCAGCCCACCAGGCTCCTCTGTCCCTGGGATTCTCCAGGCAAGAATACTGGAGTGGGTTTCCATTTCCTTCTCCAGGACGTGTACACTGGAAGCATAGATATATTTTAAAATCACCCCAAAAATAAATAAATAAATAAATAAAATCACCCAAATTAAACTTGAACAGATAAAACATATATTCTACTAGGTGGAATTAACAATGGAATTAGGCCCTATAGAAGAAAATATTAGTGAGTATGAAATGGACAATGATAGAGACTATTCAGGTGAAAAGCAGAGGTAATTGAAACATGATAAAAATCAGATCAGTGAGCTGTGAGACAACCTGGGGAGGGAGAATACATGGTTAATTGGAATCTCTTAGGAAAAAATGGCCAAAATCCTTCCATAATTGAATAAAACTCTAAACCTCTATGTCAGCAATAATTAGTTTACTTTAAACACAAGAAACACAAAGAAAATTGTACTTAGTACATTACAGTCAGATTTCGTACATGTGGTGATAAAAAGGAAAATTTCAAAGCACCCAGAGAAACAGAAGAACAAAGAGAAAAACAGTAGCACACTTCTCATAGTTGTTGTTAAGTGGCTCAGTCTTGTCCAGCTGTTTGCAGCCCCTCGGACTGCAGCACACCAGGCTTCCCTGTCCTTCATTATCCCCCGGAGTTTTCTCAAACTCATGTCCATTGAGTCAATGATGCCATCCAACCATCTCCGCCTCTGTCACCCTCTTACCCTCTTGCCCTCCATCTATCCCAGCATCAAGATCTTTTCCAGTAAGTCGGGTGTTCACATCATGTGGCCAAAGAATTGGAGCTTTAGCTTCAGTCCTTCAGTCCTTCCAGTTAATATTCAGGGTTGATTTCCATTAAGATTGACTGGTTGGATCTTCTTGCTGTCTGAGGGACTCTCAAGAGTCTTCTCCAGCACCACAGTTTGAAAGCATCAATTCTTCAGTGCTCAGCTTTCTTTTTGGTCCAACTCTCACATCCATACATAACTACTGGAAAAACCATAGCTCTGACTATACATACCTTTGTTGGCAAAGTGATGTCTGTGCTTTTTAATATTCTGTCTATGTTTGTCATAGCTTTTCTTTCAAGAGGCAAGTGTCTTAATTTCATGGTTGCCGTCACCGTCAGCAGTGATTTCAGAGCCCAAGAAAATACAATCTCCCACTGTTTCCTTTTTTCCCATCTATTTGCCATGAAGTGATAGGACCAGATGCCATGATCTTCATTTTTTGAATGATGAGATTTAAGCCAACTTTTTCACTCTCCTCTTTCACTTTCATCAAGAGGCTCTTTAGTTCCTCTTCACTTTCTGCCATAAGGTTGGTGTCCTCTGCATATTTGAGGTTATTGATATTTCTCCCCACAATCCTGATCCCAGCTTATAATTCATTCAACCCAGCCCTTCCGTGATGTACTATGCATATAAGTTAAATAAGCAGGGTGACAATATACAGCCTTGACATACTCCTTTTCCTATTTGGAACCAGTCCATTGTTCCATGTCCTGTTTTAACTGTTGCTTCTTGACCTGCATACAGAATTCTCAGGAGACAGGTAAGGTGGTCTGGTATTCCCATCTTTCTAAGAATTTTCAATAGCTTGTTGTGATCCACACACTCAAGACTTTAGCCTTAAAGCAAAATAGATGTTTTTCTGGAATTCTCTTGCTTTTTCTATGATCCAACAAATGTAGGCAATTGATATCTGGTTCCTCTGCCTTTTCTAAATCCACGTTGTACATCTGGAGGTTCTTGATTCAGATACTGCTGAAGCCTAACTTGAAGGATTTTGAGCATTACCTTGCTTGCATGTGAAATGAGTGCAGTTGTGCGGTTTTTGAACATTCTTTGGCATTGCCCTTCTTTGGGATTGGAATGAAAACTGACTTTTTCCAGTCCTGTGGCCACTGCTGAGTTTTCCAAATTTGCAGTCATATTGAGTGTAGCACTTTAAGAGCATCATTAGGATTTTAAACAGTTCAGCTGTTTAAAATCATGTGCACTATATTTGTTAAGAGTAATGCTTCCTAAGATCCATTTGACTTCACACTCCAGGATGTCTGACTGTAGGTACATGGCCACACCATCATGGGTATCCAGGTTATTAAGATTTTTTTTTTTTATAGTTCTGTGTATTCTTGCCACCTCTTAATCTCTTCTGTTTCTGTTAGGTCCTTACTGTTTCTGTTCTTTTTTTGTGCTCATCATTGCATGAAATGTTCCCTTGATATCTTCAATTTTTTTTGAAGTGATTTCTAGTGTTTCCCATTTTATTGTTTTCCTTTATTTCTTTCATTGTTCATTTAAGAAGGCTTTCTTATCTTTCCTTGCTATTCTCTGCAACTCTGCATTCAGTTGGGTATATTTCCCCCTTTCTCCCTTACTTTTCTCTTGTCTTCTTCCCTCAGATATTTGTAAAGCCTCCTCAGAGAACAACTTTGCCTTGTTTCATTTCTTTTTCTTTGGATGATTTTGGTCACTGCCTCCTGTACAGTATTACAAACCTCCCTCCATGGTTCTTCAGGCACTCTGTTTACCAGACTTAACCCCTTGAATCTATTTGTTACCTCCACTGTATAATCATAAGAAATTTGGTTTAGGTTATATCTGAATAGTGTAGTGGTTTTCCCTACTTTCTTCAATTTAAGCCTGAATTTTGCAGTAAGGAGCTCATGATCTGAGCCACCATGATGTTGAGTGATTTGCCTTGGAAATGAATCGAGATCATTCTGTCATTTTTGAGATGATACCCAAGTACTGCATTTTGGAATTTTTTTGTTGACTCTAAGGGCTACTCCATTTTTTCTGAGGGATTCTTGCCCACTGTAGTAGATATACTGGTCATCTGGAATTAACTTCTCCATTCCTGTCCATTTTAGTTCACTGATTCCTAAGATGTTGATGTTCACTATGGCCATCTCCTGCTTCACCACATCCAATTCACTTTGATTCATGGACCTAACATTCCAGGCTCCTATGCAATACTGTTCTTTAGAGGATTGATCTTTACTTTCACCACCGGACACACCCATATTTGAGTGAGATTTCTGCTTTGGTTCAGCCTCTTCATTCTTTCTGGAGCTATTAGTAATTGTCTTCTGCTCTTCTCCAGTAGCATATTGGATACATTCCAGTCTGGGAGGCTCATCAACCAGTGTCATATCTTTTTACCTTTTTGTACCATGAGGTTCTCCTGGCAAGAACTAGAGTGGTTTGTCATTTCCTCCTCCAGTAGCCAACATTTTGTCAGAACACTATGACCTGTCCATCTTGGGTGGCTGTGCATGGCATGGCTCATTGCTTCTTTGAGTTATGTCAGTCCCTTCACTATAACAGGACTGTGATCCATGAAGGTGTCCATGTACAATGAATACACTCAATTTTGGTGTACATTTTGTTGAGTTTTGAAAATTTTTTACACTGATAAATATAATCAAGATTTTAAACATTTCCATAATTTTACCCATGTAAATGGAATCATGAAATATACCATCTCTCTGGTCTGGGACTAAATATATCTAGTCCTGTTGTTGAATTATGTTGTTGTGTGCAGCGATAGGTTAGGTTAGGTATTACCAAGAAGTATTTCTTCATGTTGGTATACCAAAATTTGTTAATCTAGCTACTTGATGGAAGACATTTCTGTTCTGTTTTACAAATTATATTTTTATTGTCATGGAAAACCATATGAAATCTACACTCTTTTTAAAAATTTTTTGATTTTTCATTTAAATTTCTATTGAATATTTATTTGTTCATATGAATAATACACTCACAGCCATAGAATCTCCTCCAAGATCACTACTGTTATAAGGACAGAAACAGTTTCTCAGGTGAGGTGAGGAAGTTGGTGGCTTTCAATAACACCTACAACAATGGCTCCTTTATTGAAATATTTATTGATCAGCCAGCATGTGCTAGGTCTTTTGTTCCCTGGCTTGCTCAGGTCTATCCTTATAACTAAAGAGTTAAGACAGTCTAGTCCATCAGGCAGAGTTAAATTACTTTCAATGGCAAAAGAGATCAACCAATGGATACATAGCCATAGATATCAGGCTTGCGTGCTAAGCTCAGGTATTCTCATTATCTAAGTGAACTCAAACCTAGGAAACAACATGTTAAGAAAACTCAATCATAGTAGTATACCTGGTAGAAAAATGACAAACACCACCCCCAAAGGAGCCAAAATTGAAGCTTCTTTATCTCCAATAAGTGGGACAATCCCAGTTTATACCTGTTGTGCCAGTGTCCCAGGAGCCCTAACACTTCCCTCAGGAAATTTACATTTTTAATAACTTTGTACGTCTTGTTCACTGTAAGCACAATATTGTACATTAGTTCTCCAGAAGTGTTGCATTTTGCACATTGTGTAACCTGTCAACAGATATTCCCATTTGCCATCTACCATCAGCCCCTGGTAACCACTGGTCTACTTTCTGTTACTATGGCTCTAAATGCTTTCTTTTTTAATAAAAAATACTTAAAAATACTTTTATATTTTCATTGCATCAAGTAACTTGTGAGATCTTAGTTCCTTGACCAGGGACTGAATCCAGGCCCTCAGCAATGAGAGATGGAGTCCTAACCACTGAATCACCAGGGAGTTATTGAGTCTAACTATCCACTTTATATACTTCTTCATATGAGTGGAATCAAGCAGAATTTGCCTTTCTGTGACTGGCTTATTTCACTTGCAATAATGTCCTTAAGGCTTATCCATTTTGTTGCATATAGTAAATTTTTTTTTCTTTTTAAAGACTGAACAATATTCCACTGTGTATATATCACATTTTCTTTATCTATATAAATATATAGATGGATATTTGGGTTACCCCCATGTACCATGAATGTACAATGAACCTGGGATTGCAATATCTCTTTGAGATCTTGATTTTAATTCTTTTAGATAAATACCCTTAAGTGGGGTTGCTGGATCAGATGACATTGCATTTTTCAGTTTTTGAGGGCCCTCCATGCTCTTATCTATAATGGCTGTGCCAGGTTGCGGTCTCAGTTTCTCCGCATCCTTGCCAGTACTTGTGTGTGTGTGTTTTTAAAATAGCCTTTATAACAAGTATGAAGTGATATCTCAGTGTGGTTTTGCTTTATAGTTCCCTGATAATTATTGATATTGAGCACCTTTTATATACCTGCTGGCCTTTCTTTTATCTTCTGTGGAGAATTGTCTATTCAGGTCCAATGTTTAATTTTTAGTTGGATTTATTTTTTTAAATGGAGGTGTAGATACTTTTGTATGCATGCTAAGCTACTTCAGTTGTGTCCCAACTCAGTGACCCCGTGGACTGCAGCATGCCTGTTTCCTCTATCCATGGGATTCTCCAGGCAAGAATACTGGAGTGGGTTGCCATGTCCTCCTCCAGAGGACCTTCCCCAGCCAGGGATCATATCCATGTCTCATTATGTTTCCTGCATTGGCAGGACAGTTCTTTACCACCAGCGCCCCCTGGGAAGCCTAGTGTTGGAATCCTTGTTTATTTTGGATATTAACTTCTTATCAGATATGTGGTTTGAAAATATTTTCCCATTAAATAGGTAGCATTTTCACTTTGTTGTTGATTTCCTTTGCTCTGCAGAAACTTATTTTACTTTGTTCTACTTCTCTTCTTTTGTTTTTGTTTCTTGTGCTTTGGTTGTAATATCCAAGAAATCATTGCTAAACCCATGTCGTACAGTTTCCCCCCTATATTTCCTTCTAGTAATTTTACAGTTTCAGGCATTGTGTTTAACCTATTTTGAATTGTTTTGTGTGTGTGGTGCAAGATAAAAATAAAATTTCATTCTTTTTCTTTACCATATCCAGTAGTTCCCAACACTATTTATGGAAGAGACCATCTTTTCCCATTTTGTATTCCTGGCAACCTTGTCAAAGATCAGTTGAGTATACGTGTATGAGTGTGTGTTTCCTGGGCTCTCTCTTCTGTTCCATTGGTCTATATGATTGCATGTTATTATCATACTATTTTAATGACTGCAGCTTTGTAATATGTTTTGAAATGAAGAGGTGTGGTACCTCCAGCTTTGTTTTTCTTTCTCAAGATTGTTTTAGCTATTCAGAGTCCTTTGTGGTTGCATATGATTTTTATTATCATTTTTCTAGTTCTTTAAAAATATGTCTTGGAATCTGGGAATTCATTGACTGTTTATATCATTTTTTGTGGTATGGATATTGTAACAACATTAGTCTTCCTATCCATGAATATGGGCTGTTGTTCTACTTCTTTGTGTCTTCTTTAATGTTTTTTGTCAGTATTTTGTAGTTTTCAATGTAGAAGTTTTTCCCCCTCTGTGATTCATTCTAAGTATTTCATCTTTTCTTAATTTCCTTTTGGAGTTTTCACTGTTAGTGTATGGAAACATAACTGTAATGGTGCTCAGCAATGTCTCTGGGTTCAGTAATAGGAAACTATGGCAGGTAGTGGTGGTTGGTAGTGCCAGGAGTGTGCACAGACTCAGCTGTGAGGCTGTAGGTAAATGCACAGGGGCAGTGGAGTATGCATTGTGGCAAGGATAGGGTTTGTGTTAGAACCTGGGTCTGATCACAGGCACAAGTTCAGTTACTGAGGTCAGAACTGGTAGCATGTATGTGCCTGGCTTCAGGACCAGGGCTAGCTTAGCTGTATGCATGATGGCTGTGCTGAGTTCCAAGGAGGCACTAGCTGTCATGGGTCCTATTAGGGAAGGTGGAAGGACTCAGTTCCAGGAGCCTGAGACCTTGAAACCTGTGAGACCTTCTGTGGTGAGAGCTGTGGGCATATGCAGTAGTTGTGCTGTCTGTTGGTTTCCTCCACAACTTTCCATCATTTTAATTCATGCTACTGTTAGGGGAAACACACTAACTGAAATTGCCCACCTTGGCCAGACACCATAGTAACAATCTGTGTTATTTTACAACAGGAGGTCCTGTATGAAACATGTCACTAGTAAGACACCATCAACCAGAAGAATTTGGGAAAGATCAAAAGGAGATGCTGCATGTCCTACCACCTTCCAGAATCATCAGTGGCATCCATCTTGGCTGAGCAGGGCATGCACTACCAGGAAGGACCCTGAGTTAAAATGATTGGCCAGAGACAACCCGGAAACTAACCTCATCACCATAAAACCTGAGACAGTGAGTCACGTGGCAGAGCTGTTCTCCTGAGTTCTCTTACCCTACTGCTTTCTGCCCTGCCACCCCTTTCCAACAAAGTCTCTTAATTCGTCAGCACGTGTGTCTCTTTGGACATTTCATTTCCAAGTGTTTGACTGGAGCCCCCTTTTGGCTGCTGGAAGGGGTGCCCCTTCCAATAGTACTATTGTGTTGCTTCAGTTTTTTAACTGGACTCCTGAGCTCTGTCAGAGCTATTTTCAGTAACATCTGCCTGTCCAATGGTTGTTGTTGTTGTTTTTTTTTTTTTTCCATTGGGGAGCTAGAGACTGGGATCTCTTACTAAACCATCCTGCTAACATTAATCTGTGTATACATTTTAGAATCAGTTTCTCACTTCTACACACTTCCTGCTTGGTAGGTACATGCGTACTCATTCACTTCAGTCATGTCCAACTCTATCCGACTCTATGGACTGTAGCTCACCAGGCTTCTTCGTCTATGGGATTCTCCAGGCAAGAATACTGTAGTGAATTGCCATGCCCTCTTCCAGGGGGTCTTCCCGACCCAGGGATCAAACCCACGTCTTCCTGCATTGGCAGGCAGATTCTATACCACTAGCACCACCTGGGAAGTCCCCTGCTTGGCATGTAAATCAAGATTGCATTGACTCTAAAGATGAATAGAATTGAAATCTTATTGAGTCTTTAAATATATAAGCATAGTATATGTCTCCATTTCTTTGTGACTTTTACTTTACTTAGAAAGTAATGTTTTGTACTTTCCATTTTACAGGTTTTGCATATATTTTATTAATCCCCTGCCAAAATATTGTACATTTTTGGTGCTATTATGAATGATATTTTACTTTGATTTTGAATTGTTTGTTGCCAGTATGTAAAATACACATGATGTTTTATATATTGACTTGTATTTTACAAATATACTAAACTCACTTATATGCACTAGTGGTGTTTTTGTGATTCTTTAGGTTTTTCTCTGTATATTATATTTTTTTCTGTGAGGAATAGAGTTTGATTTTTTTCCTTTCCAACTGTAGTTTGTTTTCATTATTTCTTGCCTTATTGCACTTGTGAGAGCTTCCGGTCCAATGTTGAACAGAAATGGAGACTAGGTGATGTTCCCTTATCCTTGATCTTAGGGGGAACAATTTAGCCTTTGCTCTTTAAATGCAGTGTTAGCTGAAGTCTTCTTTGTTATTTTTGATGCCATTTGTTAGTTGGAGACTATGTTCTTCTATTACTATTGTATTGAGAAATTTAATGGATGTTTAGTTTTTTCTATTTCTTTTCTGCATGATTTGATACATAGTTTTACCTCTCCCACTAAGTATTCAGTTAGTAGGTGGTTTTGTAAGTATAGCTCATAATGTTGAAGAATACTTTTCTCTTAGTTTATGGATGTGTTTTATTATGAATAGTTCAATTTTTTTAAAATTTATTTATTTTTAATTGGAAGATAATTGCTTTACAATATTTGTTGGTTTCTGCCATTCATCAATGTAAATCAGCCATAGGTATAAATATGTCCCCTCCCTCTGAAACCTCCCTCCCACCTCCCACCCCATCCCACCCCTCTAGGTGAATGTTTTAATTTTTAAAACATATATTCTTCATCTGTTGAGATGATCATATGACTTTTCTCCATTATTCTGTTAATGTGATGGATTACCTTGATTGACTTTAAACATTGAATGAAACGTGAATGCCCAGGATAAAGATCACTTTGTCTTTATGTGCCGCTTCTTTTATGTGTTGCTGGATTTGATTTGCTAATGTGTTGATTTTTGTGGGTAAATGCTTATGAAAATGGTATCAGTCCACAGTTTTCTGGTAATGTTTTTTCCTAAAAATATATGAGGAAATACTTGCCTCAAGAGATGAGATTCGAAGGCTCATTTGTTCTCCATTTTCTTAAAGCGTTTATATAGGGTTGTTATTATTTTTTCTTTAAATATATTGAAAAATTCCCCTCTTTAACTTTGTGGGCCTGAACTTTCTATGTGTGATGGTTTTATTAAAGTTTATCTTTCTTAACAGACATATGGCTATTCAGATACTGTCTTTTGCATTGAGTCACTTTATGTAATTTTTGTCTTCAAGAAAACTGGCCAATTCATTAAGCCAATCAATTAGTTGGCACAATTTGTTGCTAGTGCTTTCTTATTTTTATGTATGTGGATCTATAAAGACATCCATTCTTTTATTTATTATGGTAATTTGTGTCTTATTGCTTTTTAAATAAGTGATACACATTTATCAAATTTTCTGAATTTTCAAAGATCCTTGTTTTAATGGTCATTGATATTCTTTTCTCTCTTTTTTTGGCTGTACTGGGTCTTCATCAATATATGTGGGCTTTATCTACTTACAGTGATTAGGGACTATCTACTTGCAGAGGGTGAACTCTAGGATGTGCAGTGTTCAGTAGTTGCAGTATGTGGGACTTAGGGCATGGAGGATTCAGTAGTTGCGGCTCCCAAGCTCTAAGAGTGGGAGCTTAGTAGTTCTGGTGCACATGCTTAGTTGTCCTGCATCAAGTGGATCTTCCCAGACCGGGGATCAAACCCAAGTCCCCTGCATTGGTAGGCCAACTCCCAACCAACAGAACCACCAGGAAAGTCTGATATTCTTAATTATTTATTTGTTTTCTACTTTGAGATCATCAAACTTTCTTTTTGTACTGAATTTGTTAGTAAATATAGTACAGTGTTTAGTACAAACAGCAATTCAAACATCATTACCTTGTTTCTCATTTTAAATGGATTGCTCATATCATTTTGCAATCAAATATGTTTGCTGAGTTTTTTTAAATAAACACAGTTTATCATGATTATGAAGAACTCTTTATTCTCATTTTTAAAGTTTTTTCTAAGTCACAAATAACTGCTTAGTATTATAATACTGTTTAGCTACTTTATCAGTTAAGAGATCAGTCAATTTTTCTACTTCAGTCTGTGTATGTTTCTGAACTAGGTATGAGTCTTTTTGCCCAAGCACAGTAAAGCCAATCTATTGACATCAGGTTGTGGTGAAGGAAAGTGCAGTGTTTATTACAGGGTACCAATAAAGGAGTCCTGGAGAAGGGGATGGCAACCCACTCCAATGTTCTTGCCTGGAGAATCCCATGGACAGAGAAGCCTGGCAGGCTACAGTCCATGGGGTCGCAAAGAGTCAGACAGGACTGAGCGATTAATGCAACGCCAGGCAATAAAGGAGTTGAGGTAGCTAGTACTTCAGAGGCCCGAACTCCCCACAGGGTTTCCGGGAAAGGTTTTTAAAGACAGGTTGAGGGAGGAGGAATTTTAGGATATGTGATCAGCTGGTGGACATTCTTGTGATTGGTAATCACAAGAGGTAATCAGGAGTCAACATCAACCATCTGGTTCCAGAAGGACTGAGGTCTACATTCTTGTGGGAAACATACAGTTAACTTCTTCCACCTGATGGGGGTTTCAGTATCTGCAAAACAGCTCCAAGGATATGGCTCAGAATACTATGTATAACCCTTGAGGAGTTACAGGAGGTCTTTGACTTTACCTAATTGCTGAATGGCTACACTATTATTATATTGTCTTGCTTGACTTTTTTCTTTATCTCTGCATTTTCTCACATCTCTGATTATAAATATACTCTTGGAACTTGAGAAAAGCCTAGGAAACAGGTTTTTCTACAGACAAGAGGCATGTGGAGGACATGGTAGGGAGTGGTCTGTTCTGAGAAGACCTCTTAGGGTTCTGCTTGGTTGTATTTATGCAGTTTATCATATATATTTGTAATACTAGGCTATGTTTGCATTAGAATAAAATAAACTTAAATATATATGTAGTTTTACACTTCATTAGTTATATATGTGTGTGTGTGTGTGTGTGTATATACGTATATACATATACGTATATACACATGCACCTGGAGAAGTGCATGGCAATCCACTCCAGTATTCTTGCCTACACACACACACACACACACACACACACACATATATTTCCTATCTCTTGAACTTCCCGCCACCATCACCAATTCCACCCCTCTAGGTCATCAGATAGTGCCAGGCTGGGCTCCCTGTGCTATACAGTAGCTTCCTGCTAGATGTCTATTTTACACATAAAAAATATGGAATGCTTCACAAATTTATTTGTCATCCTTGTTCAAGGGCCATGCTAAGCTTCTCTGTATTGTTGCAGTTTTAGTATATGTGTGGCTGAAGCAAGCACTTTCTCTTTCTCTCCTTCTAAAATATCTATTTAGTTATTTATTTTCAGCTGTTTGGTCTTAGTTGTGGCAGTTTATGGGAACTTTCATTGCAGTGCGCAGGCTTCACTCTAGTTGTGGCACACAGGTTTTAGGTGCCCCACAGCATGTGGCATTCCACAACCAGGGATCAAACCAGCGTCCCCTGCATTGGAAGTGGATTCTTAACCACTGGAAAATCAGGGAAGTCCCAACAAGGTCTCTCTTACTTAGGGGATTCCTCAGTATTCTTATCCCTTGCTCTTTATTTTTTCTCACAGACCATTAGTCCAAATGGTTTAGGTATCTCTCTGATTTATTTTATTCCTTCCATGCTTCTTCTGAAAGAGTGTAGAATAAGCTTACCCCTCACGGATTGAGTGTGGAAGATGCTCCTGAGTCTGGGCCAGCCCTGTGTTTCTGCTCAGAGCTGCCTTTGTGGTGGAAGCAGTGATGATGTGAATCTGGGCCGGTCCTGCTATCATCAGCAGGGCCTGTTCACCTGACTATGCTGTGTTGCCCATGCCAATTTCTGTGTCCTTGGTGCCCACATGCATGAAGCTGTGTGCAGCCCTGCAAACTTTGCAAGTGGGACCTATTTATCTAGCAAAGTAGTCAGTTAGCAGTTACCTCAGTAATCTAGGAATGGACAAGATGAATCCATCCATACATTTTCTACAGTGTCCTCTGAATGGAAGATGTGTTTCTGTCAACTCTTTCCTGTGCTGAGCACCCCTCAGGATCTGCTGAGCTCTGTGCCTTCCTGAGGAGTCCCCCTTGGGGCACATAAGAGAGCATCTGTCCTTCCACGTGCACGGCTTCGGATGACTGGGTTTGATGCCCTGGCTGAGTATCCTATGTTCTGAGTCCATGAGTATTGCCAGTCTAAGGATGAGGGGAGATACATTACACCACTGGAACTGTGGTCAATGTAGTAGAATATTTTTCAAAAGGAAATTGAAAGGAAACTTCCAGGTATGATGGCGACACAGAAGCAGTGGATGTATCTATGCCAGTCTTCATTGGAATCATGAAGGCAAGCCCTGTCCTCAACTATTGCCTGATTCTGGACTTTTCCTTTCTGGGGGCTTGTCTCAGTCCTGTTGCCTCTGTCTTGGCACTCAGAGCTTGCTCCCATCTCTCTCTCTCTCTGACTTTCTGCCTACCGGGTCTTGATCGATGGGGCAATATGTCCTTCTGCCTGGAATCCCCAATTGATTCCTATGGGCTGGGTAGGAAGTGCACCCCCAAAACACTGTTTCAGGGCAGTTTGAGAATATCTCAGTGCAAGGACCTTATATAAATACGTGGCTAGAGAGCATCTCCCTCCTGCATCGGGGTTCCTATTCTCTGCATAGGGTGATGATGTCTCTGAAGCTTCAACTATGGTATCCCTCTCCCTTCCTCCTGCTGCCTTCACTGAGCATCTTCCACTTGAATTCTTCTCCTTCATAAACAGGCAGATGGACATAGGACACCATGAGACTTTGTGTTCCCAGCATAGGAGACCCAGACAGGGACTTGGGGGTACGTAAGTAATTAGAGAGGTGATGTCAGGTGCTGAAGTGAGGAACTAAGGACAGTGAACATCCAAGTGAGAAAGGCCACAGGGGTGGGCAGGTGGGGCTCAAGGCCCCTGGAGGCCTTTAAGAGAGACTGTAGAGCTCACCTCTGAGGAGACACACCAGCAGTCAAGGAGACTGGGGTCTGTAGTGTCTGAGGGTTGCCCTGCGGGCACGAACCCCCCACACTTTCTACTGAGCTTTGTTCAGCAAGCTCCCAAGTGCTGGAGAAATCCACCAAACTGGAAGGGCAGATGCTGGTGTTTGAGGAGGGGAGTGTCGGCAGTGGGGGATTATTCCACAGCTGCATGTGAACTCAGGTTGGCCTAGATGGAGGCAAGGTAGGGCTTCTATATCTCAGAGGGAGATTCATGTGAGTATCAGAGGTCAAATACCACAAGTTTTTGATAGTTACCTTTCCACCCATCTGAAGTTTTGGATGTCAGAAAAGGATTTGGGAGAAATCAGATGCTGCCTTTTCTACTAACCCCAGATTAGATAAGGGTGCTATAGATTGGAGGAAGGCAGGGAGAGGGGAGGAGGCAGTGGGCAATACAGAGGTGTCTCCCCAGCAGCCCCAGGGAGCTCTGTGCAGCTGAACAAGAGCCAGGAGACAGACTCTGTCCCTCCCAGGAGGACCAATTACCTCTCACTCATCTTTGCCACATCCTTGGATGGATCCCCATAACAACTGTACACTCACTGAAGAGCAGGGTGAATCTATATTCAAGACATTGTAAGAAGCACCTAATTCATAGGGGTGGCAACTGTCCTTTCAGAAGGTCTGGAGCTTTTACATCTGTTAGGTGGGAGGCAGAGGTAGAATACACATCCTGGGTCAGATGAGGAGAAGGGTCCCTGCGCCAGGACCTGCTCACACCAGCTCAGCTCACCTTAGCTCCCACAGAGGCAGGTCTCCATCTTAGAAGCACCCTCAGACAGAGCCTGGTGGGGGTGGAGTGGTGGGCAGAGACAAGGGCTCAGTGTCACTCTTGGCAAGGAGACCTCCCCCACGTCCCTCAGGGCTCCCTCCACAGGGAGAAGCAGCAGCTCTGGATCACCTTGGGGACCTGTCCTAAGGCTCCTCACCATGAGGACCTTAAAGAGTCCCTGTCCTAGACCCAGCCCTGTGGGGTAAGCCCAGCAGACTCTTTTCTGGAGGGGAGCTGTTGGGTGGGAAGAAGCTCTTAGAGAGGGAGTGGGGGTCAGGTGAAGAAGAATCAGACAGCGTGAGCATGGGGCCCGGTTCGTGGGCAGGCAGCAGAGACACAGGAGAAGTGAGAATCTCCAGGCCCCTAGACGTTCACTCTGAGAGTGAGACCCAACTCACCCTGTATGTGGAAGCAGCTGAGTCCACAATAGGGTTTGGCTTTAGGATCGACTGAGGCCCAAGGAGTGACAGAGTTCAGCATGTGAAACTTGACCCTTTGTTCTTCTTTTCCTTCAGGCACTTAGGACAGGGGCTCTTCTCACCCGTTATTTTATTTTGTCCTCTCCTCAGCCTTGAAGATTGGAGGTGGTTTGATTTTATAAATGGCAACAGCCCAAAGAAAGACTGTAATATGTGCACAGTGACAGGTGAGGTAGCCGAGCTTGTCTCCCCAGCATGGATGGGTGGGGAAAGCTAGGCCTCTTCAGCAGATGCTTTACCCCCTCTGAGCCTCAGATTCTCCCCTGTCAGATGAGGATGATTACTCCCACCTCTCAAGGTTGCTGGGAGGAATAAAATATGCTGGATGATGCATATGACCTGTGGATCTTGATGACAGAAACGATCGACACTCTGGCTGATGTAATGATCATTACCCATGTCCCCCCCTGTTCAATTTGTGGAGGAGTGTCTGACAGCACTGAAATCCAGCTGCAGTAGGAAGGCACACTGGTGGTCTCCAGTGTGGCCATGTGCTCTCTCTCCCACACCCACAAAGCCCCATCTCCAGTGAGTAAGCACTCTCCTGTGAATTGCAAGGCTTTTTATTGCTGGAATCCTCTATAATCAGACACCTGGATGTGGCAGGTTGTTAACACTACTTAGGGATGAGGCAAGTGGCTTCCTTGGGTTCCTGGCAGGGATGGCTCCATCAACAGAGAGAACTTGAATATATTTTATTCTGTAAGAGAAAGTGCAAAAACCTGGTGAGACCTCAGGGGTGGACGTGACAATTAGCTGCACTGAACAAGGGGAGGGGTCTGCAGGTTGTTTGGAGGGAGGCCTCTGGATGTGAGCAGGTAAAGGTGGATACTTCCCAATGAGGCTTCTTCCAATGGAACAGAGATTGTGGGGTTTCCCTGGAAGGCTGGGGGCAGTCTTCTGGGATACAGTGGGGGACTGCTGAGGACCACCTGGCAGGGCTCTGGAGTGACACTTGGGAGTTTCCAGGGATGAGCTGATCCCTGTCTGCTTCCTCCTTCTGGCCCTTGGGCACTTAGAGCTGAAGCAGCTGCTTGTTCCCACCACTTCTAGGGCAGCAGAGAGAGGACTGACCCTGGGCATCAACTGATCCTCGACTCTGGGTATCCCAGGCCTGCGTAGGGCAGGACAGCAACTTTTGGAAGCAGCTACCTATTTTAGGCATGTGAGACCTGTTGGGTCCAGGGAATAGGGACAAATGCGGTTATTAGATGGGGTGGAGTAGGGACTTGAAGCACTAGGGAAAGAACTGATGTTTGGAGAAGGGAAGGACTCAATGTGAATGGATTACAGAAGAGTCAGGTTCCTGTGCTGGAGAGGCTAGAGCCAGGGAGGCCAGTGCTGAGGGCCTAACTCCAAAGGCAGGTGATGTCACAGAGTCAGGAGGACCTGGAGGGTCCCAGGCCTGTGACCAGGCAGAGCCCAGTCAGGGCCAGCTCAAGAGCTCCAAGGCTGAACTGAGTTTTCCTGTAGGATCCTTTCCCACACTGGGTGTTGGCCACTTCCTCTCTATCTGCTCATTCATGAGGTTCTTTTTGCTCCCAGGTTCTTGGGGGAAGAACCAGGGTGTAGAGGAAATGATGCCCTCCACTTCCCAGTGGCCTGAGCAGACCCCTGACACCCCCGCCCCACATAGGCACATTCACACACAGCCTGACTCACCAGAGCACTCAGAGCATTTTGCTTATCCTCTGCTGTCAACCTCTCATCAACACAGCTCTTCAGGGTATCGGCAGTCTCCAGTACAGCAGAATTTTGGTTATACTTTTCAACTTGTTCAATATACTCTTCATGCGTTCCCGATATGAACAGGTCAACAGTGTTCCTCAAGGCTGGGCAGATGTCATCACACTCTGAAACAGAAAAATATGGGAACCCTCCCTGTAAGGCACTCATCAGAAGAGACTTTCCCCGTCCCTTTCTGACACGCTCAGTGCTGCCCTGGGAAGGTGTCAGAATCCTTGGGGAGCCCAGGTCCCAGCCACTCACTTCCGCCCGCGATGAGGAGCAAGGCAGCGCAGAGCAGCAGGAGAGCTCCAGCCCGAGTCATGGTGCCGGTGACAGATGCTCCCTACTCACCTGGAGCCCTTTTATACCTGTGCTTGTCCTCACCCCCAGGGGACCTGGGTCAGATGCTTCCTTTTTTCAGGAGATATGCCAGACCACAGTGTGAGGGTGCCCGGGGCTGCACAGGAGGAGCTGTGTGTGTTGGCAAGATGCTGGTCCTTGAGTCCACAGAGGGCACTGGCTCAGCCTTTTCCCCCTGGAGGGCTCTGTGGGAGGGGCAGCTGACAGGAAGTTTAACAACGGAAAATCCCAAGGTTGACCAAAAAGGGCAAAAGTGCTCCCAAATCAGGCCTCCTAAATGATGGCCTGTGGCAGCCTGTCAGTACAACATGTGACCTTGAAGACAAGATCGTGTGAACTTTAGCAGTTTACAGTTAGATCAGTGATTAGTGAATCGTCTCACAGGGGTTAGTGCCAGGCAGGCCAGAGCACAAGCCCTGAGCCCCTGGTCAGACTCTCTGGTGGCTCCTGTCCTGCTGTTGTCACCATGTCCTTCATCTTGTCAGTGGCCTTTGTTGGGCCACTTCCCTGAATCACTATCTGGAGCCTGGAAACTTCTTCTATGTGCTGGTCCAGAAATTTCTACTTTTCTCTTGGCCAGGTCCTACCACCCGGCAACTTTAATAGCACCTCATTCTACACTGCAATATTGTCTGCAACTTCTTTTTTCTTTTTCTTTTTTAAATTAAACTTTATTTTTGAATTGGAGTATAACTGATTTACAGTGTTATGATCATTTCAGGTGGAGTGCAAAGGGACTCAGCCGTATATATACACAACTATCCATTTTTTCCCAAACTCCTCTACCATTGAGGATTGAGCAGTGTTTCCTGTCCTCATTGGTTATCTATTTTATTTCTTTAAAATTTATTTATTTTTATTGACAGATAAATGCTTTATAATGTGTTAGTTTTTACCATACATCAACATGAATCAGTCATAGATATACACTTGTCCCCTCCCTCTTGAATCTTTCTCCCACCTGCGCATCCCATCTTACTCCCCTAAGTTTTCCCAGAGCACCAAGCTGCACTTCCTGCTCTATACAACAACTTCCCATTAGCTATCTATTTATACATGGTAAAGTATGTATTTCAATGTCACTCTTACAGTTCATCACATTCTTTCCCTCCTTGTGTCCACAAGTCTGTTCTCTATGTCTCAGTCTCTATTCCTGCCCAACAAATAGGTTCATCAGTACAATCTTCTAGATTTTATATGTGTGCATTAGTATGTAATATTTGTTTTTTTCTTTCTGACTTGCTTCACTCTGTATAATGGACTTTACTTTCATCCACCTCATTATAATTGACTCAGATGTGTTCTTTCTATGGCTGAATAGTATTCCATTGCATATATATATATACCACAACTTCTTTATCCTTGTCTCTGCTGATGGACAACTAGGTGGCTTCCATGTACTAGGTATTGTAAATAGTGCTGCAATGAACATTGGAGTACATGTGTCTTTTTCAATTATGATTTTGTCAGTGTATATGCCTAGTAGTGGGATTGTTGGGTCATGTGATACTTTCATTTCTAATTTTTTTAAGGATTCTCTATAGTGTTCTCCATAGTGACTGTATCAATTTACATTGTCACAAACAGCACAAGAGGTTTCCCTTTTCTCCACATGCTCTCTAGATTTTTTGTAGATTTTTTGATGATGACCATTCTGACTGGTGTGAAGTGATATCTCATTGTAGTTTTGCTTATATCAAATACTGAGTGATGTTGAGTATTTTTTCATGTATTGATTAATTTTTAGGATGTCTTCTTTGGAGAAATGTCTATTTAGATCTTCTGCCCATTTTTTGATTATGTTGTTTGTTTTTCTGATGTTGAACTAAATGAGTTAATCCTTTGTCAGTTGCTTCATTTGCAATTATTCTATCACATTCTAAGGGTTTCCTTTTCATCTTGTTTATGGTTTGCTTTGCTGTGCAAAAGCTTTTAACCACTTAAGTGGTTCCCATTTGTTAATTTTTGTTTTTATTTATGTTACTCTAGGAGGTGGGTCATAGAGGATCTCGCTGAGGTTGTGTCAAAGAGTTTTCTGCCTGTGTTTTCCTCTAAGAGTTTTATAGTTTCTGGTCTTCCATTTAGGTTTTTAATCCATTTTGAGTTTATCTTTGTGTATGGTGCTAAGCAGTGTTCTAATTTCATTCTTCTATAATACACGGTGCTATCCAATTTCCCTAACATCACTTATTGAAGAGGTTATTTCTCCATTGTATAGTCATGCCTCGCTTGTCAGAGATAAGCTGCCCATAGGTGTGTGGGTTTATTTCTGGGCTTTTATCTTGTTCCATTGTTCTGTATTTTTCTATTTCTGCCTGTACCATATTGTCTTGATGAGTGTAGCTTTGTAGTATAGTCTAAAATCAGGACGATTGATTCTTCCAGCTTCATTCTCCTTTCTCAAGATTGCTTTGACTATAAGAGGTTTCTTGTGTTTACATATGAATTTTGAATTTTTTTGTTCTAGTTCTGTGAAAAATGCAATTGGTACTATGATAGGGATTGCATTGAATCTGTAGATTGCTTTCAGTAGTATAGTCATTTTCATAATTTTGATTCTTCCCTCCCA
The DNA here is from genome assembly GCF_033118175.1 of Dama dama. NCBI lineage: Eukaryota > Metazoa > Chordata > Mammalia > Artiodactyla > Cervidae > Dama > Dama dama. The sequence goes on from NC_083684.1 coordinate 50,032,855, forward strand.
AGAACATGGTATATCTCTCCATCTGTTTATGTCATCTTTGATTTCTTTCATCAGTGTCTTATAGTTTTCTGTATACAATTCTTTTGTCTCCTTAGGTAGGTTTATTGCTAGGTATTTTATTCTTTTTATGTCAATGGTGAATAGGATTGATTCCTTAATTTCTCTTTCTGAGTATTCATTGTTAGTGTACAGGAATACAGAAGATTCCTGTGTATTGATTTTGTATCCTGTGACATTACTAAATTACTGATTAGCTCTGTTAATTTTTTTGATAGTATTTTTAGGGTTTTCTGTGTATGGTACCATATCATCTGCAAACAGTGAGAGTTTTATTTTTCTTTTCCAATCTGGATTACTTTTATTTTGGTTTCACCTCTGAATGCCATTGCTATTACTTCCAAAACTGTTGGATAATAGTGGTCAGTGTGAGCACCCTTGTCTTGTTCCTGATCTTAGAATGAATGCTTTCAGTTTTTTGCCATTGAGAATAATGTCTCCTGTGGGTTTGTCATACACAGTCTCTGTTATGTTCGGGTAGGTTCTTTCTATGCTGATTTTCTGGAGAGTTTTTATCATAAATGGGTGATGAATTTTGTCAAAAGCTTTTTCTGCATCTGTGGAGTTTATCATGGCTGATTCATGTTGATTTGACAGAAAACAACAAAATTTTGTAAAGCAATTATCCTTCAATTAAAAAATAAATACATTTTAAAATTTTGTTAATATGATGTATCACATTTATTGGTTTACATACATTGAAGAATCCTTGCATCCATTAGATAAACCCAACTTGATCATGGTGTACCATTCTTATCCATTTTAAATATAGTAGTGTGTACTTGTCCAATCCAAACTCCTTAACTATGCCTTACCCTCATCATTCCCGCTGGCAATTGTAAGTTCATTCTCTAAGTCCATCAATCTCTTTCTGTTTTGCAAATAAGTTCATTTGTATCATGTCTTTTTAGATTCCACATATAAGTGATGTCGTAAATTATTTCTGCTTCTTTGTCTGACTTACTTCACTCAGTATGACAGTCTTTATGTCCATCCATTTTCTGCAACCTCTTTTGGCCCTTGGGTGTCTCTGTACTGTTTCCACTATCTCCTCTCCAGACCTTCCATTTGAGGAAAAGCCAAGCCCCTTCTCAGCCACAGTCCTTGGGCCAGTTGCACAACCAGCCCTGTGCTGCTGCTGCCTATATGAACAAATACCTGCCTTTTTTCCCTCCCTGAATGCCTCCTTTCTGCTTCTTGACCTGACCAAGTGTGCTCCTGCAGCAGGTCCTTTGCACATGGAGCCCTCCTGGCCTGAAAGGCTCTTGCTCCTGTGGTGGTGTCATGCATTGCCTCATCCTCAGGTATCTTCAAGTATCACAGGGCACAGATTTCCCCAGACTATTGAGCCCTATTATCAAAGCAATCTGCCCTCTCCTCCCCTCACATCCCTCTGTCTTCTCTCCCTGCTTCATCTTCCCCCAGAGTGCTTCTTCCCTTGGGGTCACTGTCTTTCACTCCCTCTTAGGTGATGAATAACTGCAGGAGAGCAAGACCTGTGCTGTGTGCTGCTGCATTCCAAGGACTAGGAGAGGGCCCAGCATTCGGTAGATGTTACACAATGCTTGTTAGAATAATGGCAGGAATATTCCATTTCTCTGGAGTCAATAAACAAGAATATTTTTAGTTCTATTTACTATAGATGTGCTTGTAAATATTGCCTGGGAGAAAATAAATAAAGATTTAAAATATTTGATAAGTCAGAATCAGGTAGCTTTTTGCTAGAGGCACCTGACTGGCCTTTGCCTGAATCACCTGTAGCAGATTAAAGTTTGCTGAAGGCCAGAGCTGAGTTGGGACACAAGGTGTAACCACAGTCCAAACCCTATGCCATATAGGATTCACATCCAGTAACTGCCATTGGCAAAGAGGCACCAAGTACTGAGCTGCAGTGTCAGCTGACCACTGTGCAGCCCCTCCTCACCATGGCTCCTGTTGCCTGGGGGCCACCCCCCTGAAGGTCACTGAACGAGGGGCTCAGGGGGCTGCAGATGTGTCTCAGAGGTTCCTGGGCATGAAGGTGAACAGCACAAGTCCCAGGCTGCACATGCTGGCTCTTTGTCTGTGGCAGCAGGACTTCTGTGTGGTGAGACCCCTGCCCATGGATCCCATGCCTCCTGTCCTTCAGAAGACACTGTCCCTAATGCCCTCCACAGCTCTGTGAGGAGAGGAGTCGGCTTGGAGTGCTGAGTAACACGGGTGGCTGCTATGTATCCAGCCCAGTGCCCTTTCAAGGGTGCCACGGAGTCCTCTGAGACACCCCTGGATGGTGGGGACATTTAATGACATCAGAGTGACGAGCTGGGCAGGGTCAGTGCAGGATTCACCTGATGTAACCCTTTCCCAATGCAGGTTGTTTTTTTAAACGTATTTTGAATTGGAAGATAATTACAATTTGTGTTGACTTCTGCCATACAACATGACTCAGCCACAAGCTTACATATGTTCCCTGCCTCTTGAACCTCTCCCCCGCCTTCCACCCAATCCCACCTTTCTAGTTTGTCACAGAGTACCATGTTGAGCTCTCTGTATCAAGTTGTTTTTTAATTTTTTTATTTTATTTTTTTATTTTTTATTTTTTTGCAGAAGAAACATTTTTAATACGTAACTTCCTTAACATAAGGTAAAACTGTCTTAGGCAGGCCACCACTGGGAATTTTTTAAATGTCATTGCAATTATGCACATATGGATTATATTTAGTATATAAATATATGACCAAAGTAACTAATAAGTCAAAAACAAAGTTAAAGTTATGAACCGATACTTCTTTGAAAAGAGTCTGATGTTTATTTACTTTGGAACAAACACATAAGTGGGAAGAGCCACTAGTATAAACCTATTTTTAGTTTCTATCATTAAAAGCCTAAGAGTTCTTAAAACATAGAAAACTAAATTTGAATGCATTTGTAATAGTTTAACAATTTATGTCTTAATAGGATCTTTTAATGGAATGTTTTGAAACCAATCATAGTTCATTGTAAAGATAAATGAGAAAAACTTTTAAACAGCACGTTAAAATGACCTGGACAAAATTGATGATCAACTAGTAATAATTAGTACATGCAACAGATTAAGAAATTAAATCTTCCACTATATACTTTTAAATATTTTGTCAGACATGAGAAAGTTTTAAATGTTATCACATTCATCTCCCACATATTCAATTTTATTTAAAACAAAGTAACAATTCTCTCCAGATTTTTGTGTTTATCAGTGCAAAGTAAAATAATCTCAGTAGAAATGGTTTATTACAATGTTATCTTAGAAAGGTTTATTCCTCAAAATGTACTAAAACATGTCCAAATCGTTAGAATGATCAACCTCAATGGCTTCCTCTGCATCCAACTTTGTTTCTCCATGTCCTTCCTGTGATTCATCAAGAGAGGCCAGGGCCTCATTAGTGTCACTTGCAAAAGTCTCTCGTGATGTATCATCATCTTCTTGAAAATTTAGGTTTTTAATGGCTTGTTTCATCTTTTTCCCCATCACTTGCATTCTTCTCTTTCTAGCAGCTTTTTAATTTTCATATTCCTTTTGATTTTCAAAGTAGAAAATGTCCTTAATTTGCTCCTCACTGATACTAGGAGTGTTTTTCAGGAGATTCAGGAAAACTCCACCTGGGGTTCTTCTACTGCCATTCATTATAAAAAGACCACCATTTTGTTCAACTTCAGCAGTTTCCATCAGAAGTTCAATTGCCTTTTTGTTCCCAATTATTCTCGCTACTCGGGCTATCAAATCTTTCTTTGGTTCCTGCAACCTGAAAGAAATTTCATCAGCCACCTTCTCTTGAGAATCGTCCTCCATGATCTCATATTGGCCTTTATAGTTCATTTCTAGTCTGTCTCCCACTCTGTCTTTGACAGGTCGTTTCCTTTTGAGATGGCCTTGCCCATTTTCCTCCTCCTTTGGTCCCATTTTTTTTGCCACCATGCATATATTCTTCTAGTTCTTTGTCTAATTCTTTTGTATGTTCTTGAGATTCTCTTTTAAGTTTCTTAGCAAGTAAATAATTGTAGGTCTCAGATTGTCGGCTTCTGTCAATGGTGCCCTCCATTCCCAAGATACCAAGTTCAGTGGCCACTGCATCTTGGTTCTGTTCTTGCAGCACAGCACCCCAGATGTTGTTAACCTTCTTCCTTCCAGCTATAGGTGGTTTCTGGCTGCTCTGGTCAAACTGAAAAGGCTCTGGTTTGGGAGGGGTGTTAAAACATTTCTGTCGCTTGCGTTTCCAGAGAGAGCTATCATCATCTGAATCTGAAAAACTCTCTTCACTTGAATCCACACTTTTCACAGTCCGATAATGTGATTCCGGGGCACACACTGTTGCAGTACTCTGGAAGGGCCGCACTGCACAGTCCCCACCTAGAGCTTTCGGCACCGGCAGCGGCCTGTCGCTGGGTGCCACCGTCATGTCGGAATCCGAGTCGGAAAGCTGCCCATCTTCCATGTCGCTGGCCTCCTGCGCCATCTTCCCCCGGCGCGGCTCAAGTTGTTTTTTTAATAAAATTTTAGTTTGGAACAATTTTGGATTTATAGAATAGTTGAAAATATTTGTCAAAACTGACAGACAACTTTGGAGCATTACTAATAACTCAACCTCACAATGTGAGGATTTTTATTTCACCAGATTGTCCATTAATGTGTCTTTGGATTCCAGGATGCAACACATGATCTACACACACTGCATTCATTGTCATGTGTCCCCAGTGCCCTCTGCTTTGTGCAATTGTTCATTCTCTCCTGGTCTGTCATGGCTTTGGGAGGCCTGAGAAGGAATTGGTCAAGAATGGTAGAAGGCCCTCCAAGCTGAGTCTGTCTGCTGTTGTTCTTATAATGTAGAGTGGAGGAAATGGCAGCCCACTCCAGTATTCTTGCATGGTGAATCTCAGACAGACGAGCCTCTCAGGCTATAGTCCTTGGGGTCACAAAGAGTCAAACATAACTTACAACTCTGAGCACAGCACAGAGGAGGGTTCAGACTTTGGGTTTTGCGAAAGACACCACAGAGCTGAAGCCCCCTGCTTGTATGCTTAATCTGGGTACATGTGACAGCTGTGTGTCTTACCACTGGATATGTCATCTTTGTTGATTAACGTTACGTTTGTCAGATCTGCACTGTTTTCCCTTTCTCCTCCCCTCCTCTTTTCTTTGGAAATGAGTTACTGAGTCTAGCCCATGCTCAGGGAGTGCAGAGCAGCAAGTTTTCCCTCCTGGAGGGGATAATCTATCTGTGTAACTAGAGATGTTTCAGTAAGGAATAGTTGTCTCTTCTCCCACATTATTTTAGTTTTGTTTAGGTGCCCTAGGGCTTTTTGTTTGTTTGTTTTTTAATTTTTTATTTTGATTGAAGGATAATTGCTTCACAGGATTTTGTAGTTTTCTGTCATAACCTCAACACGAATCAGCGATGGGTTCAGCCATGTCACCTCCCCCCCGAACCTCCCTCCTATCTCCCTCACCGCTCCACCCTTCTAGATAGTCACAGAGCCCCTGTTTGAGTTCCCTGAGTCACACAGCAGACTCCCATTGGCTATCTATTTTACATATGGTAATGTAAGTTTCCATGTTACTCTCCCCATACATTCACCCTCTCCCTCCTCTCCTCCCCACTGGGTCCACAAGTCTGTTTTCTATGTCAGTTTCTTCATTGCTGCCCTGAAAATTAATTCATCAGTACCATCTTTCTAGATTCCGTATATATGTGTCAGTATACGATATTTATATTTCTCTTTCTGACCTATTTCACCCTGTATAATAGGCTCTAGGTTCGTCTACCTCATTAGAACTGACTCAAATGTGTTCTTTTTTATCAGTTCAGTTCAGTTGCCCAGTAATGTCTGACTCTTTGCTACCCCATGGACTGCAGCATGCCAGGCTTCCCTGTCCATCACCAGCTCCCAAATTTTGCTCAAACTCATGTCCATCGAGTTGGTGATGCCATCCAACCATCTCATCCTCTGTTGTTCCCTTCTCCTCTTGCCTTCAATCTTTCCCAGCATTAGAGTCTTCTCCAATGACCCTCTTGGAGGGCACAAGCAAAACTTTGTGTGCACTAGGACCCAGGAGATAGGAGCAGTGACCCCACAAGAGACTGACTCAGACTTGCCCGTGAGTGTCCAGGAGTTTCCAGCAGAGACATGGGTCGTCAGTGCCCTGCTTCAGGGTCAGGGGCAATGAGTGAGGCATTGCAAGCACAGTACCTTCTGAAGGAGGTCACCATTATCTTCATTACCTCCACCATGGTTTGGCCTCAGGTCAAATAACTGGGAGGGAACACAGCCCCTCCCATCAACAGAAAATTGGATTAAAGATTTACTGAGCATGGCCCCTCCCATCAGAACAAGACCTAGTTTCCCCCATAGTCAGTCTCTCCCATCTGGAAGCTTCCATAAGCCTCTTATCCTTGTCACTCAGAGGGCAGACAGAATGAAAACCACAATCACAGAAAACTAATCAAAGTGATCACATGGACCACAGCCTTGTCTAACTCAGTGAAACTATAAGCCATGCTTGGGTGTAGGGCCACCCAAGACAGACAGGTCTTGATGGAGAGTTCTGATAAAATGTGGTCCACTGGAGAAGGCAATGGCAAAGCACTTCAGTATTCTTGCATTAAGAACCCCATGAAAAGGCCAAAAGATATGACACTGAAAGATGAACTCCCCAGATTGGTAGGTACCCATTATGCTACTGGAGAAGAGTGGAGAAATAACACCAGAAAGAATGAAGAAATGGAGCCAAAGCAAAAACAACGCCCAGCTGTGGATGTGACTGGTGATGGAAATAAAGTCCAATGCTGTAAAGAACATATTGCACAGGAACCTGGAAAGTTAGGTCCATGAATCAAGGTAAATTGGAAGTGGTCAAACAGGAGATGGCAAGAGTGAACATTGACATTTTAGGAATCAGTTAACTAAAATGAACTGGAATGGATGAATTTAACTCAGATGACCATTATATCTACTACTGTGGGCAAGAATCCCTTAGAAGAAATGGAGTAGCCATCATAGTCAACAAACGAGTCTGAAATGCAGTTCCTTTTTATGGCTGAGTAGTATTCCATTGTACATATGTACCACAACTTCTTTATCCATTCATCTGTTGATGGGCATCTAGCTTGCTTACATGTTCTAGCTATTGTAAATAGTGCTGCAGTAAACTATGGGGTACATGTGTCTTTTTCAGTTTTGGTTTTCTCAGGGTATGCCTAGTAGTTGGATTGCTGGGTCATATGGTTTTATTCCTAGCTTTTTAAAGGAATCTTCATACCATCTTGCATAGTGGCTGTATCAATTTACATTCCCACCAGCAATGCAGGAGAGTTCACTTTTCTCCTATACTATAAAGCTACAGTCATCAGGACAGTATGGCACTGGCACAAGAACAGAAATATAGACCAATGGAACAAAATAGAGAGCACAGAGATAAACCCAACACCTATTGGTACCTTATTTTTTACAAAGGAGGCAAGAATATACAATGGGGCTAAGATAGCCTCTTCAATAAATGATGCTGGGAAAACTGGACAGCTACATGCAAGAGAATGAAATTAGAACAGTTCCTAATGCCATGCACAGAGATAAACTCAAAATAGATTAAAGACCTAAGTGTAAGACCAGAAACTTTGAAAGTCTTAGAGGAAAACAGGCAGCACACATAAATCAAAGCAAGATCATCTATTACTCACCTCCTAAAGTAATGGCAATAAAAATAAAAATAAACAAGTGGACCTAAACTTAAAAGCTTTTGCACAGCAAAGGAAACTACAAACAAGGTGAAAAGACAACCCTCAGAATGGGAGAAAATAATAACAAATGAAACAATTGACATGGAATTAATTTCCAAAATATACAAGAAGCTCATACAATTCAATACCAGAAAAGCAAACAACCCAGTCAAAAAGTGTGAAAAAGACCTAAACAGACATTTCTCCAAAGACATATAGATGGCTAACAAACACATGAAAAGATGCTCAACATTGCTCAATATTAGAGAAATGCAAATAAAAACTGCAATGAGATACCACCTCACATCAGTTAAAATGGCCATCGTCAAAAAGCCTACAAACAGTAAATGCTGAAGAGGGTGTGGAGACAAGGTGTGCTAGGTCTTGTTGCAGTGTGTGGGCCTTCTCTTAGCAGACTACAGTCTCTCTAGTTGCAGCAGGAGGGTTTTACTTGCCCCAGGGCATGTGGGAGCTTAGGCCTCCGACCAGGGATTGAACCAATTACCACTGCATCAGAGGGCAGATTCTTAATTACTGGACACCAGGGAGTTCAGTTCAGTTCAGTCGCTCAGTCGTGTCCGACTCTCTGTGACCCCATGAATCGCAGCATGCCAGGCTTCCTGTCCATCACCAACTCCCCAAGTCTACTCAAACTCATGTCCATCGAGTCGGTGATGCCATCCAGCCATCTCATCCTCTGTCGTCCCCTTCTCCTTCTGCCCCCAATCCCTCCCAGAATCAGGGTCTTTTCCAATGAGTCAACTCTTCGCATGAAGTGGCCAAAGTATTGGAGTTTCAGCTTCAGCATCAGTCCTTCCAATGAACACCCAGGGCTGATCTCCCCTAGGATGGACTGGTTGGATCTCCTTGGAGTCCAGGGGACTCTCAAGAGTCTTCTCCAATACCACAATTCAAAAGCATCAATTTTTCAGTGCTCAGCTTTCTTCACAGTCCAACTCTCACATCCATACATGACCACTGGAAAAACCATAGCCTTGACTAGACGGACCTTTTTTGGCAAAGTAATGTCTCTGCTTTTTAATATGCTATCTAGGATGGTCATAACTTTCCTTCCAAGGAGTAAGCATCTTTTAATTTCATGGCTGCAATCACCATCTGCAGTGATTTTGGAGCCCAAAAAAATAAAGTCTGACACTGTTTCCATTGTTTCCCCGTCTATTTCCCATGAAGTGATGGGACCAGATGCCATAATCTTAGTTTTCTGAATGTTGAGCTTTAAGCCAACTTTTCCACTCTCCTCTTTCACTGTCGTCAAGAGGCTTTTTAGTTCCTTGTCACTTTCTGCCATAAGGGTGGTGTCATCTGCATATCTGAGGTTATTGATATTTCTCCTGGCAATCTTGACTCCAGCTTGTGCTTCTTCCAGCCCAACATTTCTTGTGATGTACTCTGCATATAAGTTAAATAAGCAGGGTGACAATATACAGCCTTGACGTACTCCCTTTCCTATTTGGAACCAGTCTGTTGCTCCATGTCCAGTTCTAACCGTTGTTTCCTGACCTGCATATAGGTTTCTCAAGAGGCAGGTGAGGTGGTCTGGTGTTCCCATATCTTTCAGAATTTTCCAAAGTTTATTGTGATCCACACATTTTATTTACTTAATCATTTATTTTATTAGTGTGGACTCACACATATTAGTGTGGGCTCACACATATTACTGTATACTTTGGGTTATCATCCAATACTCTGTTATTTATATTGTCCATCAAACCTTTTCCAATTTGGCAGTAGGAGCTTCTCAGACTTTCTTTTAGAGTTTCAAGGTCCACTTCATCATAGTTGTGCAAGCAAACTGCTCTCCTATTGTGAAAGTTTGAGTTTGACTCTTGACAGAATTTTCACACATGGAGTGCTGCCTCTGGTGAACCCAGAACTCTTGGCCTTAGAACTCCCATCCCTAGTGGCCTGTAGGACTGTGGACCTCAGAGTCTCTGATACAGGAGACAAACCTTACAACTCCACAGCTGTTCACTGATGTTTCTGGATAAACTGTGCAGTTCAGGTACCTCTTGAGATCAGGTTCACTGATGGAAGAGGATAAGACAGCCAGAAAGGGCAAGGTTAGACTGCTAGGGGTCAAGAATGTGCCTAGGAACTTGCTCTCTTAAGGGTTTGAGAGAGACTGGTAGCATGATGTGAAATTAACAGAATTAGAAGCCTGGCAAAAACCTACATGGCGGTAAGTCTTATGAGTTCCTTGTTGGGAATAGTTTGGAGCCCAAGGTTGGTTGTCTACCATTGCTTGGGACCCAGTCTAGAGAATGAAGATGCTAAGATATTTGAAGGCTTCAGTAAGGTCACAATGCACAATTTTATGTGCATTTTTATCTCCAGGACTTAACCTTGGGGAAAAAGGAAGGATTCTGGATGACCTTTTTTCTACCTGACAGTGGTGTAGACCTGTCCTTGGCTCTTTTGTGATTCTATCAGCTCAGTTTGGGAGAGTGCTGCCCTTGGAACCAGGATAGGTTGGGGGAAGGTTGATCAGGAAAAAAGGTAATCATTGGGGCTGGGACAACAGAGCACTTGGCTCCAAATGGAATCACTTCAAAATGTCAGTGTTGCCATAATCACAGCCTCTGTTCTCTGGTGCTGAATAGAAACACAGAAACAGCATTTTGGGTGAAGCAGAAAAGAATAGTTTTTATTGCTTTGCCAGGCAAAGGTGGACACAGTGGGCTAATGTCCTGAAGACCATGTGAACCACCTTGGAGCAGGTAGTGAGGAGTTTTATAGTGTTTAAGGGGCAGGGCATGATCAGCTGGTGAAGAGTTCTTGGATGGGTTGGCATCAAGTATCATCAACCTTTTGGTTTCAGCCAGTTTAGGGTCTATGTTCTTGTGCTCAGCAGATTTCATCTGGAGGGGGGTCTACTTTCTGTAAAAACAACTTAGGAATGTGTGTCAGGCCTTTGTATGTTTTAGGAAACTTGGAGTTTGGCAATTCTGTTATGTTGCAGAATTATAGTCTAAATTGTTACCAGTTCCCCAGCCCAACAGCTATTCTTTGTTTCTACATCTTCACATTTCCCAGTCTTAGCTCTGCTCTCAGAGTAGGAAGAGCTTCCACTGTAAACAGCCCAAGGGCCCAGGGAGCCACCTGTGCCAGGAGCCTTGCCATAGGCCTGTGTTCCTCCTGGGAGGGGCATGGGCTGGGTTCAGGGAGCTAGTTGTTTATAAAGTGACAGAAACCCTGCCCTGAGCAGAGGACTCCAGCCACTGCCACAATGAAGGGACCACTGCTTTTGCTGGCCTTGCTGGTGACCAGAGAGCTGATCTTTGAGATGCGTGAGGGTAGGAAGAAGGGTCCAGATGGCCCTCCTGATCCTTGCCCGTTGCTGTCTCACTGCATCCTTCCCAGTCCTGTCCAAGCCGCTTCCAGGGGCAGATTCTGAGGGCAACTGTCTGATCAGTGCCCAGGAGTCCTGCACAATCTCCTTGAGGCTTTCAGTCTTTGAATGGAAGGAGTGGTGTGGGGTTGGAAGGGTCATTAGCTATGCACACACTGGGGGATAGTTAGTTTGGGGGTAGTGGTGCTCATTAGAAGGGAGGAAGCAGGCTGGTATGCCTGGGGTGGTGGTCAAGGGCAGAGGGGTCTCCAGGCCTACCCCCTCTTACTGCTCCCTTTGCTGGGAGATTTTCTGTCTGGAATGTAAACAGTCCTGGGAGAGGGCGGGTCTCTGTGGGAGGTGAGTCTGGAAGCTTTGAATGTGAGTTCTATCAAGTGGTGAGAAACAGGAACCTCCTACTCTGGTAATCCTCTTGTTAAGGTGCTTTCTGTCTGTGCTTTCAGCGGAAGCCTGCCCTGTGTTTTATGGAGCGGTTGGTACGGTGTTTCTTGGAAGCAAAACATTGTTGAACTCAACGTTTGATTTGGTTGATGCTATGGATGAGGAAAAGGAAGCTGTGGGAAAACTCCTGGATTGCTTCAATGAGGAGGGATTTCGTGCCAAGCTTTTCATTATAAAACTTGTGGTAATTTACTCTCTTCATCCCCTACCCTTCCCTGCCCACTCACATACATAGTGCAGTATGCCACATGGGAATAGATCATGCAGTCATGGGATATGTGACAGACAAGAGCTATAAACAAAGAAACACATAAACCCTTTGCTTCACCCTGCAACACCTGTAATATGCAAGTGCAGTCCATCTGCACATCCAGCATCTTGTTACTGAATATGCCTGTATCATGCCAGTCAGCTCACACACAGAATAGGGTTGTAATATCAATGCAGTAGGCCAAGTGTCTTGAGTCATGTGATTTTTTTCCCTCAGTGAGAGGAGCTAGTATTGGAGGACTAGAATTTTAATGTTTGGCAGAAAAGGAAGCATTCAGCTCACACACGTGTAAGAGTCTTGTCAGCTCTACTTTAGGAGTATTGAAAAGGAGTCCCTGGCTTTAGAAGTGAAGTTTCTGGCCAGTGGTCTCGTCACCTCTTGTTCCCACTCTGATGGCCATTGCTCTGGCTCAGAGCCCCATTTCCACCCACATGGTCTCCATGTCCACAAGCCAGAATTTTCACTGTGGTGTTTCACTGTGGTGCCTGAGGCTCCTGAGGAGGATTCTAGGTATCTGTGACTGCTCACCTAAGCAAGCAGTGTATCTCCCAAAGAATCATCTTTCCATTTTTGTTCTTGTCAAGTAATACTGGAGATTGTGAATAGTCTTTCTCAACACATTTTCCTCAAATTGTTGATTGTTCAAAACGAGAGGTTTTCTGCAAAGAGAGTTTCATGCAGTAATAGGAACACACAGAGCACATGGGTTTGTTTATGACTCCTGCATGCACATTCCATCCACCCAGCACACCTGACAGAAGAGGTTCAGGTGCAAGAGGTGTGACCCAAACCCAGTCTCCAGCACCTTGCTCCTATCTCAGGACTAGTCCTGGTTGTGCCCTGATGACCCTCGTCATCTCCTCCCCTCCCTGGCATGGTTGGAGCCTCTGTCTTCCTCCTGACACCTGTGTCTGGCCTGTTAGGGAGCCATCCTCCCCCTGGTGCCTGCTGGCAGCCCCCTGTCCAGTGGTGGGTCTGTGGGCAGAGGTTCTTGTGGGGGATGGGGCTGAATCCCTGAGGGTGAGGTATGAGGTGATCCTGGGGAGACAGGATAGCCTGGCTGTGGGCTCAGGTCCTGTCTTTTCTCCTCCTATTCCCTTCCAGAGTTCCATCATTTTCAATGAGGATTGCTCTGGCTATAGAGTGTCCACAGTGGTGAGCACTGTTTCAGGATTACTTCTCAGTGTGACGTCTTTGGTGAGATGATCTTTGCCAGGGATGCCAGTGTGCACTCAAGCTTCCTGCCCTGTTCTCCTCAACTGAAGCTGGAATCCAGATACGTGTCCCACCTCATGTGGTCTCTATGAGGCTTACTCTAATAAAATCACTGCAGCATTGCTCAGTGTGCCAAGTGTGTGTGTTTGTGCTCTGGGGAGGATGTGAGGCAGGAGGTCTTGGGAGATGGTGAGAAGTGACACATGTGATCATTGAGAGCATGGGGACCAGGTTCAGACAGAACGAGGATAAACCTAGGCCCTGTCCCTGGCAAGCTGTGGATACTTGGGCAAGTTTGTTTAACTTTTTCAAGTCATTTTGTCATCTGCTAAATGGGGATTGTGTGTCAAGATTAAGCCAGTAACATAGTTTATAACAAGATTATAGCCAATAGCTTGGAAGGATAAAATTATTGTTTGCAGACACAGACAGCATATCTCCTACTCTGGCCTTCAGCACAGTGCCAGAACTACCAGTCCTTTAAATGTCCCTCTGATTATTGAAGGGTGACTCCTGAGATGACCTGAGAGGGTCATCACAGGTCCCCTCTTCCTCCTAGTGGCATTTGCCATTTCCTACTTCTAGTCTGACATTTCTTCAGGGATACTAAGTGCCACTGCTGTTCTTGGTCCTGCCATGGGGACCAGGACCTCCATGAAGTGCTGGACCAGGAAGAAGGAAGTGTATAGAAGAAACTACCCCAGTGAGAATGTTGTTTCTGTGGAAGCAGCTTATGCTATAAAGTGTGAATTGAAGGATGTGCCATATGGGGGCACATGTCCTAAACTCTCCAACCTACTTGTAAAAGCATGAAATAGGTAGCTGCATTACAATAGGAGATTTGTGAAACTACCAGGATGGGAGTAGGTTTTATTCAGTTTCTTAGGGTCTAGGTCATTGTCAGGCTACTCTCAGTAGGACCCACAGAAAGAGTGGCATAACTGATAAAAACCTCTCTACCTTCTGGCCAGGCAGATGTACTAAGGTCACATACCAGGAGCTGAACTTGAGACTTGATGCTAAGTAGCCAGGGCCTTGAGCCCTGGATCTTCTTTGACCTACTGCCTAAATTAGGCATTTAAACTCACTGTTTGCTCTTCCTACACCTTGATTTATATCTACCAAGTCCTGGACACTCTGCTGAAGTTAGTTCTAAGTGTTCAGGTCATACTGTGAAAGTGAAATTCATGCTGTTGTGTCTGACTTTCCAACCCCATGTAGCCTGCCAGGCTCCTTGGTCCATGGAATTCTTCAGACAAGAATACTGGAATGGGTAGCTGTTCCCTTCTCTGGGGGAATCTTCCCAAATCAGGGATCGAACCCAGGTCTCCTGCATTGCAGGGAGATTCTTTACCTTGTGTGAGCCACAAGGGAAACCCTCAAGTCATACTAAAGAGGTCTAAAATTTTGTTGAAATGTACAAGATAGAAATTGAACAGATTAAGGGTTAAATCGTATCCTTGTATGAGATAAACTGACATCATAGCAATGTCAACCCTTCCCAAATCCATCTAAATTAACCTTTGTTCTCATGAAGATTAACTTAATATTTATTCCCAGTAACTAAATTTTTGAAATCAACCAAAAAATTGAGATAAATTGAAACTATCCAGAGGATTGTTCTCACCACATTTTTGCAACAGAAATAAAAGTCTCCATAAATTGTCGAGTTTTGGTGGAGAATAGATACATGGTCATACTGAGAGAAGAGAAAACCCATACATAGAGTCAAAGTTAGTTTAAGATATAATAATAACAGTTTATTGAATTTTGAAGAAAGAATAGGTATTTTTTAAAATGGCGTTGAGAAAAATGAGTTAACATTAAAACAATCTAGATGAATCTGCAGAGGCTTTTTCTGTGGATTTATGTGGAATAATGATTTAATTGCCATAATTCTAATGTTTGATTATTCATTTGTCACAGCCCATTTCTTCTCAACTCCCTCCCCACTCTTTCAGTTTAACTTTCATGACATCACAGTTTCTTGTTTTTCTCCTGCTTTACTGGAAGATACTTCTCAGGTCTTCCAGGTTGTATCCTATATCAAAGTTCATTCTCTTTGCATCTCTTCTTTCTTATATATGCTCACTTAAAAAAATCTTTTTTTAAATTTATTTATTTTTTAGAATGAGTTTGGAAGTTTACCTTCTCTGCAATTTTCTGGAAGAGTTTGAGTAGCATAGGTGTTAGTTCTTCCTAAATTTTTGGTAGAATTCAGCTGTGAAGCCGTCTGGTCCTGGGCTTTTGTTCACTGGAAGATTTCTGATTACAGTTTCAATTTCTGTGCTTGTGATGGGTCTGTTAAGATTTTCCATTTCTTCCTGGTTCAGTTTTGGAAAGTTATACTTTTCTAAGAATCTGTCCATTTCTTCCAAGTTGTCCATTTTATTGGCACATAGTTGCTGATAGTAGTCTCTTATGATCCTTTGTATTTCAGTGTTGTCTGTTGTGATCCCTCCATTTTCATTTCTAATTTAGTTGATTTGATCCTTCTCCCTTTGTTTCTTGATGAGTCTGGCTAATGGTTTGTCATTTTATTTATCTTCTCAAAGAACCAGCTTTTAGCTTTGTTGATTTTTGCTACGGTCTCTTTTGTTTCTTTTGCATTTGTTTCTTCCCTAATTTTTGTGATTTATTTCCTTTTACCAACCCTGGGATTCTTCATTTCTTACTTTTCTAGTTGCTTTACGTGTAGAGTTATGTTATTTATTTATTTTTATTTTTGGAGGCTAATTACTTTAC
The DNA here is from genome assembly GCF_033118175.1 of Dama dama. Taxonomy (NCBI): domain Eukaryota; kingdom Metazoa; phylum Chordata; class Mammalia; order Artiodactyla; family Cervidae; genus Dama; species Dama dama. Next base: position 50,048,684 of record NC_083684.1, read on the forward strand.
AATATTGTATTGGTTTTGCCATACATCGACATGAATCCACCACGGGTGTACATGCCTTCCCCATCCTGAACACTCCTCCCACCTCCCTCCCCATCCCATCCCTCTGGGTCATCCCAGTGCATCAGCCCCGAGCTCCCTGTATCATGCATCGAACCTGGACTGGCAATCCTTTTTGCATATGATGATATACATGTTTCAATGCCATTCTCCCTAACCATCCCACCCTTGCCCTCTCCCACAGAGTCCAAAAGACTGTTCTATACATCTGTGTCTCTTTTGCTGTCTCGCATACAGGGTTATGATTACCATCATTCTAAATTCCATATATATGCATTAGTATATTGTATTGGTGTTTTTCTCTCTGGCTTACTTCACTCTGTATAATAGGCTCCAGTTTCATCAACCTCATTAGAACTGATTCAAATGTATTCTTTTTAAGGCTGAGTAATATTCAATTGTGTATATGGACGACAGCTTTCTTATCCATTCATCTGCTGATGGACATCTAGGTTGCTTCCATGTCCTGGCTATTATAAACAGAGCTGCGATGAACATTGGGGTACACCTGTCTCTTTCAATTCTGGTTTCCTCAGTGTGTATGCCCAGCAGTGGGATTTTTGGGTCATATGGCAGTTCTATTTCCAGTTTTTAAAGGAATCTCCACACTGTTCTCCATAGTGGCTGTACTAGTTTGCATTCCCACCAACAGTGTAAGGGGGTTCCCTTTTCTCCACACCCTCTCCAGCATTTATTGCTTGTAGACTTTTGGATAGCAGCCATTCTGACTGGTGTGTAATGGTACCTCATTGTGGTTTTGATTTGCATTTCTCTAATAATGACTGAGTGGTATCTCCTCATGGCTGCCCCTCCTGGCTTGAACTGGAGTAGCTCCTCTTGGTCTTCCTGCACTCATGCAGCCGCCGCTCCTTGGACGTGGGGTTGCTCCTCTCGGCCGCAGCCCCTGACCTCAGGCGTGGGGTAGATACCAAGGGAGCATTCCATGCAAAGATGGGTTTGATAAAGGACAGAAATGGTATGGACCTAAAAGAAGCAGAAGATATCAAGAAGAGGTGGCAAGAATACAGAGAAGAACTGTACAAAAAAGATCATCACAACCCAGATAATCATGATGGTGTGATCACTCACCTAGAGCCAGACATCCTGGAGTGTGAATTCAAGTGGGCCGTAGAAAGCATCACTACAATCAAAGCTAGTGGAGGTGGAACTATTTCAAATCCTGAAAGATGATGCTGTGAAGGTGTTGAATTCAATATGCAAGCAAATTTGGAAAACTCAGCAGTGGCCACAGGACTGGAAAAGCTCAGTTTTCATTCCAATCTCAAAGAGAGGCAATCCCAAAGAATGCTTAAACTACCACACAATTGCACTCATCTCACACGCTAGTAAAGTAATGCTCAAAATTCTCCAAGCCAGGCTTCAGCAATGCATGAACCGTGAACTTCCAGATGTTCAAGCTGGTTTGAGAAAAGGCAGAGGAACCAGAGACCAAATTGCCAACATCCGCTGGATCATCAAAAAAGCAAGAGAGTTCCAGAAAAACATCCATTTTTGCTTTATTGACTATGCCAAAGCCTTTGACTGTGTGGATCACAATAAACTGTGGAAAATTCTTAAAGAGATAGGAATACCAGACCACCTGACCTGCCTCTTGAGAAACCTATATGCAGGTCAGGAAGCAATAGTTAGAACTGGACATGGAACAACAGACTGGTTCCAAATAGGAAAAGGAGTATGTCAAGGCTGTATATTGTCACCCTGCTTATTTAACTTATATGCAGAGTACATCATGAGAAATGCTGGGCTTGGATGAAGCACAAGCTGTAATCAAGACTGCCAGGAGAAATATCAATAACTTCAGATATGCAGATGATACCACTCTTATGGCAGAAAGTGACAAGGAACTAAAAAACCTCTTGATAAAAGTGAAAGAGAAGAGTGAAAAAGTTGGCTTAAAGCTCAACATTCAGAAAACTAAGATCATAGCATCTGGTCCCATCACTTCATGGGAAATAGATGGGGAAACAGTGTCAGACTTTATTTTTGGGGGGCTCCAAAATCACTACAGATGGTGATTGCAGCCCTGAAATTAAAAGACGCTTACTCCTTGGAAGGAAAGTTATGACCAACCTAGATAGCATATTAAAAAGCAGAGACATTACTTTGCCAACAAAGGTCCGTCTAGTCCAGGCTATTGTTTTTCCATGGTCATGTATAGATTTGAGAGTTGGATTGTGAAGAAAGCAGCACGGAAAAATTGATGCTTTTGAACTATGGTGTTGGAGAAGGTTCTTGAGAGTCCCCTGGAGTGCAAGGATATCCAACCAGTCCATCCTAGGGGAGATCAGTCCTGGGTGTTCATTGGAAGGACTGATGTTGAAGCTGAAACTCCAATACTTTGGCCACCTGATGCAAAGAGTTGACTCACTGAAAAAGACCCTGATGCTGGGAGGCATTGGGGGCAGGAGGAGAAGGGGACGATAGAGGATGAGATGGCTGAATGGCATCACCGACTCGATGGACATGAGTTTGGGTAAACTCCGGGAGTTGGTGATGAACAGGAAGGCCTGGCTTGCTGCGATTCGTGGGGTCACAAAGAGTTGGACATGACTGAGCGGCTGAACTGAACTGAACTGAATAATGAGTGATGTTGAGCATCTTTTCATATGTTTGTCAGCCATCTGTATGTCTTCTTTGGAGAAATGTCTGTTTAATTCTTTGGCCCATTTTTTGATTGGGTCATCTATTTTTCTGGAATTGAGCTGCAGGAGTTGCTTGTATATTTTTGCGGTTAGTTCTCTGTCAGTTGCTTTGTTTGTTATTATTTTCTCCCATTCTGAATGCTGTCTTTTCACCTTGCTTATAGTTTCATTTGGTGTGCGAAAGCTTTTAATTTTAATTAGGTCATATTTTTTTATTTTTGCTTTTATTTCCAATATTCTGGGAGGTGGATCATAGAGGATCTTGTCGTGATTTACGTCGGAGACTGTTTTGCCGATGTTTTCCTCTGGGAGTTTTATAGTTTCTGGTCTTATGTTTAGATCTTTAATCCATTTTGAGTTTATTTTTCTTTACGGTGTTATAAAGTGTTCTAGTTTCATATTTTTTATGCAAGTTGTTGACCAGTTTTCCCAGCACTATTTGTTAAAGAGATCGTCTTTTCTCCATTGTATATTCTTGCCTCCTTTGTCAAAGATAAGGTGTCCATAGGTGTGTGGATTTATCTCTGGGCTTTCTATTTTGTTCCATTGATCTGTATTTCTGCCTTTATGCCAGTACCATACTGTCTTGACTGTAGCTTTGTAGTCTAGTCTGAAGTCAGGCAGGTTGATTCCTTCAGTACCATTCTTCTTTCTTAAGATTACTTTGGCTATATATATTGATATACATCTAATAATATATTATTAGATATATATTAGATATATTCCTAAGTATTTTATTCTTTCCATTACAATGGTGAGTGGAATTATTTCCTTAATTTCTCTGTTTTCTCATTGTTAGTGTATAGGAATGCAAGGGATTTCTCTGTGTTGATTTTATACCCTGCAACTTTACTATATTTGTTAATTAGCTCTAGTAATTTTCTGGTGGAGTCTTTAGGGTTTTCTATGTAGAGGATCATGTCATCTGCAAACAGTGAGAGTTTTACTTCTTCTTTTCCAATCTGGATTCCTCTTATTTCTTTTTCTGCTCTGATTGCTGTGGTTAAGACTTCCAAAACTATGTTGAATAGTAGTGGTTAGAGTGGGCACCCTTGTCTTGTTCCTGACTTTAGGGGAAATGCTTTCAATTTTTCACCATTGAGGATAATGTATGCTGTGGGTTTGTCATATATAGCTTTTATTAGGTTGAGGAATATTCCTTCTACTCCAGCTTTCTGGTGGGCTTTTATCATAAATGGATGTTGAGTTTTGTCAAAGGCTTTTTCTGCATCTATTGAGATAATCATGCGGTTTTTATATTTCAATTTGTTAATGTGGTGTATTACATTGATTGATTTGTGGATATTGAAGAATCCTTGCATCCCTGGGATAAAGCCCACTTGGTCATGATGTATCATCTTTTTAATAAGTTGTTGGATTCTGCTTGCTAGAATTTTGTTAAGAATTTTTGCATCTATGTTCATCAGTGATATTGGCCTGTAGTTTTCTTTTTTTGTGGCATCTTTGTCAGGTTTTTGTATTAGGCTAATGGTGGCCTCATAGAATGAGTTTGGAAGTTTACCTTCCTCTGCAATTTTCTGGGTTAGTTTGAGTAGGATAGGTGTTAGCTCCTCTCTAAATTTTTGGTAGAATTCAGCTGTGTAGCCGTCTGATCCTGGGTTTTTGTTTGCTGGAAGATTTCTGATTACAGTTTCAATTTCCATGCTTGTGATGGGACTGTTAAGATTTTCCATTTCTTCCTGGTTCAGTTTTGGAAAGTTATACTTTTCTAAGAATCTGTCCATTTCTTCCAAGTTGTCCAGTTCATTGCCATATAGTTACTGATAGTAGTCTTTTATGATCCTTCGTATTTCTATGCTATCCTTTGTGATCTCTTCATTTTCATTTCTAATTTTTTTGATTTGATTTTTCTCCCTTTGTTTCTTGATGAGTCTGTCAATTTTATTCATCTTCTCAAAGAACCAGGTTTTTGCTTTGTTGATTTTTGCTATGGTCTCTTTTGATACTTTTACGTTTATTTCTGCCCTAATTTTAAAGATTTCTTTCCTTCTACTAACCCTGGGGTTCTTCATTTCTTACTTTTCTAGCTGCTTTAGGTGTAGAGTTAGGTTATTTACTTGACCTTTTTCTCATTTCTTGAGGTAAGCCTGTATTGCTATGAACCTTCCCATTAGGACTGCTTTTACAGTGTCCCATAGGATTTAGGTTGTTGTGTTTTCATTTTCATTTGTTTCCATGCATATTCTGATTTCTTTTTTTATTTCTTCTGTGATTTGTTGGTTATTCAGCAGCGTGTTGTTCAGCCTCCATATGTTGTAATTTGTAATAGTTTTTTTTTTCCTATAATTGACATCTAATCTTACTGCATTGTGGTCAGAAAAGATGCTTGGTAGGATTTCAATTTTTTGAATTTACCAAGGCTAGATTTATGGCCTAAGATGTTACCTATCCTGGAGAAGGTTCCATGTGCACTTTAGAAGAAGGTGAAATTCATTATTTTGTGGTGAAATGTCCTATAGATATCAATTAGGTCTAACTGGTCTATTGTATCATTTAAAGTTTGTGTTTCCTTGTTAATGTTCTGTTTAGTAGATCTATCCATAGGTGTGAGTGGGGTATTAAAGTCTCCCACTATTATTGTGTGATTATTAATTTCCCCTTTCATACTTGTTAACCTATGTCTTACATATTGCGGTGCTCCTATGTTGGGTGCATATATATTTACAATAGTTATATCTTCTTCTTGTATTGATCCTTTGATCATTATGTAGTGTCCTTCTTTGTCTCTTTTCACAGCCTTTGTTCTAAAGTCTATTTCATCTGATATGAGTACTGCTACTCTTGCTTTCTTTTGGTCTCTATTTGCATGGAATATCTTTTTCCAGCCCTTCACTTTCAGTCTGTATATGTCCCTTGTTTCGAGGTGGGTCTCTTGTAGACAATATATATAGGGGTCTTGTTTTTTTTATCCATTTAGCCAGTCTTTGTCTTTTGGTTGGGGCATTCAACCCATTTACATTTAAGGTAATTATTGATAAGTATGATTCCATTGCCATTTACTTTATTGTTTTGGGTTTGAGTTTATACACCCTTTCTGTGTTTTCTGTCTAGAGAGGATCATTTAGCATTTGTTAGAGAATGGTCCATCTGGCCAAGGTTATGGTTTTTCCAGTGGTCATGTATGGATGTGAGAGTTGGACTGTGAGGAAAGCTGAGAGTCGAAAAATTGATGCTTTTGAACTATGGTGTTGGAGAAGACTCTTGAGGGTCCCTTGGACTACAAGGAGATCCAACCAGTCCATCCTAAAGGAGATCAGTCCTAGGTGTTCATTGGAAGGACTGATGCTGAAGCTGAAACTCCAGTACTTTGGCCACCTCATGCGAAGAGTTGACTCATTGGAAAAGACCCTGATGCTGGGAGGGATTGGGGGCAGGAGGAGAAGGGGATGACAAAGGATGAGATAGCTGGATGGCATCACCAACTCGATGGGCGTGAGTTTGAGTAAACTCCGGGAGTTGGTGATGGACAGGGAGGCCTGGCGTGCTGTGATTCATGGGGTCACAAAGAGTCGGACACGACTGAGCGGCTGAACTGACTGACTGAACTGACTGAGAGAGTTGGTTTGGTGGTGCTGAATTCTCTCAGCTTTTGCTTGTCTGTAAAGCTTTTGATTTCTCATTCATATTTGAATGAGATCCTTGCTGAGTACAGTAATCTGGGCTATAGGTTATTTTCTTTCAGCACTTTAAGTATGTCTTGCCATTCCCTTCTCTCCTGAAGAGGTTCTATTGAAAAATCAGCTGTTATCCTTATGGGAATCCCCTTGTGTGTTCTTTGTTGTTTTTCCCTTGCTGCTTTTAATATTTGTTCTTTGTGTTTGATCTTTGTTAATTTGATTAACATGTGTCTTGGAGTGTTTTGCCTTGAGTTTATTCTGTTTGGGACTCTCTGGGTTTGGGTGATTATTTCCTTCTCCCTTGGACTTGGGTGATTATTTCCTTCCCCACTTTATGGAAGTTTTCAACTATTATCTCCTCAAGTATTTTCTCCTGTTCTCTCTTTTTGTCTTCTTCTGGGACTCCTATGATTCAAATGTTGTGGCGTTTCACATTGTCCCAGAGGTCTCTGAGGTTGTCCTCATTTCTTTTAATTCTTTTTTCTTTTTTCCTCTCGGTTTCATTTCTTTCTTTCTTTCATTTATTTCTACCATTCTATCTTCTACCTCACTTATCCTATCTTCTGCCTCCATTATTCTACTGTTGATTCACTCCAGAGTGTTTTTGATCTCATTTATTGCATTATTCACTATATATTGACTCTTTTTTATTTCTTCTAGGTCCTTGTTAAACATTTCTTGCATCTTCTTGATCCTTGTCTCCAGGCTATTTATCTGTAACTCCAATTTGTTTTCAAGATTTTGGATCATTTTCACTATCATTATTTGGAATTCTTTATCAGGTAGATTCCCTATCTCCCCCTCTTTTGTTTGGTTTGGTGGGCATTTATCCTGTTCCTTTACTTGCTGGATATGTCTCTGCCTTTTCATCTTGTTTATATTGCTCTGTTTGGGGTGGCCTTTCCATATTCTGGCAATTTGTGGTTCCTCTTTATTGTGGAGGTTCCTTGCTATGGGTTGGGTTGGATGAGTGGCTTGTCAAGGTTACCTGGTTAGGGAAGCTTGTGTCGGTGTTCTGGTGGGTGGAGATTGATTTCTTCTCTCTGGAATGCACTGAATTGTCTAGTAATGAGTTTTGAGATGTCAATGGGTTTGGTGTGACTTTGGGCAGCCTGTTTATTGGAGCTCAGGGCTACGTTCCTGTGTTGCTGGAGAATTTGCATGGTATGTCTTTCTCTGGAACTTGTTGGCTCTTGGGTGGTGCTTGGTTTCAGTATAGGTTTGGAGGCGTTTGATGATTTCCTATCATTTAATGTTCCCTGGAGTCAGGAGTTCTCTGGTGTTTTCAGGATTTGGACTTAAGCCTCCTGTCTCTGGTTTTCAGTCTTATTCTTACAGTAGCCTCAAGACTTCTCCATCTATACAGCACTGATGATAAAACATCTAGGTTAATGATGAAAAGTTTCTCCACAGTGAGGGACACCTGGAGAGGTACACAGAGTTACATGGAGAAGAGAAGAGGGAGGAGGGAGATATAGGTGACCAGCAGGAGAAGAGGGGGACTCAAAAGGGGAGAGAGCAAGCTGGCCTGAAATCACTTCCCTATGTGCTCTCCACAGTCCGGATCCCTCAGAGATGTTCATGGATTTACACAGGGAAGACAAGAGGGAGGAAGGAGACAGAGGTGGCCAGGAGGACAAAAGGGGGAATCAAAAGGAGCAAGACTGATCTAGCCAGTAATCAGTTCCCTAAGTGTTCTCCACAGCCTGGAACACACAAAGAGATTCACAGGGTTGGGTAGAGAAGAGAAGGGGGAGGGAGGAGATAGAGGCAACCTGGTGGAGAAAAATGAGAGTCCAAAGGGGGAGAGAGCAATCCAGCCAGTAATCTTGCTCCCAAGTAAAAATGGGTACTGGAGATTGGGTTCTTAAAGGCACAAAATTGATAACAAATACCAAAAAGCAAAGATTAAAAATCTAGAGTAGAGGTTAGATTCTCAAAACTACAATATTACAGAAAAAAACAAGTCACAAAAATTATAATATATATAAATATATGAAGTTTGCTTTAAAAACAGGATCTTTTTTTTTTTGCAAAGCAATATAGGTTATAAAAATGAAAATTAAAGGAGTAATAGAGGACTTTAAAATTTAAAAGAAATTTTTTAAATTAAAAAAATGATAATAGTAAAAATATATCTAGGACTTTATTTGGTGTTGTTGTGGACAGTGTGGGGTCAGTTCATTTTCAGATAGTTCCTTGATCTGGCCTACACTTCTCAAGATCTATAGGCCCCTTCCTATGTAGTCGGTGCTAACTGCAGGGTTTTAATCTATTGCACCTGTCACTTCCAAAGCGGTTCCCTCTGTTTATTTTAGCTTCTTCTGTTTGCTGGTCTCTCCAGTGTCTAATTTCCACCCTGCCACAAGGGGGCGGTGGTGGTCACTTTTTTAGGCTCACTGGTTCAGTCGTGCTGTGGGGAGGGAGGAACACTGCAAACGAACATCCCTGGCGTCTGTGGGGAGTGTTCCCAGTGTTTCGGCCACACTGGGTTTGCCCCTGCTCATGGCGTGTGTGCTTTCCCAGTCTACCCTGTTCAGGCTCTAGATTGCTCTGCCGGGAACTGTCTAAGGCTGACCCTGGGTTGAATGCACTTCCCAGGTTTAAGTCGCTCAGGTTCAGGTTCTCGGGTACTCCACAAAGGCGCAGACTTGGTTGGGCCTGCGTTTTGTGCCCTTCCCAGGTCCGAGCAGCTCAGGTGACCAGGTGCTTGGCGCACGCAGTCGCCCCAGGTAGGGGCTGTGACTTATCGCCTCCCCCGTCCCTGCTGCTCAGTTTTCTGGGTGTACAACCTGCACGCCTTCTCAGGTGTGCCGTGTCTTTCTTCTGGGGAATTGATCTCTGGCTGCGACCCTCATGGCGGATGTCCACCGTCCAGAGTCCCAAGGAGTCTTGGTTAGCAATGAAGCCTGCTTGCAGTTTGGTAAATGATGCCTCTCTGGGACCGCGATTGCCCCCTTCCGGCTCTGGCTGTCCTCGCCTGCCCGTCTCCCGCAGGGGATGTGCTGGTCTGCAGCCGGCTAGCTCTTCTCAGTCCTTTGTTCTGTGAGCGGGCCTGGCAGTGTCTTAGGTTAGGACTTTTCGCTGGATAGCTGTCCCACAGTCTGGGTTGCTAGCTCTAGTTAGTTCCCTCAGATTGCCATCGGGGCATTCATGCCCGGTCTTTACCCTAAGCAGTGCAGCCCGTGCCACCCTGTCCAGTCCTTGCTTGGTAGTGGACTTGCTAGTGATGCTTGCAGATGCAACCATCTGTGCTGAGACTCCTCTGGGAGTTGCCTTTAGGCACGTAATCTGTGGGTTTTAATTATATATTTATTTTTCCTCCCCGTTATGTTGCCCTCTGAGGTTCCAAGGCTCGCCACAGATTCACCGGTGAGAGTGTTTCCTGGTGTTTGGAAACTTCTCTCTTTTTTAAGACTCCCTTCCCGGGACGGATCTCTGTCCCTACCTCTTTTGCCTCTCTTTTTGTCTTTTATATTTTTTCCTACCTCCTTTTGAAGACAATGGGTGCTTGATGTCCTCTGCCAGCATTCAGAAGTTGTCTTGTGGAATTTGCTCAGCGTTCAAATGTTTTTTGATGAATTTGTGGGGGAGACATTGGTCTCCCCGTCCTATTCCAAGGCCATCTTAGGACCGCCTTCGAGATAGGTTATTTATTTGACTTTTTTCTTGTTTCTTGAGGTAAGCCTGTATTGCTATGAACTTTCACCTTAGCACTGCTTTTACAGTGCCCCATAGGTTTTGGGTTGTTGTGTTTTCATTTTCACTCATTTCCATGCATATTTTGATTTCTTTTTTTTTTTTTATTTCTTCTGTGATTTGTTGGTTTTTCAGCAGCGTGTTGTTCAGCCTCCATATGTTGTAATTTGTAATAGTTTTCTCCTATAATTGACATCTAATCTTACTGCATTGTGGTCAGAAAAGATGTGTGGTAAGATTTCATTTTTTTTTTTTTAAATTTACCAAGGCTAGATTAGTGGCCCAGGATGTGATCTATCCTGGAGAATGTTCCATGTGAACATTAGAAAAAGGTGAAATTCATTGTTTTGGGGTGAAATGTCCTATAGATATCAATTAGGTCTAACTGGTCCATTGTCTAATTTAAAGTTTGTATTTCCTTGTTAATTTTCTGTTTAGTTGATCTATCCATAGGTGTGAGTGGGGTATTAAAGTCTCCCACTATTATTGTGTTATTTTTGATTTTCCCCTTTCATACTTGTTAGCATTGCCTTACATAATGTGGTGCTCCTATGTTGGGTGCATATATATTTACAATTGTTATATCTTCTTCTTGTATTGATCCTTTGATCATTATGTAGTGTCCTTCTTTTTCACTTTTCACAGCCTTTTTTTTAAAGTCCATTTGATCTGATATAAGTATTGCTACTTCTGCTTTCTTTTGGTCTCTATTTGCATGGAATATGTTTTTCCAGCCCTTCACTTTCAGTCTGTATATGTCCCTTGTCTCGAGGTGGGTCTCTTGTAGAAAACATATATAGGGGTCTTGTATCCATTCAGCCAGGCTTTTTTTTTTTTTTGTTGGGGCATTCAACCCATTTACATTTAAGGTAATTATTGATAAGTGTGATCCTATTGCAATTTACTTTGTTTTTGGGGGTTCGAGTTTATACACCCTTTCTGTGTTTCCTGTCTACAGAAGATCCTTTTGCATTTGTTTAAGAGCTGGTTTGGTGGTGCTGAATTCTCTCAGCTTTTGCTTGTCCGTAAAACTTTTGATTTCTCCTTCATATTTGAATGAGACCCTTGCTGGTTACAGTAATCTGGGTTTTAAGTTTCTCGCTTTCATCACTTTTTAAGGTAAACTTCCAAACTCATTCTATGAGGCCACCATCAACCTAATACAAAAACCTGACAAAGATGCCACAAAAAAAGAAAACTATAGGCCTATATCACTGGTGAACACAGATGCAAAAATCCTTAACAAAATTCTAGCAAGCAGAATCCAATAACACATTAAAAAGATGATACATTGTGACCAGGTGGGCTTTATCCCAGGGATGCAAGGATTCTTCAATATCCACAAATCAATTGATATAATACACCACATTAGCAAATTGAAAGATAAAAACCATATGATTATCTCTATAGATGCAGAGAAAGCCTTTAACAAATTCAACATCCATTTATGCTTTAAAAAAAAAAAAAAACTCTCCAGAAAGCAGGAATAGAAGGAACATTCCTCAACCTAATAAAAGCTATATATGACAAACCCACAGCAACCATTATCCTCAATGGTGAATAATTGAAAGCATTTCCCCTAAAGTCAGGAACAAGACAAGGGTGCCCACTCTCACCACTACTATTCAACATAGTTTTGGAAGTCTTGACCACAGCAATCAGAGCAGAAAAAGAAATAAGAGGAATTCAGATTGGAAAAGAAGAAGTAAAACTCTCACTGTTTGCAGATGACATGATCCTCTACATAGAAAACCCTAAAGACTCCACCAGAAAATTACTACAGCTAATCAATGAATATAGTAAAGTTGAAGGATATAAAATTAACACACAGAAATCCCTTGCATCCCTATACACTAACAATGAGAAAACAGAGAAATTAAGGAAACAATTCCATTCACCATTGCAACAAAAAGAATAAAATACTTAGGAATTTATCTACCTAAAGAAACAAAAGACCTATATATAGAAAACTATAAAACACTGGTGAAGGAAATCAAAGAGGACAGAAATAGATGGAGAAATATACTGCATTCATGGATTGGAAGAATCAATATTGTGAAAAGGACTATACTACCCAGAGCAATCTATAGATTCAATGCAATCCCTATCAAGCTACCAATGGTATTTTTCACAGAAGTAGAACAAATAATTTCACAATTTGTATGGAAATACAAAAAAACCTCTAATAGCCAAAGCAATCTTGAGAAAGAAGAATGAAACTGGAGGAATCAACCTGCCTGACTTCAGGCTCTACCACAAAGCCACAGTCATCAAGACAGTATGGTACTGGCACAAAGACAGAAATATAGATCAATGGAACAAAATAGAAAGCCCAGAGATAAATCCATGCACCTATGGACACCTTATGTTTGACAAAGGAGGCAAGAATATACAATGGAGAAAAGATGATCCCTTTAACAAGTAGTGCTGGTATATCTGGTCAGCCACTTGTAAAAGAATGAAACTAGAATACATTCTAACACCATACACAAAAATAAACTCAAAATGGATTAAAGATCTAAACATAAGACCAGAAACTATAAAACTCCTAGAGGAAAACATAGGCAAAACAGTCTCCAACGTAAATCACAACAGGATCCTCTATGATCCACCTCCCAGAATATTGGAAACTAAAGCAAAAATAAACAAACGGGACGTAATGAAACTTAAAAGCTTTTGCACAACAAAGGAAACTATAAGAAAGGTGAAAAGGCGGCCTTCAGAATGGGAGAAAATAATAGCAAACGAAGCAACAGACAAAGAATTAATCCCCAAAATACACAAGCATTTCCTGTAGCTCAATTCCAGAAAACTAAACGACCCAATCAAAATTGGGCCAAAGAACTAAACAGACATTTCTCCAAAGAAGACATACAGATGGCTAACAAACACATGAAAAGATGCTCAACGTCACTCATTATCAGAGAAATGCAAATCAAAACCACAATGAGGTACCATCTCATACCGGTCAGGATGGCTGCTATCCAAAGTCTACAAAAAATAAATGCTGGAGAGGGTGTGGAGAAAAGGGAACCCTCTTACACTGCTGGTGAGAATGCAAACTAGTACAGCCACTATGGAGAACAGTGTGGAGATTCCTTAAAAAACTGGAAATAGAACTGCCATATGACCCAGCAATCCCTCTGCTGGGCATGCACACCAAGGAAACCAGATCTGAAAGAGACACGTGTACCCCAATGTTTACCACAGGACTGTTTACAATAGCCAGGACATGGAAGCTACGTAGATGTCCATCAGCAGATGAATGGATAAGAAAGCTGTGGTCCAGATACACCATGGAATATTACTCAGCCATTAAAAAGAATACATTTGAATCCGTTCTAATGAGATAGATGAAACTGGAGCCTATGATACAGAGTGAAGTAAGCCAGAGAGAAAAACACCAGTACAGTATACTAACACATATATATGAAATTTAGAAAGGTGGTAATGATAACCCCATATGTAAGACAGCAACAGATACACAGATGTATACAACAATCCTTTGGACTCTGTGGGAGAGGGCCAGGGTGGGATGATTTGGGAGAATGGCATTGAAACATGTATGTTATCATATGCAAAAAGGATTGCTAGTCCAGGTTTGATGCATGAGACTGGGTGCTTGGGGCTAGTGCACTGGGATCACCCAAAGAGACGGGATGGGGAAGGAGGTGGGAGGGGTGTTCAGGATGGGGAACACATGTACCCCTGTGGCAGATCCATGTCAATGTATGGCAAAATCACTACAGTATTGTAAAGTAATTAGCCTCCAATTAAAATAAATAAATATATATAAAATAAATGAAAGAAGTCAGTCAAAAAAGGAAAATAAAAATAAATGGACTGCTCTTCATATTTGACCATCAAATATGATGTTTGTTGAGTTTTTTTTTTTTTTTTTTTAGTTGGAGGCTAATTACTTTACAATATTGTCGTGGTTTTTGTCATACATTTACATGAATCAGCCATGGATTTACATGTATTCCCCATCCCGATCCCCCCTCCCACCTCCCTCTCTACCCGCTCCCTCTGGGTCTTCCCAGTGCACCAGGCCTGAGCACTTGTCTCATGCATCCAACCCGGGCTGGTGATCTGTTTCACCCTAGATAATATACATGTTTCGATGCTGTTCTCTTGAAACATCCCACCCTCACCTTCTCCCACAGAGTCCAAAAGTCTGTTCTGTACATTTGTGTCTTTTTTTCTGTTTTGCGTATAGGGTTATCGTTACCATCTTTCTAAATTCCATATATATGTGTTAGTATACTGTAATGGTCTTTATCTTTCTGGCTTACTTCACTCTGTATAATGGGCTCCAATTTCATCCATCTCATTAGAACTGATTCAAATGAATTCTTTTTAATGGCTGAGTAATATTCCATGGTGTATATGTACCACAGCTTCCTTATCCATTTGTCTGCTGATGGGCATCTAGGTTGCTTCCATGTCCTGGCTATTATAAACAGCACTGCGATGAACATTGGGGTGCACGTGTCTCTTTCAGATCTGGTTTCCTCGGTGTGTATGCCCAGAAGTGGGACTGCTGGGTCATATGGCAGTTCTATTTCCAGTTTTTTAAGAAATCTCCACACTGTTCTCCATAGTGGCTGTACTAGTTTCCATTCCCACCAACAGTGTAAGAGGGTTCCCTTTTCTCCACACCCTCTCCAGCATTTATTGCTTGTAGACTTTTGGATAGCAGCCATCCTGACTGGTGTGTAATGGTACCTCATTGTGGTTTTGATTTGCATTTCTCTGGTAATGAGTGATGTTGAGCATCTTTTCATGTGTTTGTTAGCCATCTGTATGTCTTCTTTGGAGAAATGTCTGTTTAGTTCTTTGGCCCATTTTTTGATTGGGTCATTTGTTTTTCTGGAATTGAGCTGCAGGAGTTGCTTGTATATTTTTGAGATTAATCCTTTGTCTGTTGCTCCGTTTGCTATTATTTTCTCCCAATCTGAGGGCTGTCTTTAGTTTCCTTTGTTGTGCAAAAGCTTTTAAGTTTCATTAGGTCCCATTTGTTTATTTTTGCTTTTGTTTCTAATATTCTGGGATGTTGGTCATAGAGGATCCTGTTATGGTTTATGTTGGAGAGTGTTTTGCCTATGTTCTCCTCTAGGAGAGGTTTTTTCATAAATGCACTTCATCATGATTACAAAGAACTCTTTATTCCCATTTGTTTTTTTCTAACTCACAAATAACTGCTTAGTATCATGAACTCTCTTTTTCTTCATCAGTTAAGATGATCACTCAATTATTTGCCTCAGCCTCTTTATGTTACTGATCTTGGCCTGTGTCAGCTTGCCCATGCATAGTAAAGCCAATCTATTGACATTAGGTTGTGGTGAAGGAAAATGCAGTGTTCATTGCCAAGCAAGGAATTCAGGTAGCTAGCACTTCAGCAGTCTGAACTCCCCAAAGGCTTTCAGAGAAAGATTTTTAAAGCCAGGGTGGGGGAGGGTGGTTTGTGGAATATGTGATCAGCTGGTGGAGTTTCTTGTGATTGGTTGGTGATCAGGGAATCGGGAGTCAACATCATCAACCTTCTGTTTCTGAAGGGACTGGAATCTACATTCCTGTGGGAAACATACAGTTAGCTTCTTCCACCTAATGGGGATTTCAGTATCTTCAAAAAACCTGCAAAGATATGGTTCAGAAATTATGTATGGCCCTTGGGGAGTAACTGAAGGCCCTTGGCATTACTTAATGGCTCAAATATTATTATATTTTCTTGCTTGACTATTTTGCATTCTGAATTTTCTCAGGTATCTGATCCAATGTACTCTTTGGAACTTGGGAAAGGCCTAGAAGATGAAAGTGTTTCTACAGACAAAAGGCATGTGGAGGACATGGTTGGGGGTAGTCTGTTGTGGGGAGACCTCTTCAGATCCTGCTCAGTTGTATTTATACAGTTTATTATATATAGTTGTAGAGCTAAGCTATGTTTGCATTCTCAGAATAAAATAAACTTTTAAAAACAAAATATATATTTTTGTACTTTGTTAGTAATATATTAGCCTTGCTCATACTTTGTTTTTATTTGCATGTATATAAATTGTTCCAAGAAAAAATGAAAAGGTCTTCAAAAGAAAAAGCTCTTCATTTAAGAAAAAATGAAAGCTCTTCTTCCCATGATTGGACACATAAAACAATATATTGATCTGCCTTTCCCCTCTCTAAGCGATATCACCTAGAGCCACCCCTCCTTCTAGACTCCAGTCTGGAATGATGATTTTCAAATCCAGTGCAGTGGTTGTCCCCAAATTCCCTTCAGTTCATCTTGGGAATTCAGACATCTTCCCCTTTCTCAGTCTGTTCTCTTGTGTTAGTGAAGTACACCCTCTTGTACATTCTGGAAAGAAGATGCAAGGAAGGAGAATTATTTGATTGTTACATATTTGGATTGATAAGTTCCTCAGGATGAAATTCTAAATTTGCTTTCAAAATTTGAAGATGATCCTCTGTTATGTTCTAGCTTACAGTGGTGGCATTGAAAGCACACGTTCTGAATGCAAACAATTTGGAACCATGACGTGCAACACCAGAGTCCCTGATCTTAACCGTTGCATCACGCTGGCTCTCCAGCTTCCTTCTTGGAGGATGTTTACCTGAATGCATGTGTTCTGTGCATGAAAGAGCTGGGGAGTAGGGTTAGGGGTTTCAGTGATTCCATGTAAGTATCACTTACCTCTTTCAGTTCTGTGCTGTATTTACACTTACCCACTGCAATGATCATGTCTCTGTAGCCCAGAGCTCTTTGGAATGAAGTAGGAAAAATGGGCTCTGTCTTATTTGTTAGATATGGCTTTCTCTGCCCTAGCTACCATATCTTTCTGTGCTTTCTCATTTCTGAAAATCTGTTCTATTTCATCATTAGGTGATAACCCCATATTGTTCTTTTTGTCCTTATGGGGCCATAGTTTAAAATTCCATTACTATCTTTTTCATGACATATTGAGGAGAGGAGAATGAGTCATTTATGTTTCACTTTTTGTTTTCCAGAAAAACAAAAGAGATCATCTCTCTCCATTTTGTATTCCTGCAAACCTTGTCAATGATCAATTGACTGTGACTGTGTATGTGTGTGTTTTCTGGGCTCTCTATTATGTTCCACTGGTCAATGAGTCCACATGTTGGTAACATACTATTTTAATGACTGCAACTTTAAAATATGTTTTGAAATGAAGAGGAGTGGTGTCTCCAGGTTTGTTTTTCTTTCTCAAGGTTGTTTTTAGTTATTCAGAGTTCTTTATGGTTGCAGATAAGTTTTATGACCATTTTTCTAGTTCTGTAAAAAATGCCTTGGGATTTGCATTAGGGACTTCATTGACTGCTTATATCAATTTGGGTGGTATGCATATTTTTAAAACATTAATCTTCCAATTGATGAATATGGGATGTTGTTCTACTTCTTTGTGTCTTCTTTAATGTTTTTCATCAGTCTTTTGTAGTTTTCAGGGTAGAAAGCTTTCCCCTCTGTGATTCATTCTATTCCTATTTTTTTATATTTTCTTAATTTTCTTTTTGGAGTTTTCATTTCTAGTGTACATAAACATAACTGTGTGGTCCTCAGCATTGCCTCTGGGTATGCACTGAGGGACTAGGGTAGGTAGTGGTGACTGCTCATGCCAAAAGTGTGCACGTGCTCAGCTGTGGGTCTGTAGTTGAATGTACAGGACAGCGATATATGCACAGTGGAAAGGACAGGGCCTGTGAAAGGATCCGGGGTGGATTGCAGGCACAAGTTCAGTTGCTGAGGTCAGAGCTGGGGGCAGGTGCACGCCTGGCTTCAGGACCAGGACTATTTTGCTGCATGTGTGATGGCTGTGCTGAGTTCCAGGGAGGCATAGCTGTCATGGGTCCTGCTAGGGAGGCTGGGGGACTCAGCTCCGGGAGTCTGAGACGTGAAATCCTGTGAGACCTGTGCTGAGAGCGCTGGGCTTATGCAGTGGTTGTGCTGGCTGTTGGTTTCCTCCACAGCTCTCGCTCATTTAAATTCGTGCTACTGTTACAGGAAACACACTGACAGAGTGATTGGCCAAAGACAGCTTGGAAAGTAATCCAATCACCATAAAATCCAAGTCTGCAAGGCACACGGCAGAGCAGTTCTCCCGGGGTCCCTTTCCCTACTGCTTTCTACCCTGCCGCCCCTTTCCAAAAAGGTCTCTTGATCTGTCAGCATGTTTGTCTCCTCGGACAATTCATTTCTGAGTGTCAGTCAAGAACCCCCTTTTGAACTCTGGAAGGGGTCCCCTTCCTGCAACACTGCTGTGTTGCTTCAGCTTCTTAAGTGGACTCCTGAGCTGTGTTAGAGCTTTGTTGTTTTTGTCATTGGTGGCTTAGAGATTGGGATCTCCTACTAAACCATCCTCCTGACATTACTCTGTATATGTTTTCAAATCAGTTTCTCACTTTCTACACACCTCCTGCTGGCAAGTGAATCAGGATTGCCTTGACTCTAAAGATCAATAGAATTGAAATCTTATCATTATTGAGTCTTTAAATATGTAAGCCTCATACATGTCTACATTTAATTATGACTTTTACTTTACTCAGAAATTAATGTTTTGCAAAGTTTCCATTTTATTGGTCTTGCACATATTTTATTAATTCCTTATCAAAATATTTTGGTTTTGGTGCTATTATGAATGGCGTTTTACTTCAATTTTGGATTATTTATTGTTTCTTTGTAGAATACACTTGAGTTTTTAAATATTGACTTGTATTTTACAAATGTGCTAACCTCACTTATATGTACCCTAGAGAAGGAAATGGCAACCCACTCCAATATTATTGCCTGGAGAATTCCAAAAACAGAGGAGCCAGGCAGGCTTTAGTCCATGAGGACACAAAGAGTTGGGCATGACTAAGTGACTAATACACACACCTATATGTACTAGTGTTGTTCTTGTAGATTCCTTAGGTTTTTCTCTGTATATTATAATTTACTTTGAAGCGAGTTTGAGCTTTTCCCTTCCAACTGTAGTTTGTTTTCATTATTTCTTGCCTGATTGCACTTGTGAGAGCTTCCAATCCAATGTTGAAGAGAAATAGAAAGAGTAGACACATTTCCCTTGTCCTTGATCTTAGGAGCAATAATTCAGCCTTTGTTCATTAAATTCAGTCTTAGCTGAAGTCTTCTTTGTTATTGTTGATGCCAATTATTAGATTGATCTATTACTAGAATCTATAGATTCTATTACTATTGCACTCAAAAATTTAATGGATGTAATTTTTTCAATTTTTTTCCTGCATGTTTTGATATATAGTTTTACTTCTTCCTTTCCAGTCTGTATTTCTTTTGTTTTCTGGTCAAAACTGCCAGTAAAATGTTTCCAAAAAATCATGAAAGTGGGCATTTTGCCTTCTGCTTGATTTTAGGAGGAAATCATTCATTCTTTCCCCATTAGATATTGTCAGTTGTAGGAGGTTGCTGCTGCTGCTGCTGCTGCTAAGTCCCTTCAGTCGTGTCCGACTCTGTGCGACCCCATAGACGGCAGCCCACCAGACTCCATAGACGGCATAGACCCCATAGACGGCAGCCCAATCCCCGTCCCTAGGATTCTCCAGGCAAGAAGACTGAAGTGGGTTGCCATTTCCTTCTCCAATGCATGAAAGTGAAAAGTGCAGGTGAAGTCCCTCAGTCGTGTCCAACTCTTAGCGCCCCCATGGACTGCAGCCACCAGGCTCCTCCATCCATGGGAGTTTCCAGGCAAGAGTACTGGAGTGGGGTGCCATTGCCTTCCCCATGTAGGTATATGTATGTGTATGTCATAAAGATATGAAGTATACTTTTCTCAGTTTATTGATGTGTTTTATTATGAATGTTTTTATTTTTTAAAATTTATTTTTAATTGGAGGATAATTGCCTTACAATATTAGTTGGTTTCTGCCTTACATCAACATGAATCATCCATAGGTGTACACATGTCCCTTCCCTCTTGAACTTCCTTCCCACCTCCCACCCCCTCCTCTTGCCCCAGGTGAATGTTTTGATTTTTAAAACATGATTTCTGCATCTGTTATGAGGATCATAGGACTTTTTCCCATTGTTCTGTTAATATGGTGAATTACCTTGATTGACTTTAAATGTTAAACCAAACTTGCAGTCCCAGGATAAACATCACTTGTGTTTATGTGCCACTTCTTTTGTGTGTGTCCAGATTTTATTTGCTAAAGTATGTTAATTTTGGGGGGAGCATATGTTTATGAATGGTATCAGTTCATCATTTTCTGATAATATTTTTTCCTGAAAATGTATGAGAAAATACTGGCCTCAAGAGTTGAGTTGGGAAGGTTCATTTGTCCTCTATTTTTTTAAAGCATTTATATAGAATTGATATTATTTCTTCTTTGCATATTTCATAAAACTCCCCTCTATATCTAGGGGCCTGGAATTTTCTGTGTGATGATTTAATTAACATTTTTCTTTCCTAACAGGTATAGAGCTATTCAGGTATTCTCTTTTGTATTGATTCACTTTGTGTAATTTTGTCTTCAAGAAAGGTGTATGCTTCACCTAAGCAATCTGGCCAATTGGCATAATTAGTTCTTTGTGTTTTCATATTTTTATGTATGTAGATCTATAATGTCATCCTTTATTTTATTTATTATGATAATTCGCATCTTACTGCTTCTCAAATAAGTAATAGAGATTTATCAATTTTTTTGCTTTTTCAAAGATCATGGTTTGGATGGTTATTGATATTCCTTTTTTTTTTTTTTTTTTGCTGGCTGTGTTTTTATCACTGCACATGGGCTTTCTCTAGTTTCAGCAAGTGGGAGCTGTCTGCTTGTACAGGATGGACCCTAGGATCTGTGGGCTTCAGTAGTTGCAGCACATGGGCTCTAGTGTGCATGGGCTTCAGTATTAGCAGCTCCTGTGCTCTAGGAGTGCAGGGTCAGTAGTTGTGGAGTACACGCTTAGTTGTCCTGCAGCATGTGGGATATTCCCGAACTAGCGGTCACACCCATGTCCTCTGCATTGGCAGCTGGATTTCCAACCGACAGGACCACCAGGGAAGTCTGATATTCTTGTTTTTCTGTTGTCTACTTTGATATCATCAAACTTTCTTCTGTACTGCTTTGGTTAATAAATATAGTAAATGTTTAGTACAAACAATCATTCAAGCATCATTACCTTGTTTCTCATTTTAAATGGACTGCTCATAATGGTTGACCATCAAATATGATGTTTGTTGAGGGTTTTTCATAAATGCACTTTATCATGATTATGAAGAACTCTTTATCCCCATTTTGTTATTTCTAAATCACAAGTAACTGCTTACTATCTTAAACTCTTTCTTTCTTCATCAGTTAAGATGATCACTCAATTTTTCACTTCAGTCTCTTTATCTTCCTGATATTCGCCTGTGTCAGCTTGCCCAGGCAAGTAAAGTCAATCTATTGACATCGGCTTGTGGTGAAGGAAAATGTGGTGTTCACTGCCAAGCAAGGAGTCCAGGTAGCTAGTACTTCAGGGGTCTGAACTCCCCAAAAGCTTTCAGGGAAAGGTTTTTAGAGACAGGCTGAGAGAGGGGGGTTTGTGGGATATGTGATCAGCTGGTGGAGTTTCTTGTGATTGGTTGGTGATAAGGGAATCAGGA
This sequence comes from Dama dama, assembly GCF_033118175.1. Taxonomy (NCBI): domain Eukaryota; kingdom Metazoa; phylum Chordata; class Mammalia; order Artiodactyla; family Cervidae; genus Dama; species Dama dama. Next base: position 50,070,347 of record NC_083684.1, read on the forward strand.
GTCAACATCATCAGCCTTCTGTTTCTGAAGGGACTGGAATCTACATTCCTGTGGGAAACATACAGTTAGCTTCTTCCACCTAATGGGGATTTCAGTATCTTCAAAAAACCTCCAAGATTATGGTTGAGAATATTACGTATGGCCCTTGAGGAGTAACTGAAGGTCTTGGCATTGTTCAATGGCTCAACTATTATTATGTTTTCTTGATTGACTGTTTTTCTTTCTGCATTTTCTCAGGTATCTGATCCAATGTACTCTTTGGAACTTGAGAAAGGCCTAGAAGATGAAAGTGTTTCTACTGACAAAAGGCATGTGGAGGACATGATTGGGAGGTGGTCTGCTGTGGGAAGACCTCTTAGGGTCCTGCTCAGTTGTATTTTGCCGCTTATTATATATATGTGTGTGTGTGTGTGTGTGTGTGTGTGTGTAAAGCTAAGGTATGTTTGCATTCTTAGAATAGAATAAACTTTTAAAAGCAAAACATATATTTCTGTACTTTGTTAGTAATATATTAGCCTTGCTCATACTTTGTGATTATCTGCATGTACCTAAATTGTTCCAAAACTTTAAGAAGAAATGAAAGCTCTTCTTCCCATGATTGGACACATAAAGCAATGTATTGATCTGCCTTTCCCCTTTCTAGAGCGATATCACCTAGAGCCACCCCTCCTTCTAGACTCCAGTCTGGAATGATGACTTTCCAAACCCAATGCAGTGGGTGTCCCGAATTTCCCTTAGTTCATCTTGGGATCAGACGTCTTCCCCTTTCTCAGTCTGTTCTCTTGTGTTATTGAAGTACATCCTCCTCTACATTCCTGAGAAAAGATGCAAGGAAGGAGAATTATTTGACTGTTACCTATTTGGATTGATACCTTCCTCAGGATGGAAATCTAAGGTTGCTTTAGAAATTTGAAGACACTCCTCTGTTACGTTCTAGCTTACAGTGGTGCCATTGAAAGCTCGTGTTCTGAATGCAAACAATTTGGAACCATGAAGTGCAACTCCAGGGTCCCTGATCTTAACCATTACATCACGCTGGCTCTCCAGCTTCCTTCTTGGAGGATGTTTACATGAATTCATGTGTTCTGTGCATGTAAAAGGTGGGAAGTAGGGTTAAGGGTTTCAGTGATTCCACGTAGATATCACTCACCTCTTTTTATCAGTTACTTCTTTTCGGTTCTGCGGCTTTATTTACACTTACCCACTGCAGTGGTCATGTCTCTGTAGCCCAGAGCTCTTTGGAATTAAGTAGGAAAAACGGACTCTGCCTTACTTGTTAGATATGGGTTTCTCTGCCCATAGTCACCCCATCTTTCTGTGCTTTCTCTTCTCTGAAAATGTGTTCTATTCCATCATTAGGTGATAACCCCATATTGTTCTTTTTATCTTTATGGGGCCATAGTTTAAAATTCCATTACTATCTTTTTCATGGCATGTGGAGAAGGAGAGGAGAATGAGTCATTTATGTTTCACTTTTTATTTTCCACTCCAAAGCAATCAGACAGCTCAGGAGTAGAATGTTTTGTAAGCCTGTATTGCAACCACATAGCTGTGCACCATATCGCCCCATTGTGCAAAGTCTCCTGAACTTGGATCAGCAATCTGAATCCTGCCTTGATTTATTCTTTTTGGCCTCTTCTCAGGGTCTTTCTCTCTCTCTCCTTCTTTTTGAAGTTTTAAAACATATTTTTAAATTAAACTTTATTTTTTAATTGGAGGATAATTGCTTTATGATGTTGTTGATCCCATGGTTAATAGTCTGCATTCCAATGCTGAGGATGCGGGGTCTTCTTGTGGCAGATGGAGGATCTTTCCTTACAGCCTGAGGGCTTTGCTCTAGCTGTGGCACAAAAATCTCTGTTGTCCCATGGCAAGTGGTATCCAAGTTCCTTGATCAGGGGTCACACCAACATCCTCAGCATTGGAAGGCAGATTCTTAACCACTGGATCACCAGGAAAGTCGCATCAGGGTCTCTTTGTTTGTGCCTTCTTCAGTTATCTTGGACCTTGCTCTAATTTTTTCTCTCAGACACTAGACCAAAATCGTTTAAGTGTTTCTAAGATTTATCATTATTCCTTCCATGCCTGTCCTGATGGAATGTAGAATGGGCTAACTCCTCATGGATTGAGCATGGAAGATGCTTCTGAGACTGGGCCAGTCCTGAAAGTTTGCTCAGAGCTGCTTCTGTGATAGAACTGATGATGATGTGAATCTGGGCTTACCCTGCTATCATCTGCAGGACCTCTTTACCTGGCTGTGCTGTGTTGATCATGCTAGTTTCTGTGCCCCAGCTGCCAAGATACACAGGCCTCGTTGCAACTCTACAGGCTTTACAAGTGGGGTCTATTTGTCTATTAAGGAGTGAGTTTGCTGTTACCTCAGTAACTTGGAAACAGACATGATGAATCCATGTGTGTGTTTTCTATGGTGACCTTCTGAGTGGAAGATGTGTTTCTGTCATCTATCTTGTCTGTCTGCTTAGGATCTGCTGAGTGCTGTGGCATCCTTGGGTGCCTGCTTGGGGCACATAAAATAACATCTGACCCTTCCATGTGAACCCCTTCAGAAACCTGTGTTTGAAGCTCGAGCTGGGTACCTTGTGTTCTGATTCCATGAGCATGCCATCCTAAAGATAAGTGTAAATATGTTATACCATTGGAGCTATATTCAATATAGCAGAATATATTTAAAAAGTATTTTCAAGGAAACTTCAAGGTCTGATGGTAACACTGAAGTAGTGGATGTATCTCTGCAGGTCTTCATATTGCAATCATGAAGGCAAGCCCTGTCCTCAACTATGGCCTGATTCTGGCCTTTTCCTTGTTGAGGGCTTGTCTCTGTCTTGCAGCCTCTATCCTGCCACCCAGATCTTGCTCCTATCTCTCTATGACTTTCTGATTCCAAGATCTTGATCCATGGAGCAGTGGGTGCTTCTGCCTGAATTCTGCCATCGATTCCAATGCTCTAGGGTTGGGATGCACCCTCAAAACACCTTGTCCCAGCAGACTGAGAATATCTCATTGTAGGGTCCACAGAGAAATACGAGGCCAGAAAGCATCTCACTCCCCCAATCAGGTTTCTCTTCTCTGTGTAGGGATGTTCCTGTTCTCTTTATGCCTCTGACGCTTCTACTGTGGTATCCCTCTTCCTTCCACCTGCTGTCTTTACTGAGTATGTTTCACTTGAATTCCTGGCTTTCCTGATCAGGGGGATGGAAATAGGACACCATGAGATTTGTGTTCCCATCAAAGGTGACCCAGACACAGGGACGTGGGAGGGAGCAGGTAGGCAATTAGGAAGGTGATGTCAGGTGCCTAAGTAAGGAACCTCCCAGTGAGCATCCCAGTGGTTTGAGAAGGGCAGGGAAACCCAGTCTAGTGTTCTTGCCGGAAGGATCCCATGGACAGCGGAACCTAGTGGGCTACAGTCCATAGGGTCGCAAAGAATCAGACAAACCTGGAGCAACTGAGCACCAAGCACCAGTGGTCCAGCAAGCTCACAGGTGCTGGAGAAGTCCACCAGCAGGTAGGGCAGATGCAGGAGTTTGAGGAGGGGAGTGTCTGCAGTGGGGGACTATCCCACAGCTGCAGGTAAACTCAGGTTGGCCTAGGTGGAAATGAAGCAGGGCTCCTACGATCTCAGAGGGAAGTCATGTGAGAATCAGAGATCCAAAGCCACAGGTTTTAGACAGGTACCTTCGCAGCTATCTGAGTTTTGGATGCCAGACAGAAAAGGATTTGGGAGAAATAAGATGCTGCCTTTTCTACTAACCCCAGATTAGATAAGGGTGCTGTAGATTAGAGGAAGGCAGGGAGATGGGGGGCAGTGGGCAATATGGAGGTGTCTCCCCAGCAGACCCAGGAGTTCTGTGTCACTGAGCAAGAGCCAGGAGAAGGATTGTGTCTGTCCCAGGAGGACCAACTGCCCCTCACTCACCTCCACTGAATCTTTGGATGGGTCCCGTCCCACCTGTACACTCACTGTAGAGCAGGGCGAGTTTATATCCAAGACATTGGAAGAGGCACCTAATTTATCAGGGTGGCATCTCTCCTTTCTGAAGGACTGGAGCTTTCACATCAGTTGGGTGGGAGTGGGATGGAATGCACATCCTGTGTCAGATAATGAGAAGGGTCCCTGCTCCAGGACCTGTTCACACCAACTCAGCTCACCTTAGCTCCCACAGAGGCAGGTCTCTGTCATAGAAGAGCCCCCAGACAGACCCTGGTTTGGTTGGAAGGGTGGGTAGAGACATGGGCTCAGTGTCACTTGGGCATGGAGACCTCCCCCCCGTCCCCCAGGGCTCCCTCCACAGAGAGAAGCAGCAGCTCTAGATCACCTTGTGGACCTGTCCTAAGCCTTCTCCTCAAGAGGACCTTAGAGATTCCCCGTCCTAAACCCAGCCCTTTGGGGTAAGCCCAGCAGGCTCTGACCTGTAGGGGAGCTGTTGAGTGGGAAGAAGCTCCTAGAGATGGGGTGGGGTCAGGCAAAAAAGAATGAGACATCGTGAGCATGGGGCCCTGTCCGTGGGCAGGCAACAGAGACACAGGAGGAGCAAGAAACCCCAGGCCCCTGGATGTCCACTCTGAGTGTGAGACTCAGCTCACTTTGTGTTTATGTAGAAGCAGCTGAGTCCACAACTGGGGGGTTGGATTAGGATAAACTGAGGCCCAAGGAGTGACAGCGTTCAGCACATGGACCTTGACCCTTTGTTTTTCCCATCCTGTCAGGCACTTAGGACAAGGGCCATTTGTCAGTCATTATTTCAGTATGGCCTTACCCCAGACTTGGAGACTGGAGGGAGTTCAGTTTTCTAAATGGACATCAGAGGCTTAAAGAAGGACTGTAATATGTGCACAGTCATAGGGTGATTTAGCTGAGCTCATCTCCTGAGCATGGATGGGTGGGGAAGGCTGTGTCTCTTCAGCAGATGCTGTACCCCTCTGAGCCTAAGAATCTCCCGTGTAAGACGAGGATGATTACTCCTATGCCTCAAGGTTGCTGGGAGGCTGAAATTTGGTGGAATATGCTCCTGACCTGTGGGTCTTGGTGACAGAAGTGAACAGATACTCTAGCGGATGTGACAGAAGTGATCAGACCCTCTAGCTGATGTAATAATGATCATTACCCAAGCTCCACCTGTTGAATTTGTGGAGGAGCATCTGAGAGCACTGAAATCTAGCTGCAGTGGGAAGGCACACTGATGGTCTCCACTGTGGTCATGACCTCCCCTCCTCCCTCTTCTCTGAAGTCAATGAGTAAGTACTCTCCTGTGAATTGCAAGGCTTTTTATTGTTGGAATCCTCTATAATCAGACACCTGGATGTGGCAGGTTGCTGACATTACTTAGGGATCAGGCAAGTGGTCTCCTTGGGTGCCTGGCAGGGACAGTTCCATCAGCAGAGAGAACTTGAATATATTTTATTCTGTAAAAGAAGGTGCAGAAACCTGGTGAGGCCTCAGGGTTCCAAGAGAATGAAGCTGCGCTGAACACAGGGCAGGTGGCACCACAGAGTTAAGAGGGCCTGGAGGGTCCCAGGCCTGTGATCAGGCAGAGCTGAGCAGTCAGAGCCAGCTCAAGAGCTCCAGGGCTGGACTGAGTCTCCCTCCATGATCTTTCCCCACCCTGTGGGTGTCGGCCACATCCTCTCTACCTCCTCTTTCATGAGGATCTTTATCTTCCCAGGTTCTGGGGGAAGGGCCAAGGTGGAGAAGGTATGATCTCCCCACCTCCCAGTGCCCTGAATAGGCCCCTGACACCCCTGCCTACCCTGCACACATGCCCCACAGGCATATTCATACACAGCCTGACCCACCAGAGCACTCAGAACATCCTGCTTATCCTCCGCTGTCAACCTCTCATCAACACAGCTCTTCAGGGTATTGGCAGTCTCCAGCACATCGGAGTTTTGGTTATACTTTTCAACTTGTTCAATATATTCATCATGGCTTCCTGATGTGAACAGGTCAACATTGTCCCTCAAGGCTGGGCAGATGTCATCACACTCTGAAACAGAAAGATATGGGGACACTCCCTGTAAGGCACTCACCAGAACACCCTATTCGCTTCCCACTCCTGAGATGCTCAGTGCTGCCCTGGGAAGGTGTCAGAACCCTTGGGGAGCCCACTCACTTCCACCCGTGATGAGGAGCAAGGCAGCGTAGAGCATCAGGAGAGCTCCAGTCCGAGTCATGGTGCTGGTGGCAGATGCTCCCTACTCACCTGGAGCCCTTTTATATCTCTGCTTCTCCTCACCCCCAGGGGGCCTTTATTTTTCAGGATATTCTGCCAGGCCACAGTGTGATGGTGCCCAGGGCTGCACAGGAGGAGCTGTGTGTGTTGGCAAGATGCTGGTCCTTGAGTCCACAGAGGTCACTGGCTCAGCCTCCTCCCCCTGGAGGGCTCTGAGGGAGGGGCAGCTGACTCAGGAAGCTTAACAACGGAAAATCCCCAGGTTGACCAAAAAGGACAAAAGTGCTCCCAGATCAGGCCTCCTGAATGATGGCCAGTGGGATCCTGTCAGAACATGTGAACTTGAAGACAGGTTGGTGTGGACTCATGGGTTTCTGAGAAGCACATGCTTAGGAATGGCCTCACAGTGAGTAAGTGCCAAGCAGGCCAGAGCATGAGCCCTGAGCCCATCCTCAGGCTCTCTGGTGGCTCCTGCCCTGCTGTTATCACTGTCCTTGATCTTGTCAGTGGCCTCTGTTGGGCCACTTTCCCAAATCAGTTATAGAGTCCTGAAATCTCTTGTGTGCTCTGACCCAGAAGTTTCTAGTTTTCTCTTGACCTAGACCTGCCACCTGGTAACTTTGATAGTACCTTATTCTACACAGAAATATTTTCTGAAGCCCCTTCTTCTTCTTTTTAATTAAACATTTTTTTGTAATGGATTATGGACAGTTAGAAATGTTATGATAGCTCCAGGTAGACATGAAGGGACTCTTCCATATATGTGCACATTATCCATTCTTTCCTATAGTCCCCTCTCATCTAGGCTGCCACAAAACAATGAGCAGAGTTCCCTGGGCTCTGCAGTTATCCTTGTTGGTTATCTATTTATTTAAAATTTATTTATTTTTAATTGAAGAATAAATGCTTTCCAGTGTTGTGTCAGTCTTCACCACACTTCTAAATGAATCAGTCAGAGATAAACACATGTCCCCTCCCTCTTGTACCTCTGTCCTACCTCCCAGCCCATCCCATCCCTGTCAGTTTCACAAGCACCTGGCTGAGCTACCTGTTCTATGCAACAACTTCCCATTAGCTATTTATTTTACACATGGTAATGTATGTATTTCCATGCTGCTCTCTCAATTCATCCCAATCTCTCCTTCCCCCACTGTGTCCATAAGTCTGTTGTGTATGTTCAGGTCTTTATTCCTGCCCAGCATATAGGTTCATCAGTACCATTTTTCTAGATTTCATATATATGTATTAATACACAACATTTGTTTTTGTCTTTCTGACTTATTTCACTCTGTATAATAGGCTCTAGTTACACCCACCTAATTAAAACTAACTCTAATGCATTTCTTAATATGGGTTCATAGTATTCAGTTGTGTACAGGTACCACCATTTCTTTATTCACCAATCTGTTGATGGACATCTAAGTTGCTTCCATGTCCTAGCTATTGTGAATAGTGCTGCAGTGAACATTGGGGTACATGCATTTTTTTCAGTTATAATTTCCTTAGTGTATATTTAGGGAAATTAAGGAAATTATAATTGAAAAAAGACACATGTACCCCAATTTCCTTAGTGTATATGGGCTTCCCTGGTGGCTCAGAGGTTAAAGTGTCTGCCCGCAATGTGGGAGACCTGGGTTCGACCCTAGGTCGGGAAGATCCCCTGGAGAAGGAAATGGCAACCCACTCCAGTATTCTTGCCTGGAGAATCCCATGGAAGGAGGAGCTTGGTAGGCTACTGTCCACGGGGTCGCAAAGACTTGGACATGACTGAGCGACTTCACTTTCATTTAGTGTATATGCCCAGTAGTGGGATTGTTGGGTCATATGATAGTTTTATTTCTAGTTTTTTAAGGAATGTCCATAGTGGCTCTGCCAATTTACATTCCCACCAACAGTGCTAGAGGGTTCCCTTTTCTCCACATCCTCTTCAGCATTTATTGTTTGTAAATTTATTGATGACGTCCATTCTGACCGATGTGAGGTGATAACCTCATTGTAGTTTTGATTTGCATTTCTCTAATAATAAGCGATGTTGAGCATTTCTTCATGTGTTGATTAGCCATTAGGATGCCTTCTTTGGAGAAAGGTCTGTTTAGGTCTTCTGCCCATTAAAAAAAATTTTTCCCCTGATGTTGAGCTACATGAGTTGCTTGTATATTATTGGAGGTTAATCCTTTGTCACTTGCTTCATTTGCAATTATTTTGTCCCATTCTGAGGGCTGCCCCTTCATCTTGTTTGTGGTTTCTTTTGCTGTGCAAAAGCTCTTAAGTTTGATTTGTTCACATTTGCCTATTTTTGTTTTTATTTCCATTTCTCTAGGACATGGGTCATAGAGGATCTTTATGTGATTTATTTTAAAAAGTGTTCTGCCTATGTTTTCCCTGAAGAGTTTTGTAATTTCTGATCTTACATTTAACTTTTCAATCCATTTTGAGTTTATCTTTCTGTGTGGTGCTAGGCAGTGTTCTAATTTCATTTTCTATAATACATGTAGCTGTCCAGTTTCCCTAACATCAATATTAAAGAGACTGTCTTTTCTCCATTGTAGCTTCACTCATAGGTCAGTTGGTAAAGAATCCACCTGCAATGCAGGAGACCCCAGTTTGATACCTGGGTTGGGAAGATCTGCTGAAGAATGGATAAGCTACCCAGTCCAGTATTTTTGGGCTTTCCTTGTGGCTCAACTGGTAAAGAATCTGCCTGCATTGCAGGAGACCTGTGTTCGACCCCTGGGTTGGGAAGATCCCCTGGAGAAGGGAAAGGCTACACTCCAGTATTCTGGCCTTGAGAATTCCATGTACTGTATATTGCATGAGGTCGCAAAGAGTTGGACATGACTGAGCAACTTCACTTTCATTTTCACATAGTCTTTCCTCCTTTGTTAAAGATAAAATGTCCATATGTGTGTGGGATTTTTCTGGCTTTCTATCTCGTTCCGTTAGTCTATGTTTCTGTTTTTCTGCCTGTTCCATGCTGTCTTGATGAGTGTAGCTTTGTAGTATAGTCTGAAATCAGGAAGATTGATTCCTCCAGCTCCATTCTTTTGCAAAATCACTTTGCCTATAAGGGGTCTTTTGTGTTTCTGTATGAATTGTGAAATTTTTTGTTCTAATTGTGTGAGAAATACCATTGGTAATTTGATATCGATTGCATTGAGTAGTATAGTCATTTTCACAATATTGATTCTTCCCTTCCAAGAACATGGTATATCTTTCTATCTGTTTATGTCATCTTTAATTTCTTTCATCAGTCTCTTGTATCTTTCTGTATACAGCTGTTTTGTCTCCATAGGTAGGTTTATTGCTAGGTACTTGATTCTTTTTTATGTCAATGGTGAATGGAATTGATTCCTTAATTTCTCTTTCTGAGTATTCATTGTTAATGTACAGGATTGCAAGAGATTCCTTTATATGACCATAAAAATAAATTCACTGTTTAGGTCTAGTAATTTTTTTATAGTATCTTTAATGTTTTCTATGTATAATATCATGTCAGCTGCAAACAGCGAGTTTTACTTCTTCCTTTCTGGTATGTATTCCTCTATTTCTCTTTCTTCTCTGTTTGCCATGGCTAGGACTTCTAAAACTGTGTTGAATAGTAGTGGTCAGAGTGGGCACCTTTGTCTTGTTTCTGATCTTGGAGGAAATGCTTTCTGTTTTTCACCAATGAGAACAATGTTTCCTGTGGGATTATGGTATATGACTTTTATTATGTTCAGGTGGATTCCTTCTATGCCAATTTTCTTGAGAGTTTCTATCATAAATGGGTGCTGAATTTTGTTGAAAGTTTCGTTGCATTTATGGAAATGGTCATGTGATTTTTATGTTTTAATTTGTTAATATGGTGCATCACATTGATTGGTTTGCATATATTGAAGAATTCTTGCATCCCTTGAAATTACCTGACTTGGTCATGGCATATGATCCTTATCTATTTTCAATATTGCAGTGTGTACATGAGCATCCAGAACTCCATAACTGTCCCTTACCCTCATCCTTCCTTCTATTTTTTAAAAATTTATTTATTTTAATTGGAGGCTAATCACTTTACAAAATTGTAGTGGTTTTGCCATACACTGACATGAATCAGCCATGGGTGTACGTGTGTTCCGCATTCTGAACCCCCTCCCACCTCCCTCCCCATCCCATCCCTCTGGGTCATCCAAGTGCACCAGCCCTGAGTACCCTGTGCATGCATTGAACCTGGACTGGCGATCTGTTTCACATATGATAACACACATTTCGATGCTGTTCTCCCAAATCACCCCACCCTCGACTTCTCCCACAGAGTCCAAAAGAGTGTTGTATATCTGTGTCTCTTCTGCTGTCTCGCATATAGGGTTACCGTTATCATCTTTCTAAATTCCACATGTATGCATTAGTATACTGTATTGGTGTTTTTCTTTCTGACTTACTTCACTCTGTATCATAGGCTCCAGTTTTATCCACCTCATTAGAACTGATTCGAATGTATTCTTTTTAATGGCTGAGTAATACTCCATCGTGTATATGTACCACAGCTTTCTTATCCTTTCATCTGATGATGGACATCTAGGATGCTTCCATGTCCTGGCTATTATAAACAGTGCTACGATGAACATTGGGGTACATGTGTCTCTTTCAGTTATGGTTTCCTTGGTGTGTATGCCCAGGAGTGGGATTTCTGGGTCATATGGCAGTTCTATTTCCAGTTTTTTAAGGAATCTCCACACTGTTCTCCATAGTGGCTGTACTAGTTTGCATTCCCACCAACAGTGTAAGAGGGTTCCCTTTTCTCCACACCATCTCCAGCATTTATTGTTCCCTCTAGCAATCATAAGTTTGTTCTCTAAGTCTGTCATCACTTTCTGGTTTGTAAATAAATTACTTTGTATCTTATCTTTCTAGATTCTGCATATAAGAGATGTCATAAGACATTTCTGCTTCTCTGTCTGACTTATTTCAGTCAGCATGACAGTGTTTAGGTTTGCAACCTCTTTCACCTCTTGAGTGTCTCTGTACTGTTCCCACCATGACCTCTCCTCTTGAGGAAAAGCCCAGCCCCTTCTAGGCCACAATCTCTGGGCCAGTTGCACAACCAGCCCTGCACTGTTGCTGCCTCTGTGAACTTTATCCCTGCCTTGCTCTCCTCCCTCAGTGCCTCCTGTCTGCTTCTGGACCTGACCAAGTGTGCTCCTGCAGCAGGGTCTCTGCATGTGGAGCCCTTCTGGCCTGGAAGTCTCTTCCTCCAGGAGCTCCATGATTTGTTCTATCATCCTCAGGTGTCTTCAGATATCACATAGCACAGATTTCCCCAACTATTGAGCTCTAATGTCAAAACAGTCTGCTCCTCTCCTCCCCCCACAGCCGTCTGTCTTCTCCCCTTGCTTCATCTTTGCCCGGAGCACTTCTTCTTGTGGGGTCACAGTCTTTCACTCCCTCTTAGGTGATGAGAAGCTGGGGAGACTGAGAGCTGTGCTGTGTGCTGTGCATCCTGAGGACAAGGAGCAGGCCCAGCATTCGGTAGATGTTGCACAGTGTTTGTTAGAATAATGGCAGAAATATTCCATTTCTCTGGCGTCGATAAGCAGGAATATATTTCATGCTACTTACTGCTGATGTGCTTATGAATATTGCCTGGAATTAATGAGAAATGCTGGGCAGGATTGAGCACAAGCTGGAATCAAGGTTTTTTGGAGAAATATCAATAACCTCAGATATGCAGATGACACCAGCCTTATGGCAGAAAGTGAAGAAGATCTAAAGAGCCTTTTGATGAAAGTGAAAGAGCAGAGTGAAAATGTTGGCTTAAAGCTCAACATTCAGAAAGCAAACATCATGGCATCCAGTCCCATCACTTCATGGCAAACAGATGGAGAAACAGTGGAAACATTGGCCGAGTTTACTTTTGTGGGCTCCAAAATCACTGCAGATGGTGATTGCATCCATGAAATAAAAAGACGTTTACTTCTTAAAAGAAAAGTTATGACTAACCTTAGACAACATATTAAAAAGCAGAGACATTACTTTGCCAACAAAGGTCCATCTAGTCAAGGCTATGGTTTCTCCAGTAGTCATGAATGGATGTAAGAGTTGGACTATTAAGAAAGCTCAGTGCTGAAGAATTGATGCTTTTGAACTGTGGTGCTGGAGAAGACTCTTGAGAGTCCCTTGGATTGCAAGGAGATCCAACCAGTCTATCCTAAAGGAAATCAGTGCTGAATATTCACTGGAAGGACTGATGTTGAAGCAGAAACTCCAGTACTTTGGCCACCTGATGCAAAGAGCTGACTCATTGGGAAAGACCCTGATGCTGGGAAAGATTGAAAGCGAGAGGAGAAGGGGACAACAAAGGATGAGGTGGTTGAATGGCATCACCAACTCAATGGACATGAGGTTGAGTAAACTCTGGGAATTGATGATGGTCAGGGAGGCCTGGTATACTTCAGTCAATGCGGTCACAGAATCTGACTCAACTGAGTGACTGAACTGAACTGAACAAGGTAAAGGTTTACAATGTTTGATAAGTGAGAATCAAGTAACCTTTTGCTGGAGGCACCTGGCTGTGCTTTCTCTGAGCCACCTGTGGCAGATTGATGTTTGCCGAAGACCTAATCTGAGGTTGGGACACATGGTGTGACAATAGGCAGAACCCTATGCCAAATAGGATTCATATCCGGTAACTGCTCCTGGCAAAGAGGTACCACGTACTGAGCTGCAATGTCAGATGACCTCCGTGGAGCTCCTGCTCACCATGGCTCCTGTTGCCTGGGGTCCACCCCTCTGAAGGTCACCCCAGGAGGGCCTCAAGTGGCTGCAGGTGTGACTCAAAGTTTCTTAGGCAGGAAGCTGAACGCCACAAGGCCCAGGCTGCACATGTTGGCTCTTTGTCTGTGGCAGCAGTAGTTCTGTGTGGTGAGACAGCTGCCCATGGATCCCATGGCTCCTGTCCTTGAGAAGACACTGCCCCCAAATGCCCTCTGAGCTCTGTGAGGAGAGGAACCAGGGCCTGGAGTGCTGAGTAACACAGGTGGCTGCTATGGATCCAGCCCAGTGCCCTTTCAAGGGTGCCACAGGGTCCTCAGAGACGTCCCCAGATCATGCGGACATTTGGAGACATCTAGTGAAGAGCTGGTCAGGGTCAATGTAGGAATGCTGCTGATGTAGCCCTGTCCTAATGCAGGTTGTTGTTGTTGCTGTTTTTAAGGTATTTTAATTTGGAGGATATTACTTTACAATGGTGTATTGCTTTCTGCCATACAACAACATGACTCAGCCATAAATATACATAAATCCCTTTGTCTTGAAAAATCCCCATCCTCCACCACATCTCACCCCTCTAGGTTGTCACAGAGGACAGAGTTGAGCTTCCTGTTTCAAGTTGTTACTAGTAAAATTTTAAGTTGGGATTTTAGTTTTATAGAAAAAGTGCAAATATTTGTCAAAACTGAGAGACAGCATTGGAACCTACAACTAAATAAATGTTACAGCTTATCTGAATTTCAGCAGGCTCTCCGCTAATCTTGGATTCTGGGATCCCATCCAGACCCTAAACTCACTGCATTTACTGTCATGTGTCCCTAGTGTTCTCTGCTCTGTGGAGTTACTCATTCTCTCCTGGTTCTTTCATGGTCTTGACAGTCTTGAGGAGAACTATCAGGAACCAGGGATGGTAGAAGGCCCCCAAGCTAAGTTTAGCTGCTGTTGTTCTGATACTGTCGAGTGGGATTCAGACTTTGGGTTTCGAGGAAGACACCACACAGGTGAAGCTTCCTTCCAGTCCCCTTACATCAGGGCACATGTGATAGCTTGTGTCTTACCACTGGGAATAATCAGCCTTGATTAACTGATTATGTAGAGTTTGCCAGGTTTCTGCAGTGCTTTCCTCTCCTCCTCTTTCCTTTGGAGACGAGTTACTAAGTCTAGCCATGCTCAGGGAGGGCAGGACAGTAGGTTCCCCCTCCTAGAGGGGTAGTCTATGTCTATTATTCAGGATGTTTCTGAAAGGAATGGTTGTGTCCTCTCCCACATTTATTTATTTAGACATTAATTTATTTCAGTATGGATTCACACATATTACTTTCTACATTGGTTTATCCTTGAATACTCTGTTACTTATTTTGTCTGTCAAACCCTTTCCAGTTTGGCCATTAGGAACTTCTCAGGCTACCTTCTAGTATTTTCAAAGTCCATCTGAAATCGTTTGCCACAACAAACTGCTTTTCTAATGTGGAAAGTTGAGTTTAACTCAGAGTTTTCACATACAGGCTGCCACCTCTGATCAACTCAGCCCTCTGGGGCTTAGAACTCCTGTCCACAGTGGCCTGTAGGGCTGTGAACCTCAGAGTCTCTGCCCCAGAAGACAAACCCTCAAACCCACTGCTTCTTTCTGATGTTCCAGGATAGACTGTGCAGTGCAAGCACCTCTCAAGACCAGGTTCACTGTGGAGGAGGTAGGACAGCCAGGAGAAGGGGCAAGGCTGGAACCTGCTCAGGAACTAGCTGGCTAAAGAACCTGAGAAAAGCTGGTGGCATGATCCAAAATTACAGAATTACAAGTGCCTGAGAAAAGCCACATGACCTTAAGTCCTGCGAGTTCCTTGTTGGGCGTGATTGATAGCCTAAGCCTGCTGACCACCAGTGTCAGGACCCTGTCTAGAGACTGCAGATATTAAGACATCTGGGGGCTTCAGTAAGGTCCAGCTCCGCGTTCTTATCTACAGGAATTAAAGTGTGGGGGGAAAGGAAGGATTCTGGATGACCTTTTTTCTCCATTACAGTGGTGTAGATCTGTCCTTGACATTTTTGTGATTCCCTCTACTCAGTTTGGGGGAGTGCTTCCCTCAGAGCCAGGATAGGTTGGGGGAAGGATGATCAGGAAAAGAGATGATGGTTGTGGGCCGGAAAACAGAGCATTTGGCTCTGAATTGAGTCACTTAGTTCCACTTGATCTTTGGCAAAGATACCCCCACATGTCCTCCAAGAGCTGTGCTCTCAGAGTAGGATGGTCTGCCACAGTAAACACCCCAAAGGTCAAAGGAGCCACCTGTGCCAGGAGCCTAGCCACAGGCCTGTGGTCCAACTGAGAGGGAAGTGGGCTGGGCTTGGGGAGCTAGTGGTGTGTAAAGCAGGCGAAACCCTGCCCTGAGCAGAGCATTCCAGCTGCCGCCACGATGAAGGGAGCACTGCTTGTGCTGGCCTTGCTGGTGACCAGAGAGTTGACCTTCAAGATGCATGAGGGTAGGAAGGAGAGTCTGGATGGCCCTCCTGATCCTTGCCCGTTGCCGTCTCACTGCATCCTTCCCAGTCTTATCCAAGCCACTTTAAGGGGCAGATTCTGAGGGCAGGTGGCTGATGAGTGCCCAGGAGTCCTGCACAAATTTCCTGAGGCATGCAGTCTTTGAATGGAGTGGGTGGTGTGGAGCTGGAAGGGTCATTATCTGTGCACACACTGATGGATTGTTTGTTGAGGGTAGTGGTGCTTAGTGAGAGGAAGGAAGCAGGCTGGTATGCCTGGGGGCAGTGGTCAAGGGCAGAGGGGTCTCCAGGCCTAGCCCCTGGGAGTTCCTCATCAGGAAGGGTTGGTCTGGGATGTAAGGAGTCCTGGCAGAGGGTGGGTCTCTGTGGCATGTGAGACTGAAGCTTGGATGTGTGAGTTTCTATCAAGTGGTGGGAAACAGATGCTTCTAACCTGGTGATTCTTTTGACAAGGTGTTTTCTGTCTCTGCCTTCAGCGGAAGCCTGCCCTGTGTTCTATAAAGCTGTCAGTGCTGTGAGCCTTAGACTCCCAAGTAAAGCACTGAATGAAACCTTAGATTCCATTGATGCTAATGAGGCAGAAAGAGCGGCCTTTGAAAAAATCCGGGATTGCTTCATTGAAGCAAGACCTGAGGACAGGTTTAATCATCTGAAATATAAGGTAACTTACTTTTACCCACACTGACCTTGACAACTCACGTGCAGCATAGTTCAGTATGCCACATGGTAATAGATCATTCAATCATGGGATTTGTGATAGAGCTATAAACAGAGAAGCACATAAACCTTTTGCCCAACCTATAATATGCAAGCACAGGCCACCTGCACATCTAGCCTCTTGTTGCCAAATATGTCCATATCATGTCAGTCAACTCACACAGAATCAGGGACTAGTGTCAGTGCACTAGAAGTGTATTGATTTCTGTAATTTTTTTGTTTTCTCACTGAGAGGAAGTAGCATTGGAGGAGTAGCATTTTAATTTTTGCAGGAAATGAAGCATTCAGCTCACACATGTAGCAGTCCTGTCATCTCTACTTTAGGAATACATAAAAGGCACCCCAGCTTTTAGGTCTCCTTCCAGCATGGGACTCCCTGGCTTATAAGCTTTCTGACCTGTAGTCACATCACATCCTCTGTGTCCCTTTCTGTTGGACATTGCTCTAGCTCAGAGCCCAATTTCTACAGACATGGTCTCAGTGACTACCAGCCAGAATTTCCACTCTGGTGTTTTGGTGGCTAAACCTCCTGGGGCAGCTTTGAGGTACGTGTGACCACTCATTGGGCTAATAGAACCATCTTTTTGATGTAGCTATTTTTCAGTATTTGAGATTTGAATACTCTGTCTCTGCATATTTTCCTCAAATTGTTAATTGTTCAAAACAAGGTTTGCCACAATCCAGAATATCATGCACTAATAGAAGCTCCCATGGCACATGGGGTTGTTTATGACACTTGCATATGCATTCCATCCACCCAGCACACCTGACCGAGGAGGCTCAGGTGTGATCCAAACCCAGTCTCCAGCACCTTATTCCTCCTTCAGGCCCAACCTCATCTGTTCCCTGCTGACCCTTGTCATCTCCTCCCCTTCCTGGCATGACTGGTGGCTCTGTCTCCCTCCTGACACTGGTGCCTGGGCTACTAGGGAGCCATCCTCCCCCTGGTGCCTGCTGGCAGCCCCCTCTCCAGTGGTGGGTCTGTGGGCAGAGGTTCTTGCTGGGGATGGGGCTGAGTCCCTGAGGGTGAAGCATGAGTTGATTCTGGGAGACAGGATAGCCCAACAGTGGGCTCAGGTCCTGTCCCTCCACCTCCTTCTCCCTTCCAGGTGTCCATCATCTTCAGTAACGATTGCACCGGCTATAAACTGTCCTCGGTGGTGAATGCTCTTATAGGATTTGCTTCCAGTCTGCTCTCTTTGGTGGGATAAGCTTTGCCAGGTGTGCCTGGTCTGCACTTGATCCTCCCGCCCTGTTCTCCTTCTGTTCCTGAAGCTGGAATCCAGACACCTTCCCCACCTGATGTGGCCTCTATCAGGCTGACTCTAATAAAATCACTGCAACATTGCTCATTGTGCCCAGCGTCTGTGTTCTCTTCAGGCAGGATGTGAGGCAGAAGGTCGTGAGTGATGGTGAGAAGTGATACATATGGGCTTGGGGAACAGGGTCAGACAGAACCTACACCCCGTCCCTGGCAAGCTGTGGGAGGATGGGCAAGGTTGTTGTAACTTTCCAAGTCATTCTGTCATCTGCTACACAGGGATTTTGTGTGAAGTTTAAGCATGGCAACCCACTCAATGTCCTTGCCTGGAGAATCCCAGGGACGGGGAAGCCTGGTGGGCTGCCGTCTGTTGGGTCGCACAGAGTCTTACACGACTGAAGTGACTTAGCAGCAGCAGCAGCAAGCAAAATAACAAATGTGTAACCCACAACATCACCAGCCTGGCAGGATAAAATTGTTGTTTTGGGGTGCCGGGACCAGCCGGCAAAGAGAACAAGTCCTGACCGCAACCACACGGAAGCCTGAGGAGGAAAAAAAAAAAGCTGAAAGTAAAGGATGGGGTCGAGAGGGCTGAATGCTCTTTAGGCAAGTCAGCGAGTTTATTGAGTAAAACAGCTACCTTTATACTAGTACAAGCAGAAAACATAATTCATAAAAAATGCCATCTGGTGTTTGTCACATCAATGCAATTCTTTGTTTCAAGTGACTGCAGAAGCTTACATCTTGTTTTTGGCATTCCCAAAATAAACTACTAAGTGAAGGTCACTACTACGTTTTTCTCAAGGAAGAACAAAGGAGACCCGGCAAATGTTTTACTACTTTATCGTGGGGTGGCAGGACAGGGAATGGCCTCTTTCAAGGCCTTTCCCAGGGCCTTTTTGGGCCTTGAGCAGGCCGGCTCCCCACATCTCCCCCTTTTTTATTTATTAAAGGCCGAGCCTTCTTACATATTCCTCGAGAAAAAGCAGACAAGGTTATTTTTTCAAAATATGGGAAAATTTTATAATCCTTTCAGTAACCAAATTCATAATGAATTGTAAAATACATGGTCCACAACAAAGAAAACAGAGTACAATAACAAGCACTGTAAGCAGGTTTTTCCACCACTCACTCATAAACCAGGATTTAACTTGCTCCCAAAAAGAAAGGGAGGAATCCTGCATGTAAAGTATTTGATGTTGAAGATCATTTACAGCATCAGACACATTGGAAGATAAATCTGGGATATACACACAACATTCTACTTTTATTACAGCGCAGGTCCCAACTTGGGCAGCAGTAATAATGTCTAGAGCCATGTGGTTTTGCAAAACAGCTTTTCTCATTTGTCTCTGTTCTTCATTTAGAGCCTCAATAGCCTTTTTAGTGTCTAATAAGGCTTTTTGAGTAAAATTAGTTAAGGCATCTACATGGGCCATTATATCGGCCGTCCCAATAGAGGGGACAAATACTGCTGCCAAATAATCATACCAATGAAATACAGATCGAGTCCATCGCGCTCGCAAAAAGGGAAGGTTGGCAGGGCTCTTGATGGGCTCATAACTAATACGACCAGGAGCAAACACAAATCCAAGACTACATCATCCTACCCAGCCCACAGGCAGCCATGGCCAGACATTAGGGCTGCAAATCCACTTTGTTCTGTTAGGAGCAACCCATCTGATGCCTGGGTTATAAAACCAATCAGATCCTGGCCAAGGCGTGGATGTTTTGACAGAAAAAGTAACATCAATTATGCGTTCACACAAAGAATTAGGAGTAATACTCACATGCTTTAACAAATGTCTGCCTAAATTTCTTGGAGTAATACCCATATGCTTTAACAAATGTCTGCCTAAATTTCTTTCTCCAAAGTGGGGTTGATGTTCTCGTTGTTCCCAGCAAATGTCCGCTCGTTTCAGCAATTGTCCTTTTTCTGGGGTCATCCAAAAGTATTCATCCCAAATCTGATAATAGTCCCCAAAATATCGGCTGGCGTGAACTTGTCCTTTGCTTGAGGAAGTAGCATACTGATTAAAGGCAGCAGAAATTGTCCCAAGGCTTTGACTGGCATTAAATCTAATCCAGGAGTCATAAGGTTTTGAATTACACCAGGTCAAGGCTGTAATATTAAGAGAATTAAGGCTAAGGTGAATCTATTTATACTGTTTTAAGAATTCACACACCGCAGGTAAATCTTCCTGACTTATTGGCAAAACCCACCATGGTAAAGAATTTACAACTGACAAAGGCATGGCAGTGCATACCCAACAAGCAGAGGCATTATGAGAGTCAACATAGGAATGAGCCCAAGAAAGAAAAACATTTCCTTCAGCGCTAGGAAAGGCTTGATTCATAACAGCGCATGCTAATGCAAGCACCAGGTAGGATAGAGAAATGTGTGGATTGGTTGTATCCACAGCAATGTGTCTTGCTCTTTCCACGAACTCATGCAGTTGTTGATTTGTTGGCAGAACATTCCTCTCTTGTGTCTGCATACTCTCCATTCGAGCGGTCAGCAACCGTTTCCGTCTGGCGTACCAGCCTCTCTGGAAGCCAGCGCAGTGCTTCGGCATCCTGTGGAAAAACACAAACATGTCCCCGCCCCCATATCAAAACAGGGTCAGGGCCATGCCATTGATTAGTAATTGGATCTTTCCAAGTTACGAAAGGTTTGTTGGTAGCGGCTGGGGACCAGAATCGCTGTGCCGTGGTCTTGCCTTCAGAGTCCAAATTTAAAAACTTAAGAATGAAAAGGGCATGATGTAAGTAATTATATGGTGTGAGGGGATATAACTCCCCCTTCTTTAACTTTAAAAGCTGATGTTTTAATGTCTGATGAGCTCGTTCAACGATGCCTTGACCTTGGGGATTGTAGGGGATGCCTGTTTTAAGAGAGATGGAGAGACGGGAGCAAAAATTAAGAAAAGCGGCAGAAGTATATCCAAGTCTGTTGTCTGTTTTGATGGTCTTTGGAGTTCCCATAACGGAGAATGCTGCAAGGCAATGTGCAATACAATGTCGAGCTGCTTCTCCTGTTTGTAAAGAGGCAAAAATATATCCAGAAAAAGTATCTATATTAACATGAACATATTTCAATTTACCAAAGGAAAGAACATGAGTAACATCCATCTGCTATAAATGGTTGGGAAGGAGGCCGTGGGGGTTCACACCATAGTGAGGAACAGAAAAAAATTGAGGACAAACAGGGCAGCGTTTAACTATTTGCCTGGCGGCTTCACGGGGTATTTTAAATTGTAATCTGAGGGTATTGCTGTTTTGATGATGTAATTGATGACAGCGTTCTGCCAGTTGGGCCTGGGAAAGGAAAATATGAGTGGCTGAATCAGCTAATGCATTTCCAGAGGCAAGTGCTCCAGGCAAACTTGTATGAGCGCGAATATGGCCAAAAAAGCATTTATGAATCCTTTGATGTAAAAGAGCTTGTATATCTCGAAACAGTTGCTGAATCACTGAATTGACAGTATGAATAAAGGGAACAGTTTCCAATTGGTTAAGAGCTCTAACAACATACTGACTATCAGAAAAAAACATTCAAAGGTTCAGAGGCAAAGTGTTGTAAAACAGCAAACACGGAGCATAATTCTACTTCTTGTGCAGAGGAACAGCCTGTAAACCAGGAGGTAACATTATCATTAACAACATAAGCAGCCTTCCCATTTGAGGATCCATCGGTGAATACGGTGACTGCGTCTTTAAGTGGCTGCGAAACAACTACGGAGGGAAACACAAAGTCCTGTTGACTAGCAAAATGTAGCAGCTTATTAGCAGGAAAATTATTTTCTAATATGCTGGCAAAATGAGCTAGGGCTGCATTCCAGGAATCACTGAACTGGAATAGCCAGTCCTGTTGTTCCTTTGTAAATGGTAAACAGATAAATTAAGGGTCTCTCCCCAACAATTCTCTGGAATCTCGATGGCCCTTAGCGATAAGATTACTGACTAGATCAAAATAAGGGGTGAGTACCCAAGCAAGGGAAACAGGCAAATGTATCCAATAAAGAGGGGAATCTTGAAAAAGAACAGCTGTAGGGGTATGTTTAGAAGGAAGTATATACAAACCCCATTCTCTTGTATAATCACAATGAGAACTTGTTTGAGCAGCCAAGCTTTTTCTACTATATTTAAAGCTTGGCGTCCTTCATCAGTCAAAACCCGAGGTGACGTAGGCTCTGAAGGTCCTTTAAGAATATCAAACAGAGGTTTTAATTCCCCAGTAGTGATTTTCAAATAAGGACGAATCCAATTAATATCTCCTAATAATTTTTGAAAATCGTTCAATGTTTTCAAATTATCTTTACGAAGTTCTAATTTTTGAGCTTTAAAAGTCTCTCCTTCCAGTCTAAAGCCTAAATAAGAATAAGGTGGGCTATGTTGAACTTTCTCAGGAGCTATTTGAAGACCATAGTGCTGTAAATCAGCCTGCAAGCTGGAAAAGGCAGACAACAAAATACTTTCATTAGAATGAGCTAGTAAAATGTCATCCATATAATGAATCATATATAAAGAGGGATATTTTTGGCGAGTAGGTTCCAAGGCCTTAGCAACAAACTTTTGACACAAAGGTGGGGCTATTGGCCATGCCTTGAGGAAGTACTTTCCATTGGTAACATTTCATGGGTTAATGAAAGTTATTAGCAGGGACACTAAAAGCAAAACGAAGGCAGTCTTGTGGTGCCAATGGTATAGTATAAAAACAATCTTTTAAATTAATAATTAACTTATAAGTCCCCTTTGGAATAGCTATAGGAGAAGGGAGACCAGGCTGCAAAGGTCCCATAACAACCATGGTCTCATTAACCTTTCTGAGATCTTGTAATTATCTCCATTTACCAGATTTCTTTTTAATCACAAAAATAGGAGAGTTCCAAGGCGAATTAGAGTGTTCAATATGACCAAGTGCCAATTGTTCCTGCACCAATTGTTCTGCGGCTGATAGTTTTTCTTTTGTGAGAGGCCATTGATCGACCCAGACAGGTGCGTCACTTTTCCAGGTAATCGTGTCCGCATGAGCCGCAGGAGATACAATGGCCTCCCCTAAAAATACCCTAATCCTGATCGAAGAGGCAAGGTTTTAGTCTGAACAGGTGACAAATTTCCTTCTCCATTTTTCCCCAATCCCTGATTAGGCAATAGTCCCTGATTCAAAAGAATCTGACTAACAACATCATTTGGGGTGAATATGTAAACTCCCATTTGTTTCATAACATCTCTTCCCCATAGATTAACAGGAATATTAGGTAAAATGTAAGGCTGAATATGTCCTTCATGACCCTCAGCATCTTTCCACTTAAGCAATTCAGAACTCTGTTCAGGGTTATGAGACTGGCCAATTCCCCGTAAAGTGGAGATGGCTACTTGCTTATTCCAATTTTTTGGCCAATCATTTAAGGATATTACAGAAACATCAGCCCCAGTATCCAATATCCCCACGAATTTGTGCCATTAATAAGTAGTTCTAATTCTGGGCGAGTCTCTTTTATATTTTGAATCCAATAAGCATCAGATGACCCAAAACATGCGCCTTCCTGAGGTTGAGCATTTTTTATTTTCCCCACGGGTATAGTAGGCAGCATGACCAATTGAGCTATGCGCTGTCCAGAAGGGATACTAACAATGTTTTTGGGGGCACAAGCCATAATTTTTATTTCTCCAGTAAAATCTGAATCAATTACTCCAGGGGCAATTTGTAATCCTTTCATAGTCCAACTGCTTCTTCCTAATAGCAAACCCACGGAATTTTGTGGCAACGGTCCATAAACCCCAGTGGGTCATGCTTGCATTCCCATTTCAGGGGTTAGTACTGTATAGGTGGAGGAACAGAGGTCCAATCCTGCGCTGCCTGAGGTGGCTCTATAGAGATCTTTGACTCTGGGTTGGAAATCGCTCCGTGATGATTTTCCTGAAGTGCCCCATAACATTGTTTCGGGGCCTGGGGCTGGCCCCTCACCCAGTTTCCCGACACAGGTGCAAGCACTTTTCCATTAATATCTGTTTTAGATCTACAATCTTTTGCCCAGTGCCGTCCCCTTTTACATCTGGGGCATAAATTAGGGCCTTCAGTTTGTTTATTGGTCGTTTCTCCTTTCTTTTGGGGGCATTGTATAGCTCGGTGTCCTATCTGTCTGCAGGAGAAACAACTGCCAGGGGGCCCATTAACCCTATTCTTAATCTTTCCTTTGTTAGCTTGTTGGTACAATATTTCTTTAACAGTTTTTCCCTGTAGGGCACCTGCGATGGTTAAACCTTGCGTATCTGATGGCCCAATATCTGCACAAATCCGGATATAATCAGCTAGTCCTCCTTTCTTTCTGTAGGGTCTCAAAGCAGCCTGGCAAGCAGAGTTAGCATTTTCATATGCCAGCTGACGGGTTAAAACCATACCTGCTTCTTCATCTCCTATAACTCGCGATACTGAGTCAAGGAGACGAGCCACGAAATCCTGATAAGGCTCGTCAGGACCCTGTCTTATTTTTGACAAATCTTCAGACTTTTTATTAGATGTAGGAAGCCGCTTCCAAGCTATCAAAGCTGCCTCATTTATTTGGGGATAAGCTTCAGGGGGATAATTTAATTGCTGATTAGTAGCCCTATAGGCTCCTTCCCCCATAAGCATTTCAAAACTCACTTGCAGACCATTCCATCTATTTCTGTCCACAAAAGTTCCACATTGCTCTCCAAGCTCTGATTTCCATAGCAAATAATCTCCCCCAGAGAGGCAGGCCCTAGAGACCTGCTTCCAATCATTAGGAGGTAAATATTGACTATTTAAATTCTCAATGATGGACATAGTAAAAGGAGCAGTTGGTCCATACTGGGCACAGGCTTGTTTTAATTCTTTAATTTGTTTAAATGGCAGGGGTTCATAATACCTTCGCTGTTGAGCGTCTTCAAGGACGGGGAAAAGGATAGGAAATCCTGCCAAGGTTTCTCCCTGTTGCCTCGCCTGGTGAATTGCAAGTTGGAGGGGGCACAGTTCAGGGGTGTTTTTTACAGATAATGCCTGTGCAGGAAGCCTCAGACCCCTTTTGCATATCAGCTCTCGGTGGGTCTAATCCAGCAATAATGGACGGAGGCTGTGATGGTAACTGATTAGAGGGACATAAGGGCTGGGAAAAAAGCTTTAAGTTAAGAGTATCAAGACGTTTAGTCACAGTTGTAAGTAATTTTTTAACCTCCAAAAAAGGGGATAATTCCGCTTGTGTCTTAACAGCAGTTTTTTCAGCAGCAAATAACTCACAAGGATCTTCTGCTTGCTCAGCAGGGTCTAATTCAGAATCAGAGTCAGAGGAACTCTGTACAGGGGGTTTTTCTGCCATATCAGAACCATGCTCTGAAGGAGGAGCAGTAGGCAAGATGGGAGGTTTGCCAATTATATTCTTTAACGCAGTCTCCAATTTTTTGCTTTCATGTTCAGGGTCCAAACAGTCTCTGATAAGAGTCCATAATGAATAGGCATCTAACGGTACCTTCTCAGCCCCATGTAAAGAATAATACTGCTGAATTTGCTCCCCTACCTTCTTCCAAGTTTCTATATTTACAGTCCCATCCTCAGGGAACCAAGAACAAACTTCTTCTACAAACAACAAAAACTTTTCTAATTTATGTTTAGCAACAGTAACTCCTCTCACCTTTAACATAGTCTTAAGCATAGTTACAAAAAGTTCTCTACTACTACCTTGACCCATAGTTTATACTCTCGACTAAAACTCTCTCCGCCCTTAAAAAATCTGTATTCACGTTTCTCTTATTTTTCCTCGGGATCCCCTCTGTACTCACGTTTCGGGCGGCTGCAACCATGTAGCCCAATCGAGTCCCTGTTCGGGCGCCACCTGCCAGGACCAGCCGGCAAAGAGAACAAGTCCCGACCGCAACCACACGGAAGCCTGAGGAAAAAAAAAAAAAAAGCTGAAAGTAAAGGATGGGGTCGAGAGGGCTGAATGCTCTTTAGGCAAGTCAGCGAGTTTATTGAGTAAAACAGCTACCTTTATACTAGTACAAGCAGAAAACATAATTCATAAAAAATGCCATCTGGTGTTTGTCACATCAATACAATTCTTTGTTTCACGTGACTGCAGAAGCTTACATCTTGTTTTTGGCATTCCCAAAATAAACTACTAAGTAAAGGTCACTACTACGTTTTTCTCAAGGAAGAACAAAGGAGACCCAGCAAATGTTTTACTACTTTATCATGGGGTGGCGGGACAGGGAATGGCCTCTTTCAAGGCCTTTCCCAGGGCCTTTTTGGGCCTTGAGCAGGCCCACTCCCCGCATGGGGCACAGATAACATAGGTGTCACTCTGGCCTTCAGCACATGACAGAGCCTCCAGTCCCTCTGGTTATTGGCAGGTGACTTCAGAGATGACCTAAGAGGGTCATCACTGGTCCCCTCTTTCTCCCAGTGGCATTCTACATTTTCTACTTCTTAGGTGGGTGTCTTCTGAGGAGCAAGCATTTCTTCAGGGACACTAAGTGCCACTCCTGTTCTTGGTCCTGCACTGAGCACCAGGAGCCCCAATAACAGCTGAACCAGGAGGAAGGGAGTGGTGGGAAGAAGCTACCCCGGTGGGAATATTATTTCTGTGGAAACAGCTCATGCTGTGAAGAGTGAATTGCTAATGTGTCACATGGTCTCATGTCCCAAATCCTCTGCCTACTTCTAAAAGCATGAAATGGGTAGTTACATTACCATAGGAGATTTATGAGGCTACAAGGGAGGGACTAGAATCTAGCCCAGTTTCCTAGGGTCTAGCACAATGGCAGGCTATAGTCAACATGAGCCCCATAAAGAGCAGCATAACCAGGCAGGCATAAGCTTACACACTGGGAACTGAACCTGGGATTTGCGGCTAGTGGCTAGGCCCTTGAGTCTAAGTTCTCTGACCTGCTGTGTGAAATTAGGTATTAAATACCCTGAATCACTCTTCTACACCTTGATTTTATGTGTACCAAGTTCTGTATGCTCTGCCAGATTTAGTATTACGTGTTTGTGCAGCTCAGGTGCTTCAGTTGTGTCTGACTTTTTGCATCTTTACGGGCTGTATCCCCACCAACCTCCTGTGTCTGTGAGATTCTCCAGTCAAGAATATTTGAATGGTTGCTGTGTCCTCCTTCAGGGTATCTTCCCGACCTATGGATTGATCTGGGTCTCCTGCCTTTCGGGCAGATTCTTTACTATCTGAGCCTCCAAAGAAGCCTCTGACTCACCTCCCCATAAATAAAATTTTGTTCTAATGAAGGTTAACTTAAGGTTGACCTCCAAAACTAAATTCTTCAAGTCAACCAAAAAAATTGAGAGAAACAGGAAGTATAAGGAGGTTTGTTTTCACCAATATTACAATAGAAGTTTATGTCTATAAATAATCTAGTTTTAGTGGAAGAATAGATTTTTGGTCATTGGGACAGAAGACAAAACCCACATATAGAATCAAATATAGCTTAATATATAATAATAACAGTTTATTGAATCATGAGTTAGTGGCCTTTTAGAAAATGACATAGAGAAAAATGACCAAACATTAAAACAATCTAGATGGATTTCCCAAGCCTTTCCCCATGGATTTGTGTGGAGTAATTATTTAATTGCCATCATTCAAAGAATTAATTATTCATTTGTCACAGCTCATTTTTCTTCCACCTCCCCGCCCCTCAGTTTGACTTTCATGACATCACAGTTATTTTTCTTCCTGCTTTACTGGGCGATCCTTCTCAGGTCTTTGTGGTTTAGTTCTATAAAAGGGATCAATCTCTCTGCATGTCTTTCCTTCTGTATATATGTTCAGTTTGTTAGTGGTATCATCCAGCTTCATATTAACTTTATTCATAACATTTGAATTTAAATCTCCAGTCCAAAGTAAAACATTGAAAAGCACAGAATTGATCCTCATGTAATATTTATTTATTTAGTGGACCTTTTTTTAAACCCCTGAAATTTTTGTGAGGGACAAAAATACACAGAATTTATATAAATGGATACATTATTCAAAGGAAATTTTCAACCAAATAATGTTTTCCCTTACAAATAGCAGCTACTTTGTGACTTCCTTGATAGTTCAGTGTTTTGACTCCAAGCTTCTATTACAGGGCGCACAGATTCAATGCCTGGTAGAGAAGTAATATCCTGCATTGTCCCTAGCCAGAAACATACAAAAAGCAGGTAGTTGAACGTAGTCCCAATAAAATAATGACAAACTTTTTTTTTTGAGTGGTTTCATTTGAGAGTCTATGTCTTTGTATGTCGTTTATTTATTAATTTATTATTGATCCCACTGTGCAGCATACAGAATCTTAGTTCCCTAAACAGAGATTGAACCCTAGCCCTCGGCAGTAGGAGAATGGAATCTTAACTAGGAATTTTAACTAGTAGGACCACCAGAGCAGTTCCAAAATTTTTTAAAAGTAGTATTTTGTTCTTATAAAGTTGATCCTTTTTTTTTTTTTTGTTATCATTCACTCAGTCATGTCTGACTCTTTGCGACCCCAAGGACTGCAGCATGCCAGGCTTCCCTGTCCTTCACTATCTCCCAGAGTTTGCTCAAACCTCATGTCCATTGAGTCAATGATGCCATCCAACAATCTCATCCTCTGTTGCATCCTTCTCCTCCTGTCCTCAGACTTTCCCAGCATCAGGGTCTTTTCCAATAATTGGCTCTTCATATCAGATGGCCTAAGTATCAGAGCTTCAGTTTCAGCATCAGTCCTTCCAATGAATATTCAGTGTTGATTTCCTTTAGGATTGACTGGTTTGATCTCCTTGCATCCAGGGGACTCTCAAGGATCTTCTTCAGCACCACAGTTTGAAAGTTTCAATTCTTTGGAATTCAGCCTTCTTTATGGTCCTACTCTCACATCCATATGTGACTACTGGAAAAACCATAGCTTTGACAGCAGTGATGTCTCTGCTTTTTAATATGCTGTCTAGGTTTATCATGGCTTTTCTTCCACGGAGCAAGCGTCTTTTATTTCATGGCTGGAGTCACCATCTGCTGTAATTTAGAGGTCCTAGAATGTAAAGTCTGTCACACTTGCCATTTCTTCCCACATCTGTTTGCCATGATTTGCCATCTATTTACCTCATATCATAAATATTGATTACCTGAGGTAGTTGATACTTCTCCCAGCAATCTTGATTCCTGCTTTTAATTCATCTAGCCTAATATTTCAAAAGATGTACTCTGCATATGATGAACCAGAGATGAAATTGCCAACATCCATTGGATCATCAAAAAAGCAAGAGAGTTCCAGAAGAACATCTATTTCTGCTTTATTGACTATGACAAAGCCTTTGCTGTGTCGATCACAATAAACTCTGGAAAATTCTGAAAGAGGTGGGAATACCAGACCACTTGACCTGCCTCTTGAAAAATCTGTATGCAGGTCAGGAAGCAACAGTTAGAACTGGACAAGGAACAACAGACTTGCTCAAAACAGGAAAAGGAGTATGTCAAGGCTGTATATTGTCACCTTGCTTATTTAACTTACATGCCGAGTACATTATGAGAAACACTGGGCTGGATGAAGCACAAGCTGGAATCGAGATTGCCAGGAGAAATATCAATAACCTCAGATATGCAGATGACACCATCCTTATGGCAGAAAGTGAAGAAGAAATAAAGATCCTCTTGATGAAGGTGAAAGAGGAGAGTGAAAAAGTTGGCTTAAAGCTCAACATTCAGAAAACTAAGATCGTGGCATCTGGTCCCATCACTTCATAGAAATAGATGGAGAAACAGTGGAAACAGTGGCAGACTTT
Organism: Dama dama; assembly: GCF_033118175.1. NCBI lineage: Eukaryota > Metazoa > Chordata > Mammalia > Artiodactyla > Cervidae > Dama > Dama dama. The sequence goes on from NC_083684.1 coordinate 50,099,526, forward strand.
ATTTTGGGGGGCCTCCAAAATCACTGCAGATGGTGGCTGCAGCCATGAAATTAAGAGACGCTTACTCCTTGGAAGAAAAGTTATGACCAACCTAGACAGAATATAAAAAGGAAAGATATCACTTTGCCAACAAAGTAACTGTCTAGTTAAGGCTGTGGCTTTTCCAGTAGTCATGTATGGATGTGAGAATTGGACTATAAAGAAAGATGAGCACCGAAGAATTGATGCTTTTGAACTGTGGTGTTGGAGAAGACTCTTGAGAGTCCCTTGGACTGCAAGGAGATCCAACCAGTCTATCCTAAAGGAAATCAGTCCTAAATTTTCATTGGAAGGACTGATGTTGACGCTGAGCCTCCAATACTTTGGCCGCCTGATGCGAAGAGCTGACCTATTGGAAAAGACCCTATGCTGGGAAATATTTAAGGTGGGAGCAGTAGGGGATGACAGAGGATGAGATGGTGGATGGCATCACCGACTCAATGGACATGAGTTTGGGTAAACACCAAGTGGTGGTGATGGACAGGGAGGCCTGGCATGCTCCAGTCCATGGGGTTGCAAAGAGGCAGACACAACTGAGCAACTGAACTGAACTGAACTGACTCTGCATATGAGTGAAATAAGCATGCTGACAATATATAGCCTTGATGTACCCCTTTCCCAATTTTACTCCAGTCTGTTGTTCCATGTCCTTTTCTAACTGTTGCTTCTTGGCTTGCCAGTTTCTCAGGAGGCAAGTAAAGTGGTCTGATATTCCCATCTTTTGAAGCATTTTCCATAGCTTGCTGTCATCCACACAGTCAAACCTTTAATGTAGTCAATAAAGAAGTAGATGTTTTTCTGGAATTCCCTTGCTTTTTCTATGATCCAATGGATGTTGGCAATTTGATCTCTGGATGCACTGCCCTTTCTGAACCCAGCTTGTCCATCTGGAAGTTTTCAGTTCACATACTGTTGAAGCCTACCTTGAAGGATTTTGAGCATTACCTTGCTAGCATGAGAATGAGTGCAATTGTACAGTAGTTTGAACATTCTTTGGCATTACCCTTGTTTGGGATTGGAATGAAAACTGAACTTTTCCAGTCCTGTGGCCACTGCTGAGTTTTCCAAATTTTCTGGCTTGTTGAGTACAGCATTTTAATGGCATCGTCTTTTAGGATGTTAAATAGCTCAGCTGGAATTCCATCACCTCCTCTAGCTTTGTTCTCAGTAATGCTTCCTAAGGCCCACTTGACTTCACACTCCAGGATGTCTGCTTCTCGTGAGTAGTAACACCATCATGGTTCTTTGGATTCATAAGACCTTGTTTTGTGCAGTGTTCTCTGTATATTGTTGACACCTCTTCTTAATCTCTTCTCCCCCTGTTAGGTCCTTATTCTTTCTGTCTTTTTTTGTGCCCATCTTTGCATGAAATTTTCTCTTGGTGGCTCTATTTGCTTGAAGAGATCTCTAGTCTTTCCCATTCTATTGTCTTCCTCCATTTCTTTGAATTGTTGACTTAAAAGACTTTCTTAACTCTCCTTGCTATTCTTTGAAATTTTGCATTCAGATGGGTGTATCTTTCCCTTTCTCCTTTTACCTTTCACTTCTTTTCTTTTCTTACCTATTTGTAAGGCCTCCTCAGACAACCGCTTTGCCCTGTTGCATTTCTTTTTCTTGAGGATGGGTTTGGTCAATCCTTCCTATAAAATGTTACATACCTCTGTGCATTGTTCTTCAGTCACTCTGTCTGTGAGATCTAATCCCTTGAATCTATGTCATTTTACACTATATAATCAGGGAGACTGCGGTTTGATTTCTGGGTTGGGAAGATCCCCTGGAGATGGGAACAGCTACCCACTCCAGTATTGTTGCCTGGAGAATCCCCACTCACAGAGGAGCCTGGCAGGCTTTGCAGTCCATAGGAGTGCAAAAGTAGGTGTCCAATATGCCACTGGAGAAGAATGGATGCAATTATTAACACATCCAGAAAGAATGAAAAGGCTGAGCCATTGTGGACAGGGCACACAATAATAGATGTGTCTGGTGCTGAAAGTAAAGTCTGATGCTATAAAGAACAATATTGCATAGGAACCTGGAATGTTACATCCATGAATCAAGGTTAACTGAGTGTGGTCAAACTGGAGATGATAAGAGTGAACATTGACATTTGAAGAATCACTGAAGTAAAATGGACAGGAATGTGTGAATTTAATTCAGATGACCATTATATCTACTGCTGTGGGCAAGAATCCCTTGGAAGAAATGTAATAGCCCTCACAGTCAACAAAAGGATCCAAAATGCAGTACCTGGGTGCATCTCAGAAACAACAGAATGATCACAGTTCATTTCCAAGGCAAACCATTCTACATCATAATAATCCAAGTCTATGCGCCAAGAACTCCTGCCAAAGAAGCTGAATGGTTCATTGAAGACCTATATGACCTTCTAGAACTAACACCAAAAAATAAGTCCTTTTCATCACAGAGCACTGGAATACAAAGTAGGAAATCAAGAGATACCCAGAGTAACAGGCAAGTTTGGCCTTGGTGTACAAAATTAAGCAGGGCAAAGACTAACAAGCTTTTGCCAAGAGAACACACTGGTCATAGCAAACACCCTCTTCCAACAACACAACCGATGACTCTATACATGGACATCACCAGATGATCAATACTGAAATCAGATTGATTTTATTCTCTTCAGCTGAAGATGGAGAAGGTCTATACGGTGAGTAACAATAAGACCTATAACTGACCGTGGCTCAGATCATGAGTTCTATATTGGATAATTCAGACTTAAATTGAAGAAAATAGGAAAAACCACCAGGGAATTCATGTGTGACCTAAATCAAATCCCTTAATATTATACTTCTCGATGGCTAACAAACACATGAAAAGGTGCTCAACATCACTCATTATCAGAGAAATGCAAATCAAAACCACAATGAGGTACCATTACACGTCAGTCAGAGTGGCTGATATCCAACAGTCTACAAGTAATAAATGCTGGAGAGGGTGTGGAGAAAAGGGAACACTCTTACACTGTTGTTGGGAAGGCAAACTAGTACAGCCACTATGGAGAACATTGTGGCGATTTCTTAAAAAACTGGAAATAGAACTGCCATATGACCCAGCAATCCCACTCCTGGGCATACACACTGAGGAAACCAGATCTGAAAGAGACACGTGTACCCCAGTGTTCATCGCAGCACTGTTTATAGCAGCCAGGACATGGAAGCAGCCAAATGCCCATCAGCAGACGAGTGGATAAGAAACCTATGGTCCATATACACAATGGAATATTACTCAGCCATTAAAATAATACAGTTGAATCAGTTCTAATGAGACGGATGAAACTGGGGTCCATTATACAGAGTGAAGTAAGCCAGAAAGATAAACATAAATAAAGTATACTAACGCAAATATGTGGAATTTAAAAAGATGGTAATGATAACCCTTTATGCAGGACAGAAAACGAGACACAGATGTATAGAACAGAATTTTGGACTCTGTGGGAGAAGGCAAGGGTGGGATGATCTGAGAGAATAGCATTGAAACATGTATATTATCAAGTGTGAAACAGATCGCCAGCCCAGGTTGGATGCATGAGACAAGTGCTCAGGGCTGGTGCACTGGGAAGACCCAAAGGGATGGGATGGGGAGGGAGATGGGAGGCGGGATCTGGATGGAGAACACATGTAAACCCATGGCTGATCCATGTCAATGTATGGCAAAAACCATTATAATATTGTAAAGTAATTAACCTCCAACTAATAAATGAAGAAAAATATATTATACTTCTCTTTGGACACAAGGCAATTTACTTCTGTATTGAAAGTATTAAAAGAAAAATTCCTGTGAATCTCTAATTCCCCACCTGCTGAAACTACTTTTCAAAATAAAGGGAAATAAATACATTTTTTCTTTTTGTATAAGCTTAAAGGATTCATCCCCAGCATACCTGCACTGCAGGAAATATTAGAGGAAGGGCTGCAGGAGGGACAGATGTGATACAACATGGAAATCTAAAACTTTACTAAGAAGGGAGAGCACAGAAACTTGTCAATATCAATGTGAGGATATATACCTGTATCTCTCTATATCTGTATCTCTATCCCTAATTTAGAGAGAATATTAAACTTTCATAGTGGATTGTCTAGGACTGAAGTTTTCCAATAATGCATTTAAGGTTAGATTAGGTACAGCTGTTGAGAAAATTAGTAAATTGTAATTTAGCTCCAGATATATCCTGAATAAAACAGAGAGACCAAAAATGTAATAAAATATGGGAAAGTGTGTAAGAGGTAATATGGGAGACAGTGAAAAGACTCTCTGTATGTAGATACTGAAATTACTAGTAGGAGTCCTGTCTCCTGTCTAGAACTGACTGACAGGAGGACTCCCAGGGAGCAGAAGGAGCAGTGTGTGAGCCCACAGCTGTGGGCGTGGAGTAGATCAGCGGGGATGCTGGCCTCAGTACACTGGGCGGCCAATGCTGGGGCTTGTGTTCCCTTCTGCCCTACTTGTCTCAATTATGGCTCTGGCTGGAGGGAACTAAGGGACATGGTCCAAAGCAAAGATCACTCAGAGCTCCTTGGAAAGTAAAAGGGTAATCCTCTGGCAATTCCTAGCTGGGGCTAAACCAGCAAAGCTGCGTGGGGTTGACTGGGTGAGATATTAGCTTGGCTCTTGGGCATCAAGAGAACTCTTTAGCAGTGTCAGGAGAGGGGGGTCCTTGTTTTCTTTACTGGAGTATAGTTGCATTACAATGTTGTGTTAGTTTCTACTGTATAGCAAAGTAAATCAACTGTGGCATATGTGCACAGTCATGTCGAACCCTTTGTGACCACATGGACTGTAGCCTGCCAGGCTCCTGTGTCCATGGGATTTTCCAGGCAAGAATACTGGAGTGAGTTGCCATTTCCTTCTCCAGGGAATCTTCTTGAGTCAAGGATTGAACTCACATGTCTTGTATCTCTTGTATTGGCAGGCAGATTCTTTACCACTAGAGCCACCAGAGAGGAGGGAATTAGCTGTATATTTATAGATATTCCCCTCTATTTGAAGGATGGGCTTCATCTCTCAGTGTCATATCTTTCTTCCTTTTCATACTGTTCATGGGGTTCTCAAGGGAAGAATGCTGAAGTGGCTTGCCATTCTCTTCTCCAGTGGACCATATTTTGTCAGAGCTCTCAACCATGACCCATCCGTCTTGGGTGGCCCTATATGGCATGGCTAACAGTTTCGTTGAGTTAGACAAGGCTATAGTCCATGTGAACATTTTGGTTAGTTTTCTGTGATAGTCGTTTACATTCTGTCAGCCCTCTGATGGTTGTGGAGAAGAGGCTTGTGAAGTTTCCTGATGGGGGCGACTGGCTGTGGAGAAAACTAAGTCTTACTCTGGTGGGCAGGCCCATGCTCAATAAATCTGAAATCCATTTATCTGCTGATGGGTGCGGCTGTGCTCCACCTCTGTAGTTTGGCCTGAAGCAGCCCAGTCCTGGGGTTCTGAAATCTCTATGGAAGGGCTCTGTTACATCTAATGGCATCCTCCTCCAAGAAGACTTATTCCAACAAGTCACTCCTCCTAGGAATGGTCCTGCCAATGACTCAACTCTGCGACTCTGCAGCACACCACTGTCAAGTCATGCCTTCACCAGACTCTCCCAAAAACTCACAGGGAAGTCTGGCTCAGTCTCTTGTGCGGTCACTGCACCTTACTCCTGGGTCCTGTTTGCACAAAGTTTTGTTTATGCCCTTCAGGAGTCTCTGTTTCCCCAGCCCTGTGGAAATTCTGTTATCAAATCCCACTGACCTTCCAAGTCAGATTCCCTGCTCATTCCCAGGCCATTTGCTGGATCCCCCAGGCTGGGCAGTCTAGAAACTTCACAACAGTGTGAGAACTTCTTTCATATAATTGTTCTCCAGTTTGTGTATCACCAGCCTGGTGGCTCTGTGGTGGGACTCTGGCTGCCACCTCCAAGAGGACTAATGCCACATTCTGTGCCTCCTAGGACTGCTCCTACCAGTGCCCCTGTCCCCACAGCAAGCCACTGCTGACCCATGCCTCTATAGGAGATTTTCACTGATCGGGTCTGACTCAGTCTTTTGTGGAGGTCACTATCCTTTCCCTGGGCCCTTGTGCACACAAGGCTTTGTGTGTTCCATCCAGGAGCCTCTGGCAAGTATAAGGTTTGGTTTTAAATGTGATTGTGCCCCTTCTACCATCTTGTTGCAGCTTTTCCTTTGTCCTTGGATTGGAGTATCTTTTTTGGGTACAACATTCTCCTTTGATGGTGTTTAGCAGCTAGTTTCTATTTTGGTGTTGGGGCAGGAGAAGATGAGCACATGATCTTCTACTCTGCCATCTTGAAACTGAAATGGGAATTTCTGTTGACACTTATGCAATGTGTGAAATCCAATACTTCTAGAGAACTAATGTACAATATTGTGCTTACAGTTAACAAGACATACAAAATCATTAAAAATGTAGATTTCTTGGGGGAGGTGTTGTGTTGTTGGGTCACAGACACAACAGGTCTAAATTGGGATTGTCCCATTTATGGGAAAATAAAGAAACTTCATTTTTTATGTTCCTTTGAGGATGGTGTTTGTCATTTTTCTACCAAGTATACTACTATGACTGAGTTTTCTTAAGGTTTCATTTCCTAGGTTTCCGTTCACTTAGCTAATGAGAATACATGAGCTCAGCACGCAAGTCTGATATTTATGGCTGTGTGTCCATCCATCGATTTCCTTTGCCACTGAAAGTAATTTAACTCGCCTGATGGACTAGGCTCTTTTGGTCCTTTAGTTATAAGAACAGAGTTGAGCAAACCAGGGGACAGAATACCTAGCACATACTATCTGGCCAATAAATATTTCAATAAAGGGGCCATTGTTGGAGGTGTTATTGAAAGCCACCAACTTCCTCACCTCAACTGAGAAATTGTGTCTGTCCTTTTAACAGTAGTGATCTCGGAGGAGCTTCCATGGCTGTGAGTGTATGATTTATATAAATAAATAGTTAATAGAAATTTAACTGAAGAGACAAAAAGTAAAAAAAAAAAAAATGTAGATTTCATATGACTTTCCATTATAATGAAAATAAGTTTATAATTCTGAAAAAGGAATAGAAAATTCTACCAACAAGTAGTTGGATTAACTATTTGGTATACCAGTATGAAGAACTACTACTTGGTAAAACCAAACCTATTGCTGCACACAACAACGTAATTCAAAACAACAGGACTAGATATAAAAGATGGTATCTTTCATGATTCCATTTATATGGGTAAGATTATGGAAATATTGAATATCTTAATCGTATGTATTTATCAGTATCAAAAATTTTCAAAATGCATCAAAATGTATACTAAAATTGAGTACATTTATTGTACATGACCACCTTCAAGGATCACAGCCCTGTCGTGGTGAATGGGCTTGTATAACTCAATGTAGCAATAAGTCATGCCATGATGGCCACCCAAGCCAGATGGGTCATAGTGAAGAGTTGTGACAAGACGTGATCCACTGGAGGAGAAAATGGAAAACCACTCCAGTTCTTACCACAAGAATCCCATAAAATGTATGAAAAGGGAAAAAGATATGACACAGATGAGGAGACTTCCAAGTCAGAAGGTATTCAATGTGCCACTGGGGAAGCGTGGAGGCCAATTACTAATTTCTCCAGAAAGAATGAAGAGGCTGAACCAAAGCAGAAATGACATTCAGTTGTGGATGTGTCTGGTGGCAAAAGTAATGTCTGATGCTATAAAGCACAATATTGCATAGGAACCTTAATGTTAGGTCCATGAATCCAGGTGAATTGGAAGTAGTCAACCAGGAGAAGGAATAGTGAACGTTGATATTTGAAGAATCAGTGAAGTAAAATGGATGGGAATGGGCAAATTTAATTCAGATAGCCATTGTATCTATCACTCTGGGCAAGAATCCCTTAGAAGAAATGGAGTAACCCTTAGAGTCAACAAAAAAGTCCAAAATGCAGTACTTGGGTGCAATCTCAAACATGACAGAATGATCTCTGTTGTTTCCAAGGCAAAGCATTCAACATCAGAATAATCCAAGTCTATGCCCCAACCATAATGCAGGAGAAGATGAAGTTGAATGGTCCTATGAAAACCTCCAAGACCTTCTAGAACTAACACCAAAAAAAGATGTTCTTTCATCATAGGGGACTGGAGTTTAAACGTAGGAAGTCAAGATATGACCTGGAGTAACAGGCAAATTTAACCTTGGAGTATAAAATGAAGCAGGCCAAAGGCTAACAGAGTTTTGCCAAGAGAAGACACTGGTCATAGCTAACACTGTCTTCTAATAACACAAGAGACAAGTCTACACATGGATATCACCAGATGATCAATACCAAAATCAGATTGACTATATTGTTTTGTAGCCAAAGATGGAGAACCACTATACAGTCAGCAAAAACAAGACTTGGAGCTGACTGTGGCTCAGATCATGACAGCTTATTGGGAAATTTAGACTTAAATTGAAGAAAATAGGGAAAACCACTAGGCCACTGAGGTACGACCTAAAGCAAACCCCTTATGACTATACAGAGGGGGTGACAAAAGTTTAAAGGGATTAGATCTGGTAGACAGAGTGCCTGAAAATCTATGGACAGATGTCCATAACATTGTACAGGTGGCAGTTATCATAACCATCCCCAAGAAATAGAAATGCAACAAGGGAAAGTAATCTAAGGGGGCTTTAGAAATAGCTGAGGAATGATGACAAGAGAAAGGCAAGGGAGAAAGGGGAAAATATAGCCAACTGAATGCAGAGTTCCTGAGAAAAGCAAGAGGAGAAAAGAAGGTTCTTCAACAATGCAAAGAAATAAAGGAAATAGATGGGAAAATGCTACAAATCTCTTCAAAAATTGGACAGATCAAAAGAATATTTCATGCTTGGAGTAGCACAATAAATAACAGAAACAGTAAGGATGGAGCAGGATCAGAAGAGATTGAAAAGTGGCAAGAATACCCAGAACTATAAAAAAAAAAAAAACCTTAACAACGCAAATGCCCATGATAGTGTGGTCACTTACCTAGAGCCAGGATTCCTGGAGTGTGAAGTCAAGTGGGTCTCAGGAAGCATTTCTCTGAACAAATCTAGTTTGAAATTAGCTAGCTTTGTTCCAGCTGAACTATTTAAAATCCTAATGGTGCTGTTAAAGTGCTGCACTCAATAGCTCAGCAAATTTGGAAAAGTCAGTAGTGGCCACAGGACTGGAAAAAGTCAGTCTTCGTTCCAATCCCAAGGAAGGGCAATGCCAAAGAATGTTCACGCTACTGTACAGTTGTGCTCATTTCCCGTGATGGTAAGGTTATGCTAAAAATGCTTCAACATAGGCTTCAGCAGTATGTGAATTGAGAACTTCCAGATGTATAAGCTGCATTTTGCAAAGGCAAGGGTACCAGAGATCAAATTGCCAACATCCGTTTGATCGTAGAAAAAAAGCTAGAGAATTCCAGAAAAACGTCTACTTCTGCTTCACTGACTACTCTAAAGCTTTTGATTGTGTGGATCACAACAAACTGTGGAAAATTCTTATAGAGACAGGAATTTCAGATTACCTTACCTGCCTTCTGAGAAACCTGTATGCAGGTCAAGAAGCAACAGTTACAACTGGTCATGGAACAATAGAATGGTTCAAAATTAGGAAAGGAGAATGAAAAAGGCCTGCTTCTTTAACTTATATGCCAAGTACATCACGGGAAATGCCAGGCTGGATGAATCACAAGTGGAAATCATGATTGCCAGTGGAAATATCAACAATCTCAGATATTTAGAAGATGGCAGAAAGCTAAGAGGAACTAAAGAAACTCTTGATGAAGGTGAAGGAGAAGAGTGTAAAACCTGGCTTAAAACTCAGCATTAGAAAACTAAAATCATAGCATCCTGTCCCATCACTTCATGGCAAATAGAAAGGGAAAAAGGGGAAGCGGGGACAGACTTTATTTTCTTGGGCTCCAAAATCACTGTTGACGGTGACTGCAGTCATGAAATTAAAAGACACTTGCTCCTTGGAAAGAAAGCTATGACAAATCTAGATACCATGTTAAAAAACAGAGACATCACTTTGCTAACAAAGGTCCATGTAGTCAAAGCTATGGTTTTTCTAGTAGTCATGTACAGATGTGAGAATTGGGCCATGAAGATAAAGAATTTATGTTTTCAAACTGTGGTGCTTAAGACTCTTGGGAGTCCCTTCGACAGCAAGGAGGTCAAATCAGTCAAGACTGAAGGAAATCAGCCTGAATAATCCTTTAAAGAAATGATGCTAAAGCTGAAATTTCAATACTTGGGCTCTGATGTTAAGAGCCAACTAACTGGAAAAGATCCTAATGTTGGAAAACATTGAGTGCAGGAGGAAGAGGGAACGACGGAGGATGAAATGGTTGGATGGCATCACCGGCTCAATGAATATGAGTTTCAGCAAACTGCAGGAGGTAGTGAAGAACAGGAAGCCTGGCATTCTGCAGTCCATGGGGTCTCAAAGAGTCTGACATGGCTGAGCGATGGAACAACAACAAAAACAAGTACTGTTTGCCCCTGGTAACCACCATTCCTCTTTCTGCTTCTATGGATTCAAATACTTCTTAAAATAAAAAATACTTCAAAGATTTTTTAAATATTGTGATTGAGCCATGTAGCCTCTAAGTTCTTAGTTCCCTGACCATGGATTGAATCTGGGCCCTTGGCAATGAGGAATAGAGTCCTAACTGTACCACCAGGGAATTCGTGGGTTTAACTACTTACCTTAGCTATTTCCTCATGTGAGTGCGATAGTGCAGAAATTGTCTCTCTGTGACTGGCTTATTTTACATGCAATGTTGTTTACTGTTTATACATTTTGTTGTATACAGTAAGATTTTCTTTCTTTTTAAAGACTGAACAACATTCCACTATGTTTATTTGTGTATATATCACATTTTCTTTAGGTATATATCTGTTGTTGGATATTTGGCTTATCTCCTTGTCTTGGCCTTTGTGAATAATGTTACAGTGAACCTGGGACTGCAATATGCATTTGAGATCTTGATTTTAATTCTTTAGGATAAGTACCCAGAAGCAGGGTTGGTGGATCATATGGCAATTGTATTTTTCAGCTTTTGAGGACACCCTGTGCTGTTATGTAAAATGCCAGTACCAGCTTCCATTCTCAATTTCTCAATATCCATGCCAGTACTTGAGTATTTTGTTTTAAATGGCCTTTATAATAACCATGAAGTGATAGTGATATCTCAGTGTGGTTTTGCTTTGTATTTCCCTGATAATTATTGATATTGAGCACCTTTTATACACAGATTGGCTGCTTTTTTATCTTGGGAGAATTGTCGGTTCAGGTCCAACGCTTATTTTTAATTGAGATGTTTGTGTTTTTATATAGAGATGTTGGTACATGTGCTTGCAAGCTAAGTTGCTTCAGTTGTGTCAGACTTTTTGAGACTCTATGGACTGCAGCAGGCCTGGCTCTCCTATCCATGTGATTCTCCAGAGAAGAATAGTGGAGTGGGTTGCCATGCCCTCCCTTCCAGAGGATCTTCCTGACCCAGCTATTGAACCCACGTCTCATTATCTTTCCTGCATTGGCAGGTGAGTTCTTTACCACTAGCATCCCCTGAGAAGCCTCGTGTAGGAATCCTGCTTTATTTTGGACATTAACTTATCAGATATGTGGTTTGAAAATATGTTCTCATTATGTAGATGGCCTTTTACTCTGTTGATGATTTCCTTTGCTATTTGGCAGCCTTTTATTTTACATTGTCCCACTTGTCTTCTTTTTCGTTGCTGTGCTTTGGATTTAATATCCAAGAAATTATTACCAAAACCCATGTCATACCATTTTACCCCTATATTTCCTTCTAATAATTTTACATTTTTAGGCATTATGTTTCAGGGCTTAATATTTTAAAATGTTTTGTGTGTGTGGTGTAAGATAAGAATCAGATTTCATTCTTTTCCTTCTCCAGATCCAGTGATTCCTACACCATTTATGGAAGAAATCATATCTCTCCATTTTCTATTCCTGCAAGCTATGTCAAAGATCAACTGACTGCATCTGTGTATGTTGTGTGTTTTCTGAGGTCTCTATTATGTTCCACTTGTATATGAGTCCACATGTTGGTATCATACTCTTTTAATGACTGCAACTTTGTAATATGTTTTGAAGTGAAGAAGAGTGGTGTCTCCAGGTTTGTTTTTCTTTCTCAAGGTTGTTGTAGCTATTCAGAGTTCTTTGTGGTTGCATATGATTTTTATGACCATTTTTCTAGTTCTGTAAAAAGTGCCTTGGGATTTGCACACGACTTCTTTGACTGTTTATATCATTTTGGGTGATATGGATATTTTTAAAACATTAATCTTCCAATTGATGAATATGGGATGTTGTTCTACTTCTTTGTGTCTTCTTTAATGTTTTTCATCAGTATTTTATAGTTTTCAGAGTAGAAGGCTTTCCCCTCTGTGAAAAATCTTTTTTTTTTTTTTAACTTTTTAAAATTTTCTTTTTGGAGTTTTCATTTCTAGTGTACATAAACATAACTGTGTGGTCCTCAGCATTGCCTCTGGGTATGCACTGAGGGACTAGGGTAGGTAGTGGTGACTGCTCATGCCAAAAGTGTGCACGTGCTCAGCTGTGGGTCTGTAGTTGAATGTACAGGACAGCGATATATGCACAGTGGAAAGGACAGGGCCTGTGAAAGGATCCGGGGTGGATTGCAGGCACAAGTTCAGTTGCTGAGGTCAGAGCTGGGGGCAGGTGCACGCCTGGCTTCAGGACCAGGACTATTTTGCTGCATGTGTGATGGCTGTGCTGAGTTCCAGGGAGGCATAGCTGTCATGGGTCCTGTTAGGGAGGCTGGGGGACTCAGCTCCGGGAGTCTGAGACGTGAAATCCTGTGAGACCTTCTGTGCTGAGAGCGCTGGGCTCATGCAGTGGTTGTGCTGGCTGTTGGTTTCCTCCACAGCTCTCGCTCATTTAAATTCGTGCTACTGTTACAGGAAACACACTGACAGAGTGATTGGCCAAAGACAGCTTGGAAAGTAATCCAATCACCATAAAATCCAAGTCTGCAAGGCACACGGCAGAGCAGTTCTCCCGGGGTCCCTTTCCCTACTGCTTTCTACCCTGCCGCCCCTTTCCAAAAAGGTCTCTTGATCTGTCAGCATGTGTGTCTCCTCGGACAATTCATTTCTGAGTGTCAGTCAAGAACCCCCTTTTGAACTCTGGAAGGGGTCCCCTTCCTGCAACACTGCTGTGTTGCTTCAGCTTCTTAAGTGGACTCCTGAGCTGTGTTAGAGCTTTGTTGTTTTTGTCATTGGTGGCTTAGAGATTGGGATCTCCTACTAAACCATCCTCCTGACATTACTCTGTATATGTTTTCAAATCAGTTTCTCACTTTCTACACACCTCCTGCTGGCAAGTGAATCAGGATTGCCTTGACTCTAAAGATCAATAGAATTGAAATCTTATCATTATTGAGTCTTTAAATATGTAAGCCTCATACATGTCTACATTTAATTATGACTTTTACTTTACTCAGAAATTAATGTTTTGCAAAGTTTCCATTTTATAGGTCTTGCACATATTTTATTAATTCCCTGTCAAAATATTTTGTTTCTGGTGCTATTATGAATGACATTTTACTTCAATTTAGGATTGTTTGTTGTCTCTATGTAGAATACACTTGAGTTTTTAAATACTGACTTGTATTTTACAAATATGCTAACCTCATTTATATGTCCCCTAGTGAAGGAAATGGCAACCCACTCCAGTATTCTTGCCTGGAGAATTCCAAAAGCAGAGGAGCCAGGCAGGCTTTAGTCCATAAGGTCACAAAGAGTTGGGCATGACTAAGTGACTAATACACACACTTATATGTACTAGTGGTGTTTTTGTAGATTCTTTAGGTTTTTTTAATGGATGTTAAATTTTTCAATTTTTTCCTGAATGTTTTGATATATACTTTTACTTCTTCCTTTCCAGCCTGTATTTCTTTTGTTATACTGGTCAGAACTGCCGGTAAAATGTTTCAAAAAATCATGAAAGTGGGCTTCTTTGCCCTGTGCTTGATTTTAGGAGGAAAGCATTCAAACTTTCCCCATTAGATATTGTCAGTTATAATGTTATGAAGTATACTTTTCTCTTAGTTTATTGATGTGTTTTATTATGAATGTTTTTATTTTTAAAAATTTATTTTTAATTGGAGGATAATTGCTTTACAATATTTGTTGCTTTCTGCCATAATCAACATGAATCATTCATAGGTGTACACATGTCCCGTCCCTCTTGAACCTCCTTCCCACTTCCCACCTCATCCCCCCACCCCAGGTGAATGTTTTGATTTTTAAAACATATTTTCTGCATTTGTTATGAAGATCATATGACTTTTCCCCATTATTCTGTTAATATGGTGAATTAGATTGATTGACTTTGAATGTCAAAACAAACTTGCTGTCCCAGGATAAACATCACTTATGTTTATGTGCCACTTCTTTTTTGTGTGTCCAGATTATATTTGCTAAAGTTGTGTTAATTTTGGGGGGGATTTATGTTTATGAATGGTATCAGTTCATTGCTTTCTGGTAATACTTTTTCTGAAAATATGTGAGAAAATACTGGCCTCAAGAGATGAGTTGGGAAGGCTCATTTGTCCTCTGTTTTCTTAAAGCATTTATATAGAATTGATATTATTTCTTTTTTGCATAGTTTATAAAATTCACCTCTATATCTAGGGGCCTGGAATTGTCTATGTGTAATGGTTTAACTAAAATTTATCTTTTCTAACAGATATAGAGCTATTCAGGTATTCTCTTTCATATTGATTCACTTTGTGTACTTTTTGTCCTCAAGAAAGGTGTATGCTTCATCTAAGCTATCCAGCTAATTGGCATAATTAGTCCTTCGTGTTTTCATATTTTTGTATTTGTGTATCTATAACGTCATCCTTTCTTTTATTTATATGATAATTTGTGTCTCACTGCTTTTAAAATAAGTAATAGAGATTTATCAGGGTTTTTTTGCTTTTTCAAAGATCGTGGTTTGGATGGTTATTGATATTGCATTTTTTTTTTTTTTTTTTTGGCTGGCTGTGTTTTTATCACTGCACATGGGCTTTCTCTAGTTTCAGCAAGTGGGAGCTGTCTGCTTGTACAGGATGGATCCTAGGATCTGCGTGCTTCAGTAGTTGCAGCATGTGGACTTAGTGTGCGCAGGCTTCAGTGTTAGTAGCTCCCAAGCTCTAGAGCGCAGGCTCAGTAATTGTGGAGTACACGCTTAGTTGTCCTGCAGCATGTGAGATATTCCCAAGCTACAGGTCAAACACATGTCCTCTGTATTGGCAGGTGGATTCCCAACTGACAGCACCACCAGGGAAGTCTGATATTCTTGTTTATCTGTTGTCTACTTTGATATCATCAAACTTTCTTCTGTACTGCTTTGGTTAATAAATACAGTAAATGTTCAGTACAAACAGTCATTCAAGCATCATTACCTTGTTTCTCATTTTAAATGGACTTCTCATAACATTTGACCATCATATATGATATTTGTTGAGGTTTTTTATAAATGCACTTTATTGTGATCATGAAGAACTCTTTACTCCCATTTTCTTTTTTTCTAAATCACAAATAACTGCTTAGAATCATAAACTCTTTTTTTCTTCATCAGTTAAGATGATCACTCAGTTTTTCACTTCAGTCTCTTTATGTTCCTGATCTTGGCCTGTGTCAGCTTGCCCATGCATAGTAAAGCCAATCTATTGACATCAGCTTGTGGTGAAGGAAAATTCGGTGTTCACCACCAAGCAAGGAGTCCAGGTAGGTAGTACTTCAGGGGTCTGAACTCCCCAAAGGCTTTCAGGGAAAGGCTTTTAAAGACAGGCTGAGGGAGGGGGGGTTGTGGGGTATGTGATCAGCTGGTGGAGTTTCTTGTGATTGTTTGGTGATCAGGGAATCCGGAGTCAACATCATCAACCTTCTCTTTCCAAAATGACTGGAGTCTACATTCTGTGGGAAGCATACAGTTAACTTCTTCCACCTAATGGGGATTTCAGTATCTTCAAAAAACCTGCAAAGATATGGTTCAGAATATTATGTATGGCCCTTGAGGAGTAAATGAAGGTCCTTGGCATTATTTAATGGCTCAAATATTATTATATTTTCTTGCTTGACTGGTTTTCTTTCTGCATTTTCTCAGGTATCTGATTCAATGTACTCCTTAGAATTTGGGAAAGGCCTAGAAGACAAAAGTGTTTCTACAGACAAAAGGCATGTGGAGGACATGGTTGGGAGGTGGTCTGTTGTGAGGAGACCTCTTAGGGTCCTGCTCAGTTGTATTTATGCCATTTATTATATATATTTGTAAAGCTAAGGTATGTTTGTGTTCTTTGAATAAAAGAAACTTTTAAAAGGAAAATATATATTTTTCTACTTTGTTAGTAATATATTACCCTTGCTCATACTTTGTGATTATCTGCATGTACCTAAAAAACCTCTGTATGTTCCAAATCCTTAAGAAAAAATGAAAGTTCT
Organism: Dama dama; assembly: GCF_033118175.1. Lineage (NCBI taxonomy): Eukaryota > Metazoa > Chordata > Mammalia > Artiodactyla > Cervidae > Dama > Dama dama. Next base: position 50,116,065 of record NC_083684.1, read on the forward strand.
TCTTCCCATGATTGGACACAGAGAACAATGTATTGATCTGCCTTTCCCCTCTCTAGAGCGATATCACCTAGAGCTGCCCCTCCTTCTAGACTCCAGTCTGGAATGATGACTTTCCAAACCCAATGCAGTTGGTGTCCCGAATTTCCCTTAGTTCATCTTGGGATCAGACGTCTTCCCCTTTCTCAGTCTGTTCTTGTGTGTTAGTGAAGTACATCCTCCTGTACATTCCTGAGAAAAGATGCAAGGAAGGAGAATTATTTGACTGTTACATTTTTGGATTGATACCTTCCTCAGGATGGAAATCTAAGGTTGCTTTAGAAATTTGAAGACACTCCTCTGTTACATTCTAGCTTACAGTGGTGCTATTGAAAGTGCATGTTTTGAATGCAAACAATTTGGAACCATGAAGTGCAACTCCAGGGACCCTGATATTAACCATTACATCACACTGGCCTCCAGCTTCCTTCTTGGAGGATGTTTACCTGAATGTATGTGGTCTGTGCATGAAAGAGGTGGGGAGTAGGGTTAGGGGTGTCACTGATTCCACATAGATATCACTTACCTCTTTTTATCAGTTACTTCTTTTCAGTTCGGCAGCTGTATTTACATTTACCCATTGCAGTGGTCATGTCTCTGTAGCCCAGAGCTCTTTGGAATTAAGTAGGAAAAACAGGCTCTGTCTTATTTGTTAGATATGGGTTTTTCTGCCCATAGTCACCTCATCTTTCTGTGCTTTCTTTTCTCTGAAAATGTGTTCTATTCCATCACTAGGTGATAACACCATATTGTTCTTTTTGTCCTTATGGGGCCATAATTTAAAATTCCATTACTGTCTTTTTCATGGCATGTTGAGAAGGAGAGCAGAATGAGTCATTTATGGTTTACTTTTTATTTTCCACTCCAAAGCAATCAGACGGCTCAGGAATAGAATGTTTCGTAAGCCTGTATTGCAACCACATAGCTGTGCACCATATCGCCCCATTGTGCAAAGTCTCCCTGAACTTGGATCATCAAGCAGAATCCTGCCTTAACTTAGTCTTTCTGGCCTCTTCTCAGGGTCTTTCTCTCTCTCCTTCTTTTTGAAGTCTTAGAAAGTATTTTTAAATTAAACTTAATTTTTAAATTGGAGGATAATTGCTTCATAATGTTGCTGATTCCATGGTTAAGAGTCTGAATTCCAATGCTAGGATGCAGGGTCTTCTTGTGGCAGATGAAGGATCTTTCCTTGCAGCCTGCAGTTTTTGCTCTAGCTGTGGCACAAAAGTCTCTGTCGTCCCATGGCAAGTGGTATCTAAGTCCTTTGATCAGGGGTCACACCAGCATCCTCAGCATTGGAAGGCAGATTCTTAACCACTGGATCACCAGGAAAGTCGCATCAGGGTCTCTTTTTGTTTGGGCCTTCTTCAGTTATCTTGGACTTTGTTCTAATTTTTTCTCTCGGACACTAGACCAAAATCGTTTAGGGATTTCTGTTATTTATTATTATTACTTCCATGTCTGTCCTGAAGAAATGTAGAATGGGCTAACCCTTCACGGATTGAACATGGAAGATGCTCCTGAGACTGGGCCAGCCCTGTGTGTTTTCTCAGAGCTGCCTCTGTGATAGAACCGGTGATGATGTGGCTCTGGGCTTGTCCTGCTATCATCTGCAGGGCCTCTTCACTTGGCTGTGTTGTGTTGACCATGCTAGTTTCTGTGCCCCAGCTGCCAAGATACACAGGCCTCATTGCAACTCTACAGCCTTTATAAGTGGAGCCTTTTTGGCTATTAAGGAGTGAGTTTGCTGTTACCTCAGTAACCTGGAAACAGACATGATGAATCCATGTGTGTGTTTTCTATGGTGACCTTCTGAGTGGAAGATGTGTTTCTGTCATCTACCTTGTCTGTCTGCTTAGGATCTGCTGAGCACTGTTGCATCCTCGGGTGCCTGTTTGGGGCACATAAAAGAACATCTGACTCTTCCATATGAACCCCTTCAGAAACATGTGTTTGAAGCCTCGGCTGGGTTTCCTGTGTTCTGATTCCATGAGCATGCCAGCCTAAAGATGAGTGTAAATATGTTATACCATTGGAGCTATATTCAATATAGTAGAATATATTTAAAAAGTATTTTCAAGGTAACTTCCAGGTCTGATGGTAACACTGAAGCAGTGGATGTATCTCTGAGGGCGTTTGCAATCATGACAGCAAGGCCTGTCCTCAACTATGGCCTGATTCTGGCCTTTTCCTTGTTGGAAGCTTGTCTCAGTCCTAAAGCTTCTATCCTGCCACCCAGATCTTGCTCCTATCTCTCTATGACTTTCTGGTTCTCAGATCTTGATCCATGGAGCAGTGGGTGCTTCTGCCTGAATTCTGCCATCAATTCCTAAGGCCTAGGGTCAGGGTGCACCCTGAAAACACCTTGTCCCAGCAGATTGAGAATATCTCATTGCAAGGTCCACAGAGAAATACAAGGCAAGAAAGCATCTCCCTCCCCCAATCAGGTTTCTCTTCTCTGAGTAGGGATGTTCCTGTTCTCTGTGATGCCTCTGAAGCTTCAACTATGGTATCCCTCTCCCTTTTCCCTTCTGTCATTACTGGGTATATTTCACTTGAATTCCTGGCTTTTCTGATCAGGGAGATGGAAATAGGACACCATGAGATTTGTGTTCCCATCAAAGGTGACCCAGACACAGGGACGTGGGAGCAGGTAGGTAATTAGGAAGGTGATGTGAGGTGCCTAAGTGAGGAACCTCGCAGTGAGCCTCCCAGTGGTTTGAAGGAGGGCAGGGAAACCCAGTCTAGTATTCTTGCCAGAAGGATCCCATGGACAGCGGAACCTAGTGGGCTACAGTCCATAGGGTTGCCAAGAGTCAGACACACCTGAAGCAACTCAGCACCAAACACCAGTGGTCCAGCAAGCTCGCAGGTGCTGGAGAAGTCCACCAGGCAGGTAGGCAGATGCAGGAGTTTGAGGAGGGGAGTGTCTGCAGTGGGGGACTATCCCACAGCTGCAGGTAAACTCAGGTTGGTCTAGGTGGAAATGAAGCAGGGCTCCTATGATCTCAGAGGGAAGTCATGTGAGAATCAGAGATCCAAAGCCACAGGTTTTAGACAGGTACCTTCGCAGCTATCTGAGTTTTGGATGTCAGACAGAAAAGGATTTGGGAGAAATAAGATGCTGCCTTTTCTACTAACCCCAGATTAGATAAGGGTGCTGTAGATTAGAGGAAGGCAGGGAAAGTGGGGGGTGGGGCGCAGTGGGCAATATGGAGGTGTCTCCCCAGCAGACTCAGGAGTTCTGGGCAACTGAGCAAGAGCCAAAGATGGATTGTGTCTGTCCCAGGAGGACCAACTGCCCCTCACTCACCTCCACTGAATCTTTGGATGGGTCCCGTCCCACCTGTACACTCACTGTAGAGCAGGGCGAGTTTATATCCAAGACATTGGAAGAGGCACCTAATTTATCAGGGTGGCATCTCTCCTTTCTGAAGGCCTGGAGCTTTCACATCAGTTGGGTGGGAGTGGGATGGAATGCACATCCTGTGTCAGATAATGAGAAGGGTCCCTGCTCCAGGACCTGTTCACACCAACTCAGCTCACCTTAGCTCCCACAGAGGCATGACTCCATCTTAGAAGAGACCCCAGACAGACCCTGGTTTGGATGGAGTGGTGGGCAGAGACAAGGGCCCGGTGTCACTCTGGGCAAGGAGACCTTCCCCGCATCCCTCAGGGCTCCCTCCACAGGGAGAAGCAGCAGCTCTAGATCACCTTGTGGACCTGTCCTAAGCCTTCTCCTCAAGAGGACCTTAGAGATTCCCCGTCCTAAACCCAGCCCTTTGGGGTAAGCCCAGCAGACTCTGACCTGTAGGGGAGCTGTTGGGTGGGAAGAAGCTCTTAGAGATGGGGTGGAGTCAGGCAAAAAAGAATGAGACATCGTGAGCATGGGGCCCTGTCCGTGGGCAGGCAACAGAGACACAGGAGGAGCAAGAAACCCCAGGCCCCTAGATGTCCACTCTGAGTGTGAGACTCAACTCGCTTTGTGTTTATGTAGAAGCAGCTGAGTCCACAACTGGGGGGTTGGATTAGGATAAACTGAGGCCTAAGGAGTGACAGCGTTCAGCACATGGACCTTGACCCTTTGTTTTTCCCATCCTGTCAGGCACTTAGGACAAGGGCCATTTGTCAGTCATTATTTCAGTATGGCCTTACCCCAGACTTGGAGACTGGAGGGAGTTCAGTTTCTAAATGGACATCAGAGGACTAAAGAAGGACTGTAATATGTGCACAGTCATAGGGTGATTTAGCTGAGCTCATCTCCTGAGCATGGATGGGTGGGGAAGGCTGTGTCTCTTCAGCAGATGCTGTACCCCCTCTGAGCCTCAGATTCTCTCTTGTAAGACGAGCATGACTACTCCTATGCCTCAAGGTTGCTGGGAGGCTGAAATTTGGTGGAATATGCTCATTTCTTTTGGGTCTTGGTGACAGAAGTGAATAGACACTCAGGCGGATATGACAGAAGTGATCAGACCCTCTAGCTGATATAATGATCATTACCCAAGCTCCACCTGTTGAATTTGTAGAGGAGCATCTGAGAGCACTGAAATCTAGCTGCAGTGGGAAGGCACACTGATGGTCTCCACTGTGGTCACATCCTCCCCCCCTCCCCCCCCAACTCTCTGAAGTCAATGAGTAAGCACTCTCCTGTGAATTGCAAGGCTTTTTATTGCTGGAATCCTCTATAATCAGACACCTGGATGTGGCAGGTTGCTGACATTACTTAGGGATCAGGCAAGTGGTCTCCTTGGGTGCCTGGCAGGGACAGTTCCATCAGCAGAGAGAACTTGAATATATTTTATTCTGTAAAAGAAGGTGCAGAAACCTGGTGAGGCCTCAGGGTTCCAAGAGAATGAAGCTGCGCTGAACACAGGGCAGGTGGCACCACAGAGTTAAGAGGGCCTGGAGGGTCCCAGGCCTGTGATCAGGCAGAGCTGAGCAGTTGGGCCAGCTCAAGTGCTCCAGGGCTGGACTGAGTCTCCCTCAATGATCTTTCCCTACCCTGTGCATGCTGGCCACATCCTCTCTACCTCCTCATTCAAGAGGATCTTTATCCTCCCAGGTTCCCGGGGAAGGGCCAAGGTGGAGAAGGTATGATCTCCCCACCTCCCAGTGCCCTGAATAGGCCCCTGACATCCCCGCCCACTCCCCACAGAGGCCCCAAAGGCACATTCATACACAGCCTGACCCACCAGAGCACTCAGAGCATTTTGCTTATCCTCTGCTGTCAACCTCTCATCAACACAGCTCTTCAGGGTATCGGCAGTTTCCAGTACATCAGAGTTTTGGTTATACTTTTCAACTTGTTCAATATACTCATCATGGCTTCCCGATATGAACAGGTCAACAGTGTTCCTCAAGGCTGGGCAGATGTCATCACACTCTGAAACAGAAAGATATGGGGACACTCCCTGTAAGGCACTCATCGGAACACCCTATTGCCTTCACACCTCCGAGATGCTCAGATGGTGCCCTGGGAAGGTGTCAGAACCCTTGGGGAGCCCAGGTCCCAGCCACTCACTTCCGCCTGCGATGAGGAGCAAGGCAGCGCAGAGCAGCAGGAGAGCTCCAGCCCGAGTCATGGTGCCAGTGGCAGATGCTCCCTACTCACCTGGAGCCCTTTTATACCTGTGCTTGTCCTCAACCTCAGGGGGCCTGAGTCAGATGCTTCCTCTTTTCAGGAGATTCGCCAGGCCACAGTGTGAAGTTGCCCGGGGCTGCACAGGAGGAGCTGTGTATGTTGGCAATATGCTAGTCCTTGAGTCCACAGAGGGCACTGGCTCAGCCTCCTGCCCCTGTAGGGCTCTGTGGGAGGGGCAGCTGACATAGGAAGCTTAACAACTGAAAATCCCCAGGTTGACCAAAAGGACAAAAATGCTGCCTATCACGCCTCCTGAATGATGGCCAGTGGGAGCCTGTCAGAAGACCTTGAAGACAGGTTGGTGTGGACTCATGGGTTTTTGGGAAGCTCCATGCTTAGGAATGGTCTCACAGGGAGTAAGTGCCAGGCAGGCCAGAGCATGAGCCCTGAGCCCGTCCTCAGGCTCTCTGGTGGCTCCTGCCCTGCTGTTGTCACTGTCCTTGATCTTGTCAGTGGCCTCTGTAGGGCCACTTTCCCAAATCAGTTATAGAGTCCTGAAATCTCTTGTATGCTCTGACCCAGAAGTTTCTAGTTTTCTCTTGACGTGGACCTGCCACCTGGTGACTTTCATAGTACCTTGTTCTACACAGAAATATTTTCTGCAGCCCCTTCTTCTTCTTTCTAATTAAACTTTTATTTTTTTTGTATTGGATTATAGCCAGTTAAAAATGTTATGATAGCTCCAGATAGACAATGAACGGACTCTTCCATATGTGTACACATTATCCATTCTTTCCCATAGTCCCCTCTCATCTAGGCTGCCATAAAACAATGAACAGAGTTCCCTCGGCTATACAATTATCCTTGATGGTTATCTATTTATTTAAAATTTACTTATTTTTAATTGGAGAGTAAATGCTTTCCAGTGTTGTGTCAGTTTCTACCAAACATCAACATGAATCAGTCAGAGGTAAACACATGTCCCTCCCTCTTGTACCTCTGTCCTACCTCCCAGCCCATCCCATCCCTGTATGTTTCACGAGCACCAGGCCGAGCTACCTGCTCTATGCAACAACTTCCCATTAGCTATTTATTTTACACACGGTTATGTGTATATTTCCATGCTGCTCTCTCAATTCATCCCAACCTCTCCTTCCTCCACTGTGTGCATAAATGTGTTCTGTATGTCCATGTCTCTATTCCTGCCCAGCATATAAGTTCATCAGTACCATTTTTCTAGATTTCATGTATATGTATTAATATACAACATTTGTTTTTGACTTTCTGACTTACTTCACTCCGTATAATAGGCTCTAGTTTCACCCACTTCATTAAAACTAACTCAAATGCATTCCTTTCTATGGGTGAGTAGTATTCTATTGTATATGGGTACCACCATTTCTTTATCCATTGATCTGTTGATGGACATCTAAGTTGCTTCCATGTCCTAGCTATTGTGAATAGTGCTGCAATGAACACTGGAGTACATGTATCTTTTTCAATTATAATTTCCTTAGTGTATATGCCCAGTACTGGGATTGTTGGGTCATATAATAGCTTCATTTCTAGTTTTTTAAGGAATGTCCATAGTGGCTATGTCAATTTACGTTCCCACCAACAGTGCTAGAGGGTTCCCTTTTCTCCACATCCTCTCCAGCATTTATTGTTTGTAGATTTATTGATGATGTCCATTGTGATCGAAGTGAGGTGAAACCTCATTGTAGTTTTGATTTGCGTTTCTCTAATAATAAGCAATGTTGACCATTCTTTCATGTGTTGATTAGCCATTAGGATGCCTTCTTTGGTGAAATGTCTGTTTAGATCTTCTACCCATTTAAAATTTTTTTCCCCTGAGGTTGAGCTGCATGTGTTGCTTGTATATTTTGGAAATTAATCCTTTGTCACTTGTTTCAGTTGCAATTATTTTGTCCCATTCCAAATGCTGTCCTTTCATCTTGTTTGTTGTTTCTCTTGCTGTGCAAAAGCTCTTAAGTTTGATTAGTTCCCATTTGTTTATTTTTGTTTTTATTTCCATTACTCTAGGAGGTGGGTCATAGAGGATCTTTTTGTGATTTATTTTAAATAGTGTTCTGCCTGTGTTTTCCTTGAAGAGTTTTGTAGTTTCTGAGCTTACATTTAGGTTTTTAATCCATTTTGAGTTTATCTTTGTGTATGGCGCTAGGCAGTGTTCTAATTTCATTCTTCTATAATACATGTAGCTGACCAATTTCCCTAACATCACTTATTAAAGAGACTGTCTTTTCTCCATTGTAGCTTCCCTCATAGGTCAGTTGGGAAAGAATCCACCTGCAATGCAGGACACCCCCATTCAATTCCTGGGTTGGGAAGATCCGCTGGAGAAAGGATAGTCTACCCACTCCAATATTCTTGGGCTTTCCTTGTGTCTCAGCTGGTAAAGATACTGCCTGTATTGCAGGAGACCTGGGCTTGATCCCTGGGTTGGGAAGATCCCTTGGAAAAGGCAAAGGCTACCCACTCCAGTATTCTGGCCTGGAGAATTGCATGTACTGTATGGTGCATGGGGTTGCAAAGAGTTGGACACATCTGAGCGACTTTCACTTTCACATAGTCTTTCCTCCCTTGTCAAAGATAAGATGCCCACAGGTGCGTGGATTTTTTTTTTTTTTTTTTGGCTTTCTATCTTGTTCTGTTAGTCTATATTTCTGTTTTTCTGCCTGTTGCATACTGTCTTGATGAGTGTAGCTTTGCAGTATAGTCTGAAATCAGGAAGATTGATTCCTCCAGCTCCATTCTTATTGTGCAAGATCACTTTGCCTATAAGGGGTCTTTTGTGTTCCTGTATGAATTGTGAAATTTTTTTGTACTAGTTCTGTGATAAATACCATTGGTAATTTGGTATACATTGCATTGAATCTGTAGATTTTTTTGAGTAGTATAGTCATTTTTACAATATCGAGTCTTCCCTTCCAAGAACATGGTAATCTGTTTATGTAATCTTTAATGTCTTTCATCAGTGTCTTATAGATTTCTGCATACAGCCCTTTTGTATGCAGGGCTTACCTGCATACCTTAGGTAGATAGGGCTTACCTACCTCTCCTTAGGTAGGTTTATTGCTAGGTATTTTATTCTTTTTATGTCAATGATGAATGGAATTGATTCCTGAATTTCTCTTTCTGAGTATTCTTCGTTAGTGTACAGGATTGCAAGGAATTCATGTATAGTGATTTTCTATCCTATGTCTATAGAAATAAATTCACTGATTTAGCTGTAGTTATCTTTACTGTTATCTCTAGTATCTTTAACTTTAGTATCTTTACCTTTTTCTATGTATAATACCATGTCATCTGCAAATAGTGAGAGTTTTACTGCTTCTTTTCCAGTCTGTATTCCTCTATTTCTTTTTCTCCTCTGTTTGCCATGGCTGGACTTCCAAAACTATATTGAATAGTGGTGGTCAGAGTGGACACCCTTGTCTTGCTCCTGATCTTGGAGGAAATGCTTTCTGTTTTTCACCAATGAGAACAATCTTTCCTGTGGGATTATGGTACATGACTTTCATTATGTTCAGGTAGATTCCTTCTATGCCCATTTTCAAGAGTTTCTATCATAAATGGGTGCTGAATTTTGTTGAAAGTTTTATTGAAGTTATGGAAATTGTCATGTGAATTTTATATTTTAATGTGTTAATATGGTGTATCACATTGATTGATCTGCATATATTAAAGAATCTTTGCATCCCTTGAATATACCTGACTTGATCATGGCATATGATCCTTATCTATTTTCAATATCATGTGTGTACATGAGCATCCCAGCTCCATAACTGTCCCTTACCCTCATCCTTCCCTGTAGCAATCATAAGTTTGTTCTCTAAATCTGTCATGTTTCTGGGTTGTGAACAAATTCCTTTGTATCTTGTCTTTCTAGATTCTGCATATAAGAGATATCATAAGACCTTTCTGCTTCTCTGACTGACTTATTTCAGTCAGCTTGACAGTGTTTAGGTCCATCACTTTTTGCAACCTCTTTCACCTCTTGAGTGTCTCTGTACTGTTCCCACAATCATCTCTCCACTTGAGGAAAAGCCAAGCCCCTTCTAGGCCACAATCTCTGGGCCAGTTGCACAACCAGCCCTGCACTGCTGCCGCCTCTGTGGACTTATCCCTGCCTTTCTCTCCTCCCTCAGTGCCTCCTGTCTGCTCCTTGACCTGACCAAGTGTGCTCCTGCAGCAGGGCCTCTGCACGTGGAGCCCTCCCAGCCTGGAGGCTCTTCCTCCAGTGGCTGCATGATTCATTCCCTCATTCTCAGGTGTCTTCAAGTATCACACAGCACAGTTTTCCCCAACTATTGAGTTCTAATATAAAAGCAGTCTGCCCGTCTCCTCCCCCCACAGCCTTCTGTCTTCTTCTGCTTCATCTTCGCCCAGAGCATTTCTTCCCGTGGGGTCACTGTCTTTCACTCCCTCTCAGGTGATGAAGAGCTGCAGGAGAGCGAGAGCTGTGCTGTGTGCTGCTGCATCCCAGGACTAGGAGAGGGCCCAGCACTCGGTAGATGTTGCACAGTGTTTGTTAGAACAATGGCAGAAATATTCCATTTCCCTGCAGTTGATAAGCAGGAATATCTTTCATGCTACTTACTGTAAATGTGTTTTGAATATTGCCTTGGGTTAACAAGGTAAAGGTTTAAAATGTTTGATAAGTCAGAATCAAGTAACCTTTCACTGGCGGCACCTGGCTGTCCTTTCTCTGAGCCACCTGTGGCAGATTAATGTTTGCTGAAGACCTATTCTGACACTGGGACACATGGTGTGACCATAGGCTGAACCCTATGCCAAATAGGATTCACATCCGGTAACTGCTCTTGGCAAAGAGGCACCACGTACTGAGCTGCAGTGTCAGCTGACCTCTGTGCAGACCCTCCTTGCCATGGCTCCAGCAGCCTGGGTTCCACCCCTCTGAAGGTCACCTCAAGAGGGCCTCTGGTGGCTGTAGGTGTGAGTTTCCTGGGCAGGAAGGTGAAAACCACAAGGCCCGGACTACATATGTTGGCTCTTTTTCTGTGGGAGGAGGACTTCTGTGTGGTGGGACAGCTGCCCATGGATCCCATGCCTCCTGTCCTTGAGAAAACACTGCCCCCAAATGCCCTCTGAACTCTGTGAGGAGAGGAACCAGGGCCTGGAGTGCTGAGTAACACAGGTGGCTGCTATGGATCCAGCCCAGTGCCCTTTCAAGGGTGCCACAGGGTTCTCTGAGACATCCCCGGATCATGCAGACATTTGGTGACATCAGAGTGAAGAGCTGGTCAGGGTCAATGTAGGAATGCTGCTGATGTAGCCCTATCCTAATGCAGGTTGTTCTTGTTGTTGTTGTTCACTGTATTTTTAATTGGAGGATATTATTTTATAATATCATATTGGACTGTGCCATACAACATGTCTCAGCCATAAATTTACATGAATCCCTTTGTCTTGAATATCCTCCTCCACATCTCACCCCTCTAGGTTGTCATAGAGTTACAGAGTTGAGCTTATTGTTTCAAGTTGTTATTAGTAAAATTTTAAGTTGCAACAATTGTAGATTGATTAAAAAAACATTGCAAATATCTGTCAAAACTGAGAGACAACTTTGGAACCTTGTGACTAACTAAATGTTACAGTTTTTGTGAATATCAGCAGGTTGTCCATTAATGTCTCTTGGATTCCAGGAACCTATCCAGACCCTAAACTCACTGCATTCACTGTCATGTGTCCCCAATGTCCTCTGCTCTATGGAGTTACTCATTCTCTCCTGGTCTGTCATGGCCTTGACAGTCTTGAGGAGAACTATCAGCAATGGTAGTTAACTGCTGTTGTTCTCTACTGTCGAGTAGGGTTCAGACTTTGAGTTTCGAGGAAGACACCACACAGGTGAGGTGCCCTACCTGTCCCCTTTCATCGGGGTACACATGACAGCAGTGTGTCTTAGTACTGGGAATATCAGCCTTGATTAGCTGATTATGTTGTGTTTGCCAGGTTTCTGCAGTGTTTTCCCCTTCCCCTCCTCTTTTCTTTGGAGACGAGCTCCTAAGTCTAGCCACGCTCAGAGAGGGCAGGACAGTAAGATCCCCCTCCTGGAGGGGTAGTCTGTGTCTATTATTCAGGATGTTACTATAAGGAATGGTTGTCTCCTCTCTCACATTTATCTATTTAGACATTAATTTATATCAGTGTGAAAGTGAAAGTGGCTAGGTCGTGTCCAACTCTTTGTGACCCTATGGACTTTGAAGTCCACGGAAATCTCCAGGTCAGAATACTGAAGTAGGTAGCCTGTTCCTTCTCCAGGGAAGGGATAGGGAGACTTTCCCTTCTCCATATCAGCATGGACTCACTTATATTACTTTATACCTTGGTTTATCATCTAATACACTGTTATTTATTTTGTCTGTCACACCCTTTCCAGTTTGGCCATTGGGAGCTTCTCAGGATTCCTTCCGGTGTTTTCAAGGCCCATCTCAAATTGTTTGTCCCAACAAACTGCTCTCCTAGCATGAAAGGTTGAGTTTAACTCTGAAAGAGTTTTCACACAGAGACTGCCACATCTGATCAACATAGCCCTCTGGGCCTTAGAACTGGGCCTCTAGGGCTTTGGACCTTGGTGTCTTTCCCCCAGGAGACAAACCCCCAAACACACAGCTGCTCTCTGATGTTCCAGGATACTGTTCAATGCAAGTACTTCCTGAGACCAGGTTCACTGATGGAGGAGGAAGTACAGCCAGGAGAAGGGGCCCGGCTAGAACCTGTTCAGGAGCTTGCTGGCTGAACAGCCTGAGAAAAGCTGGTGGCATGATCCAAAAGTACAGAATTGTCATGGTCTAAGAAAAGCCACATGGCCTTAAGTCCTGCGAGTGCCTTGTTGGGCATAATTCAGAGCCCAATGCTGCTGTCCACCAGTGTCAGGGCCCTGTCTAAAGACTGCAGATGTTAAAACATCTGGGGGCTTCAGTAAGGTCCAGTGCCACATTCTTATCTCCATGACGTCAACTTGGGGAGAAAGGAAGGATTCTTTATGCCTTTTTTTTACCTGACAGTGTGTAGATCTGTCCTTGGCCCTCCTGTGATTCCATCTGCTCAGTATGGGAGAGTAATGCCCTCAGAGTCAGGATAGGTTGGGGGAAGGATGACCAGGAAAACAGGTGATGACTGGGGCTGGGACAACAGAGTATTCAGCTCCAAATGGAGTCACTTAGGGAGAAGGAAATGGCAGCCCACTCCAGTATTCTTGCCTGGAGAATCCCAGGGACAGAGCAGCCTGGTGGGCTGCCATCTATGGGGTCACACAGAGTCAGACACAACTGAAGTGACTTAGCAGCAGCAGCAGCAGCAGCAGCAGGGGTCACTTAGACATGTCAGCTCCACTTGATCTTTGGCAAAGATAACCCTACTTGTCCTCCAAGAGTCCTGCTTTCAGAGTAGGATGGTTTTGCACAATAAACACCCCAAGGGCCATGGGAGCCACCTATGCCAGGACACTGGCCATAGGCCTGTGATTTTCCTGGGAGGGATGAGGGCTGGGCTTGGGGAGCTAGTGGTGTATAAAGCAGGCAAAACCCTGCCCTGAGCAGAGCACTCCAGCTGCTGCCATGATGAAGGGAGCACTGCTTGTGCTGGCCTTGCTGGTGACCAGAGAGCTGACCTTCAAGACGAGTGAGGGTAGGAAGGAAGGTCCAGATGGCCCTCTTGATCCTTGCCCGTTGTCATCTCACTGCATCTTTCCCAGTCCTGTCAAGCTGATTCTAGGGACAGGTTCCGAGGGCAGGTGGCAGATCAGTGCCCAGGAGTCCTGCACAAACTCCCTGGGGTTTTCAGTCTTTGAATGGAGGGGGTGGCATGGAGCTGGAAGGGTCATGATCCACGCACACCCTGGGGGATATTTTGTTGGGGGTAGTGGTGCTCGTTGGGAGGGAAGAAGCAGGCTGGTATGCTTGGGGGCAGTGGTCAAGGGCAGAGGGGTCTCCAGGCCTAGCCCCTCTTGCCGCTCCCTTCCGCTGGGAGTTCCTCATAGGGAAGGTTTTCTGTCTGGGATGTAAGCAGTCCTGGGAGAGGCCAAGTCTCTGTGGGAGGTGAATCTGGAAGCTTTGGATGTGTGGGTTCCTATCAAGTGGTGGGAAACAGGAATCTTCTCACCTAGTGATTCTTTTGACAAGATGTTTTCTGTCTCTGCCTTTAGTGGAAGCCTGCCCTGTGTTTTATGAAGGCCTTAGTGGTGTGATCCTTGGACTCCCAGATAAAGCATTGAATGAAACCTTGGATGCGATTGATGCTAATGAAGATGAAAAAGCAGCCGTTGAAAAAGTCCGGGATTGCTTCACTGAAGCAGGACCTGAGAACAGGTTTAATAACCTGAAATATAAGGTGACTTACCTTTACCCACACTTACCTTGAGAACTCACATGCAGCATAGTTCAGTATGCCACATGGTAATAGATCATTCAATCATGGCATGTGTGATAGACAGAGCTATAGACAAAGAAGCACATAAACCTTTTGCCCCAACCTGCAGCACCTGTAATATGCAAGCACAGTCCACCAGCACATCCAGCCTCTTGTTACCAAGTATGTCCATATCATGTCAATCAGCTTACACAGAATAGCGGACTACTGTCAGTGCACTAGGACAAGTGTCTTGACTTCTGTAATTTTCTTTTCTCACTGAGAGGAAGTAGCATTGGAGGAGTGGCACTTTAATATTTGCAGGAAATGAAACATTCAGCTCACACATGTGTAGCAGTCCTGTCATCTCTACTTTAAGAATATTTAAAAGGAGCCCCGGGTTTTAGGTCTCCTTTCAGCATGGGACTCCCTGGCTTTATAAGGTTTCTGACCTGTGGTCACATCACCTCTTCTTTATCCCTTTCTGACGGACATTGCTCTAGCACAGAGCCCCATTTCCACCGACATGTTCTCAGTGCCTACGAGCCAGAATTTCCACTCTGGTGTTTTGGCAACTGAATATCCTGGGGCAGTTTCTAGGTACGTGCAGCTACTCACTTGGACTAACAGTATCTCTTGAAGAACCACCTTTTGCTGTGGTTGTTTTTCTTGTGATATAGTATTTGAGATTTTGAACAGTCTCTGCATATTTTCCTCAAATTGTTAAATCATTCAAAAAGGAGAGGTTTGCCAAAATCCAGAGTTTCATGCACTAATAGAAGCTCCCAGGGCACAAGGGGTTGTTTACGACACCTGCATGCACATTCTGTGCCCCCAGCACACCTGAAAGAATAGGCTCAGGTGCAGAAGGTGTGACCCAAGCCCAGTCTCCAGCACCTTACTCCTCCTTCAGGACCAGTCCTGGCTGTTCCCTGCTGACCCTTGTCATCTCCTCCCCTCCCTGGCATGACTGGTGGCTCTGTCTCCCTCCTAACACTGGTGCCTGGGCTACTAGGGAGCCATCCTCCCCCTGGTGCCTGCTGGCAGCCCCTTCTCCAGTGGTGGGTCTGTGGGCAGAGGTTCTTGTTGGGGATGGGGCTGAGTCCCTGAGGGTGAGGCATGAGTTGATCCTGGGAGACAGGATAGCCCAACAGTGGGCTCAGGTCCTGTCCCTCCACCTCCTTCTCCCTTCCAGGTGTCCATCATCTTCAGTAACGATTGCACCGGCTATAAATTGTCTTCGGTGGTGAATGCTCTTATAGGATTGGTTTCCAGTCTGCTCTCTTTGGTGGGATAAGCTTTGCCAGGTGTGCCTGGTCTGCACTTGATCCTCCTGCCCTGTTCTCCTTCTGTTCCTGAAGCTGGAATCCAGACACCTTCCCCACCTGATGTGGCCTCTAACAGGCTGACTCTAATAAAATCACTGCAACATTGCTCATTGTGCCCAGCGTCTGTGTTCTCTTCAGGCAGGATGTGAGGCAGAAGGTCGTGAGTGATGGTGAGAAGTGATACATATGGGCTTGGGGAACAGGGTCAGACAGAACCTACACCCCGTCCCTGGCAAGCTGTGGGAGGATGGGCAAGGTTATTGTAACTTTCCAAGTCATTCTGTCATCTGCTACACAGAGATTTTGTGTGAAGATTAAGCAAAATAACAAATGTGTAACCTGTGACATCACCAGCCTGGCAGGATAAAATTGTTGTTTTGGGGCACAGATAACATAGGTCTCACTCTGGCCTTCAGCACAGTGGCAGAGTCTCCAGTCCCTCTGGTTATTGACAGGTGACTTCAGAGATGACCTAAGAGGGTCATCACTGGTCCCCTCTTTCTCCCAGTGGCATTCGCCATTTTCTACTTCTTCGGTGGGTGTCTATGAGGAGCCAGCATTCCTTCAGGGACACTAAGTGCCACTCCTGTTCTTGGTCCTGCACTGGGGACCAGGAACCCCAGCCCAGTGCCCTTCCGAGGGTGCTACAGGATCCTCTGAGATGTCTCCAGATCATAGGGACATTTGGTGACATCAGGGTGAAGAGCTGGTCAGGGTCAGTGGAGGAATGCGGCACATGTAGCCCTTTTCTAATGCATGTTGTTTTTCAAATAAAATTTTAATTTGGAATAAATTTAGATTTATAGAAGTGTTGCAAATATTTGTCAAACTAAGAAACAACACTGAAATGTTACTTCTAACTAAACCCAATACACTATTTGGAATTCACCAGGTTGTCCATTAATGTCTCTTGTGTTCCGGGATCAAATCCATGACCTAGACTCACTGTATTCATTGTCATGTGTACCCAGTGTCCTCTGCTCTGAGGATTACACATTCTCTCTTGGTCTGTCATGGCCTTAACAGTCTTGAGGAGGATTAACCAGGGATGGTTGAAGGCCCCCAAACTGAGTTTGTCTGCTATTCTCATAATGTTGAGTGTGGTTCAGACTTTGGGTTTTGAGGAAGACATCACACAGGTGAATCGCCCTTCCTGTCCCCTCACTCGGGGGACACATTGACAGCTGTGTGTCTTGCCACTGAGGATATCAGCCTTGATTAGTTGACTATGTCGTTTGCCAGGTTTCTGCACTGTTTTCCCCTTCCTCTCCTCTTCTCTTTGAAAATAAGTTACTCTGTCTACCGATATTCCAGAGGAGAAGAGCTGTCAATTACCCCTCCCGGAGGGAATAATCTCTGTCTGTTATTTGGGATGTTTCTATAATGAATGGTTGTCTCCTCTCCCACTTTACTTCAGGTTAGTTTAGGGGTGCTGGGTCTTTGTCTTGCTGTGTCAGCTCTACGTTTCGGCACAAGGACCTTCTGTTTGCAGAGCATGTTCTCTCTAGTTGGTGTGTGAGGGTTTTATAGTGCCCCAGGGCATGTGGATTCTTACTTCCCTGACCAGGGCTTGAACCAGTGTCCACTGCATTGAGTGGTGGGTTCTTAACCACTGGACAACCAAGGAAGTCTGCATTTATTTAATCATTTATTTATATCAATATGGACTCGCAAGTATTACTTTATGCTTTGAGTTATCGTCTAATACTCTGTTATTTATTTTGTTTGTCAAACTATTTCCAGTTTGGCCTTTGGGGGGTTTCTCAGACTTCCTTCTAGAGTTTTCAAGTACCATCTCATCTTGTTGTGCCAACAAACTGCTTTCCCATCCTGGAAGGTTGAGTTTGCTCTTCAGAGAGTTTTCACACATGGAGTGCCACCTCTGGTGAACTCAACCCAGTGGGCCTTAGAACTCCTTTCCTCAGTGTCCTATAGGGCTGTGGGCCTCAGAGTCTCTGACACAGGAGACCCCCATACCCAGCAGCTTCTCTCTGATATTTCTGCACAGACTGCAGTCCAAACACCTCTTGAGACCAGGTTCACTGATGGAGGAGGGTGTGACAGCCAGGAGAAGGAGTAAGGTTGGAGTCACTGGGGGTCCAGAAAGTGCCCAGGAACTTGCTTCCTTAAGTACCTGAGGAAAGCTGGTGGCATGATATGAAATTACAAAATTACTAGTACCTGAGAAAACCCACGAGGCCTCAAGTCCTGCAAGTTTCCAGGTTGGGATGATTTGGACCCCAAGGCTGCTGTCCACCAGTCCTCAGGGCCCAGTCTAGAGACTGTAGCCATCAAGATATTTGGGGGTTTCAGTAAGGCCCAGCTCCACATTCTTATCTCCAGGACTTAACCTTGGGGAAAAAAGGGATTCCCAATGACTTTTTTCCTACCTGATAGTGATACAGACTTGTCATTGACCCTCCTGTGATTCCATCTTCTCAGTTTGGGAGAGTGCTGACCTCAGAGCCTGGATGGGTTCAGGGAAGAATGATCAGGAAAACAGGAGATAGTTGGGGCCCAGACAACAGAGCATTTGAAAATGTCAGCTCCAGTTGGTTTTTGGCAAAGATACCCCCACATGTTCTCCAGTAGCTCTGATATCAGAGTACAATGGTCTTCCACTGTAAACACCCCAAGGTCTGAGGGAGCCACCTGTGCCAGATGCCTGGCCACAGGCCTGTGGCTCTCCTGGGAGGGATGTGGGCTGGGCTTGGGGAGCTATTGGTTTATATAGCAACAGAAATCCTGCCCTGAGCAGAGCCTTTCAGCTGCCGCCGTGATGAAGGGAGCATTGCTTCTGCTGGCCTTGCTGGTGACCAGAGAGCTGACTTTAGAGATGTGTGAGGGTAGGAAGGAGGGTCCAGATAGTCCTCCTGATCCTTGCCCAGTGCTGTCTCACCGCATCCTTCCCAGTCCTGTCCAAGCTGCTTCTGGGGGCAGATTCTGAAGGCAGCTGTCTTACCAGTGCCCAGGAATCCTGCACAAACTCCCTGAGGCTTTCAGCCTTTGAATGGAGGGGGGTGCTGTGGAGCTAGGAGGGTCATTGTCTGCGCACATCCTGGGGGATAGTTTGTTGTGGGTAGTGGTGCAGGTTGGGAGGGAGGAAGCAGGCTGGTATGCCTTAGGGGCGGTGGTCAAGGGCAGCAGGATCTCCACGCCTAGCCCCTCTTGCTGCTCCCTTCTGCTGTGAGTGCTTCATAGAGAAGGATTTCTGTCTTGGATGTAAGCAGTCCTGGGAGAGGGCACATCTCTGTGGGAGGTGAGTCTGGAAGCTTTGGATGTGTGAGTTCCTATCAAGTGGTGGGAAACAGGATTCTTATGACCTGGTGATCCTTTTGATGAGGTGTTTTCTGTTGTGCCTTCAGCAGAAGCCTGGCCTATATTTTAGGGAACGTTTGGCACAGTGGGCCTTGGAAACAAAACACTGTTAAACACAACACTTGATTTGGTCGATGCTCAGTCATGTCCGACTATTTGCGACCCCATGAATCGCAGCACACCAGGCCTCCCTGTCCATCACCAACTCCTGGAGTCCACTCAAACTCATGCCCATCGAGTCGGTGATGCCATCCAGCCATCTCATCCTCCGTCGTCCCCTTCTCCTCCTGCCCCCAATCCCTCCCAGCATCAGGGTCTTTTCCAATGAGTCAACTCTTCACATGAGGTGGCCAAAGTATTGGAGTTTCAGCTTCAGCATCAGTCCTTCCAATGAACACCCAGGACTGATCTCCTTTAGGATGGACTGGTTGGATCTCCTTGCAGTCCAGGGGACTCTCAAGAGTCTTCTCCAACACCATAGTTCAAAAGCATCAATTTTTCTGTGCTTAGCTTTCTTCACAGTCCAACTCTCACATCCATACATGACCACTGGAAAAACCATAACCTTGACCAGACAGACCTTTGTTGGCAAAGTAATGTCTCTGCTTTTTAATATGCTATCTAGGTTGGTCATAACTTTCCATCCAAGGAGTAAGCGTCTTTTAATTTCATGGCTGCAATCACCATCAGCCGTGATTTTGGAGCCCCCCAAAATAAAGTCTGACACTGTTTCCACTGTTTCCCCATCTATTTCCCATGAAGCGATGGGACCAGATGCCATGATCTTAGTTTTCTGAATGTTGAGCTTTTTTTTTTTTTCCATTTCTTTTTATTAGTTGGGGGAAATGTTGAGCTTTAAGCCAACTTTTTCACTCTCCTCTTTCACTTTCATCAAGAGGCTTTTTAGTTCATCTTCACTTTCTGCCATAAGGGTGGTGTCATCTGCATATCTGAGGTTATTGATGTTTCTCCCAGCAATCTTGATTCCAGCTTGTGCTTCTTCCAGCCCAGTGTTTCTCATGATGTACTCTGCATATAATTTAAATAAGCAGGGTGACAATATACAGCCTTGATGTACTCCTTTTCCTATTTGGAACCAGTCTGTTGGTCCACGTCCAGTTCTGACTGTTGCTTCCTGACCTGCATACAGGTTTCTCAAGAGGCAGGTCAGGTGGTCTGGTATTCCCATCTCTTTCAGAATTTTCCACAGTTCATTGTGATCCACAGAGTCGAAGGCTTTGGAGCAATCAATAAAGCAGAAATAGATGTTTTTCTGGAACTCTTTTGCTTTTTCGATGTTCCTTCTATTCCTGCTTTCTGGAGGGCTTTTTTTTTTTTTTTTTTAATCATAAATGAGTGCTGAATTTTGTCAAAGGTTTTCTCAGCATCTATTGAGATAATCGTATGGATTTTATCTTTCAATTTGTTAATGTGGTGTAGGGGGGAGGAGCCAAGATGGCGGAGGAGTAGGACGGGGAGACCACTTTCTCTCCTACAAATTCATCAAAACAATAACTGAACGCAGAGCAAACTTCGCAAAACAACTTCTGATCGCTAGCTGAGGTCATCAGGCGCCCAGAAAAGCAGCCCATTGTCTTCGAAAGGAGGTAGGACAAAATATAAAAGATAAAAAGTGAGACAAAAGAGCTAAGGACGGAGATCCGTCCCGGGAAGTCTTAGGCGGCATTGCTTGGGGTAGGGTCCGGGCCTGAGTGCCCTGAGGACAATCGGAGGGAGCTTCTGTGAGTTGCCAACTTGAACTGTGGGAGACCAAAGGAGAGAGAGTAAATTAGCCGGCCCGAACACACTGCCGGCCGTTCGCAGAACAAAGAGACCGAGAGGGTCCAGAGAGGAGCTCGCAGGCTGCGGACCGGCCCAGCCCCGCCGGAGGCAGGAGGCAGGGGGGAGGGGAAGGTCGCGGCGAGACACAGGGCGCAGGCACCCGACCGCCGCGGGCGGGGACTGGGGCTGGGGACGCGGAGGGCAGAAGGCGCGCGCACCCGACTGGCGCCAGCGGAAACTGAGACTGGGTCCGTGGAGGGGAGTGGGCGCGCCACACCTAGGGGGGGTGCGCCCACCAAGCCCCTGGCTGCCTGGACCGCTCTGACGGGGAAGGCACTGAGAGCAGGCTCAGCTTTTCCCTCCGCGCTTTTGTGGAACACCCGAGGGCTGGAACCTCGCGCAGCGCGGGGCGCGCTCCATATAGAACAGCCGGGAGCCTGAGCAGCGCAGAGGAGAGAGCAGCGTCAGCCCCTCCTGGCAGCCCCAGCCCATCCCCGCGGCGCCGGCCCCTCCCGGCAGAGCGACGGAACTAGCTACCTGAATAAGAGTCCACCTCCGCCCGCCTGTGTCAGGGCGGAAATGAGGCTCTGAAGAGACCGGCAAACAGAAGCCAAATAAACAAAGGGAACCGCTTCAGAAGGGACTGGTGCAACAGATTAAAATCCCTCTAGGAAACATTGACTACACCGGAGGAGCCTGTAGATATCGAGAAGCATAAGCTGGAACAAGGAGCTATCTGAAACTGAGCCGAACCCACACTGACCGCAACAGCTCCAGAGAAACTCCTAGATATAATTTTACTTTTTTCTCTTTTTTTAATTTTTTTTTCTTTTTTTTCTTTTTTCTTTTTTATTTTTTCTCTTTTATTTTCCTTTAAAATCCCCTATTACTCCCCCATTACTCCTTAACTTTCATTTCCATAGACTTTTATGATTTTTTAATTAGGGGGAAAAAAAAAATTTTTTTTTCCTTTTTTTTTTTTTTTCTTTTTTTTTCTTTTTCTTTCTTTTTTTTTCTTTTTTTTCTTTCCTTTTTCTCTTCTATTTTCTATTTTTCTTTTTCTCTTATTTCTTTTAAAGTCCTCTAGTACTCCTCTACTACTCCTTAATTTTCATTTTCAATACACTATAACCTTACAAAAAAAAAAAAAAAAGAAGAGAAGCCCTATTTTTAAACCGAAGATTATTCTCTCCCAATCTTGACTCTCTGTTTTCTACCTCAGAACACCTCTATTTCCTCCTTTCCCCTTCTCTTCCCAATCCAATTCTGTGAATCTTTGTAGGTGACTGGGCTACGGAGAACACTCTGGGAACAGACAGCTGTGTAGATCTGTCTCTCTCCTCTTGAGTCCCCCTTTTTCTCCTCCTGTTCATCTCTATCTCCCTCCTCCCTCTCCTCTTCTTCATGTGACTCTGTGAACCTCTCTGGGTGTCCCTAACGGGGGAGAATCTTTTAGCCATTAACCTAGAAGTTTTCTTATCAGGGCTGCATAGTTGGAGAAGTCCTGAGACTACAGGAAGAATAAAACTGAAATCCAGAGGCAGGAGACTTAAGCCCAAAACCTGAGAACACCAGAAAACTCCTGACTACAAGGAACTTTAAGTGATAAGTGACTGTCCAAAAGCCTCCATACCTACACTGAAACCAACCACCACACAAGAGCCAATAAGTTTTAGAGCAAGACATACCACGCAAATTCTCCAGCAACGCAGGAACATAGCCCTGAACATCAACATACAGGCTGCCCAAGGTCACACCTAACACATAGACCCATCTCAAAACTCATTACTGGGCACTCCATTGCTCTCCAAAGAGTAGAAATCAAGTTCCACGCACCAGAACACTGATGCAAGCTTCCCTAACCAGGAAACCTTGACAAGCCAATCGTCTAACCCCATCCACTGGGTTAATCCTCCACAACAAAAAGGAACCACAGACCTCCAGAATACAGAAAGCCCACTCCAGATACAGCAATCTAAACAAGATGAAAAGGCAAAGAAATACCCAACAGGTAAAGGAACATGAAAAATGCCCACCAAGTCAAACAAAAGAGGAGGAGATAGGGAATCTACCTGAAAAAGAATTTAGAATAATGATAATACAAATGATCCAAAATCTTGAAAACAAAATGGAGTTACAGATAAATAGCCTGGAAACAAAGATTGAAAAGATTCAAGAACTGTTTAATAAAGACCTAGAAGAAATAAAAAAGAGTCAATTACAAATGAATAATGCAATGAATGAGATCAAAAACACTTTGGAGGGAACCAAGAGTAGAATAACGGAGGCAGAAGATAGGATAAGTGAGGTAGAAGATAAAATGGTGGAAATAAATGAAGCAGAGAGGAAAAAAGAAAAAAGGATCAAAAGAAATGAGGACAACCTCAGGGACCTCTGGGACACTGTGAAACGCCCCAACATTCGAATCATAGGAGTTCCAGAAGAAGAAGACAAAAAGAAGGGCCATGAGAAAATACTCGAGGAGATAATAGCTGAAAACTTCCCTAAAATGGGGAAGGAAATA
This sequence comes from Dama dama, assembly GCF_033118175.1. Lineage (NCBI taxonomy): Eukaryota > Metazoa > Chordata > Mammalia > Artiodactyla > Cervidae > Dama > Dama dama. Next base: position 50,139,025 of record NC_083684.1, read on the forward strand.
GCCACCCAAATCCAAGAAACCCAGAGAGTCCCAAACAGGATAAACCCAAGGCGAAACACCCCAAGACACATATTAATCAAATTAACAAAGATCAAACACAAAGAACAAATATTAAAAGCAGCAAGGGAAAAACAACAAATAACACACAAAGGGATTCCCATAAGGATAACAGCTGATCTATCAATAGAAACCCTCCAGGCCAGAAGGGAATGGCAGGACGTACTGAAAGTAATGAAAGAGAATAACCTACAACCTAGATTACTGTATCCAGCAAGGATCTCATTCAGATATGAAGGAGAATTCAAAAGCTTTACAGATAAGCAAAAGCTGAGAGAATTCAGCACCACCAAACCAGCTGTTAATGTGGTGTATCACATTGATTTGTGAATATTGAAGAATCCTTGCATCCCTGGGATAAAGCCCACTTGGTCATGATATATGATCTTTTTAATATGCTGCTGGATTCTGTTTGCTAGTATTTTGTTAAGGATTTTTGCATCTATGTTCATCAGTGATATTGGCCTGTAGTTTTCTTTTTTGTGGCATCTTTGTCAAGTTTTGGTATTAGGGTGATGGTGGCTTCATAGAATGAGTTTTGAAAGTTTACCTTCCTCCACAATTTCCTGGAAGAGTTTGAGTAAGATAGGTGTTAGCTCTTCTCTAAATTTTTGGTAGAATTCAGCTGTGAAGCCATCTAGTCCTGGACTTTTATTTGTTGGAAGATTTCTGATTACAGTTTCGATTTCCATGCTTGTGATGGGTCTGTTAAGATCTCCTATTTCTTCCTGGTTCAGTTTTGGAAAGTTATACTTTTCTAAGACTTTGTCCATTTCTTCCAAGTTGTCCATTTTATTGGCATATAGCTGCTGGTAGTAGTCTCTTATGATCCGTTGTATTTCAGTGTTGTCTGTTGTGATCTCTCCATTTTCATTTCTAATTTTGTTGATTTGATTTTTCTCCCTTTTTGTGTTGATGAGTCTGGCTAATAGTTTGTCTATTTTATTTATCTTCTCAAAGAATCAGCTTTTAGTTTTGTTGATTTATGAGTATTGCTACTCTTACTTTCTTTAGGTCTCCATTTGCATAAAATATTTTTCTGCACCCCTTCACTTTCAGTCTGTATGTGTCTCTTGTTTTGAGGTGGGACTCTTGTAGACAGCATATATAGGGATATTGTTTTTGTATCCATTCAGCCAGTCTTTGTCTTTGGGTTGGGGCATTCAACCCATTTACATTTAAGGTAATTATTGATAAGTATGACCCCATTGCCATTTACTTTGGTGTTTTGGGTTAGAGTTAATACACCTTTTCTGTGTTTCCTGTCTAGAGAAGATCCTTCAGCACTTGTTGAAGAGCTGACTTGGTGGTGCTGAATTCTCTCAGCTTTTGATTGTCTGTAGAGCTTTTGATTTCTCCTTCATATTTGAATGAGAACCTTGCTGGGTACAGTAACCTGGGTTGTAGATTTTTCTCTTTCATCACTTTAAGTATGTCCTGACATTCCCTTCTGGCCTGAAGAGGTTCTATTGAAAGATCAGCTGTTATCCTTATGGGAATCCCTTTGTGTGTTCTTTGTTTCTTTTCCCTTGCTGATTTTAATATTTGTTCTTTGTGTGGTTTGATTAATATATGTCTTGGGGTGTTTTGCCTTGGGTTTATCCTGTTTGGGACTCTGGGTTTCTTGGACTTGGGGGGCTATTTCCCTCCCCATTTTAGGAAAAATTTCAACTATTATTTCCTCAAGTATTTTCTCATGCCTTTTCTTTTTGTCTTCTTCTTCTGGGATGCCTATGATTCAAATGTTCAGGCATTTAACATTGTCTCAAAGGTCTCTGGGGCTTCCCTGGTGGCTCAGAGGTTAAAGCATCTGCCCACAATGCAGGAGACCTGGGTTCAATCCCTGGATCAGGAAGATCCCCTGGAGAAGGAAAGGGCAACCCACTCCAGTATTCTTGCCTGGAGAATCCCATGGACGGAGGAGCCTGGTAGGCTACAGTCCATGGGGTCTCAAAGAGTCGGACACGACTGAGTGACTTCACTTTCTGACTTATCTTTCAGAGGTCTCTGACGCTGACCTCATTTCTTTTAATTCTTTTTTATTTTCTCCTCTCTGCTTCATTTATTTCCACTATGCTATCTTCCACCTCACTTATCCTATCTTTTGCCTCAGTTATTCTACTGTTGGTTTCCTCCAGAGTGCTTTTGATCTCATTTATTGCATTATTCATTACTGATTGACTCTTCTTTATTTCTTCTAAGTCCTTGTTATTTCTTGCATCTTCTCAATCCTTGTCTCTAGTCTATTTATCTGTAACTCCGTTTTGTTTTCAAGGCTTGGATCATCTGTACTATGATTATTCTGAATTCTTTTTCAGGTAGACTCCTTATCTCCTCCTCTTTGGTTTGGTTTGGTGGGCTTTTGTCAAGTTCCTTTATCTGCTGAACATTTCTCTGCCTTTTCATTTTGTTCAGATTGCTGTGTTTGGGGTGCCCTTTCTATAGGCTGGAAGTTCGTGGTTCCTCTTTATTGTGGGGCCTGCTCCCTGTGGGTGGGATTGGACTGGTGGCTTGTCAAAGTTTCCTGGTTAGGGGAGTTTGCATCTGTGGTCTGGTGGGTGTTTCTGGATCTCTTCTCTCTGGAGTGCAATGAAGTGAACAGTAGTACTTTTTTGGGGTATCTATAGGTTTGGCATGGATTTGGGCAGCCTTTTAATGTTCACGGCTGTGTTCCTCCTTTGCTGAAGAATTAGCATGGTATGTCTTGCTCTGGAACTTGTTGGCTCTTGGGTAGAGCTTGGTTTTAGTGTAGGTATGGAGGCTTTTGGGTGAGTTCTTGTCTATTATGTTCCCTGGAATCAGTAGTCCTCTGATGTTCTCAAGTTTTGAAGTTAAGCCTCCTGCCTCTGGATTTGTGTCTTATTTTTATAATAGCCTCAAGACTTCTCCATCCACACAGCACAGATGATAACCATATAGGTTAATGGTGAAATAATTCTCCACAGTGACAGATACCCAGATAGGTTCACAGAGTTACATGGAGAAGAGAAGAGAGAGGTAGGAGATAGAGGTGACCAGGAGGAGAAGAGGGGGAGTCAAAAGGGGAGAGAGCCATCTATCCAGTAATCAGTTCCCTAAGTGCTGTTCACAGTCTGGAACATCTAGAGAGATTCACAGAGTTACATAGAAAGAGAAGAGGGAGAAGGGAGATAGAGGTGACCAGGAGGAGAAGAGGGGGAGAGAGCAGTCTAGCCAGTAATCAGTTCCCTAAGTGTTCTCCACAGCCCAGAACACCCACAGAGAGTCACAGAGTTAAGTAGAAGAGGATGGCAGTCCTAAGATGGCGGAGGAATAGAACAGGGAGACCACTTTCTCCCCCACAAATTCATCAAAAGAACATTTGAATGATGAGCAAATTCCACAAAACAACTTCTGAATGCTGGAAGAGAACATCAGGCACCCAGAAAGGCAGTCCAACTTAAAAAGGAGGTAGGAAAAAATATAAAAGATATAAAGAGAGGCAAAAGAAGTAGGGACAGAGATCCGTCCTGGGAAGGGAGTCTTTAAAAAGAGAGAAGTTTCCAAACACCAGGAAACACTCTCACTGGTGAATCTGTGGCGAGCCTTGTAACCTAAGAAGGCAACGTAACTGGGAGGAAAAATAAATAAATAATTAAAACCCACAGATTACGTGCCTAACAGCAACTCCAGCGGAGAAGCAGCGCAGATGCTCGCATCCACCACTAGCAAGAGGCGACTGGACAAGGAGGCACGGGCTGCATGGCTTAGGGTAAAGACCGGGCCTGAATGCCCCGAGGGCAATCTGAGGGAACTAATTAGAGATAGCAACCCAGACTGTGGGATAGCTATCCCACGAAAAGCCTGAACCTAAGATACCGCTAGGCATGCTCACAGAACAAAGGACTGAGCAGAGCTAGCTGGCTGTGGACTGGCCCATCCCCCGCTGGAGACTGGCAGGCGAGGGCAGCCAGATCCAGAAGGGGGCAATCACGGCCCCAGCAAGGCATCATCTACCAAACTGCAAGCAGGCTTCATTGCTAACCAAGACTCCTTGGGATTCTGGATGGTCGATATCAGCCAGGAGGGTCGCAGCCAGAGATCAGCTCCCCAGAAGAGACACACAGCACACCTGAGAAGTCGTGCAGGTTGTACACCCAGAAAACAGCAGCAGGGACGGAGGAGGTGATAAGTCACAGCCCCCACCTGGGGGAGACTGTGCTCACGAAGCACCTGGTCACCTGAGCTGCTCGGACCTGGGAAGGGCACAAAACGCAGGCCCAACCAAGTCTGAGCCTTTGTGGAGTACCCGAGAACCTGAACCTGAGTGGCTTAGACCTGGGAAGTGCACTCAACCCAGGGTCAGCCTCAGACAGTTCCCATCAGAGCAATCTAGAGCCTGAACAGGGTAGACTGGGAAAGACACACGCCATGAGCAGGGGCAAACCCAGTGTGGCCGAAACACTGGGAACACTCCCCACAGACGCCAGGGATGTTCGTTTGCAGTGTTCCTCCCTCCCCACAGCACGACTGAACCAGTGAGCCTAAAAAAGTGACCACCACCGCCCCCTTGTGGCAGGGTGGAAATTAGACACTGGAGAGACCAGCAAACAGAAGAAGCTAAAATAAACAGAGGGAACCGCTTTGGAAGTGACAGGTGCAATAGATTAAAACCCTGCAGTTAGCACCGACTACATAGGAAGGGGTCTCTAGATCTTGAGAAGTGTAGGCAAGGAACTATCTGAAAATGAACTGACCCCACACTGTCCACAACAACACCAGAGAAAGTCCCAGCTATATTTTCACTATTATTAATTTTTAAACTTTTAAAATTTGTTTTTTTATTTTTAAGTCCTCATTACTCCTTTAATATTCATTTGTATAAACTACTATTACTTTGCAAAATAAAAAAAGACCCTATTTTTAAAGCAAACTTCACAATATATATTTTATAATTTTTGTGACTTTGTTTTTTTCTGTAATATTGTGTTTTTGACAATCTAACCTCTACTCTAGATTTTTAATTGTTGCTTCTTGGTATTTGTTATCAATTTTGTACCTTTAAGAACCCAATCTTTAGTACCCATTTTTACTTGAGAGTGAGATTACTGGCTGGATTGCTCTCTCCCCCTTTGGACTCTCGTTTTTCTCCACCAAGTTGCCTCTATCTCCTCCCTCCCCCGTCTCTTCTCTACTCAAATTTGTGAATCTCTTTGTGTGTTCTGAGCTGTGGAGAACACTTAGGGAACTGATTACTGGCTAGATCAGTCTCTCTCCTTTTGATCCCCCCCTTTGTCCTCCTGGCCACCTCTGTCTCCTTCCTCCCTCTTCTCTTCTCTGTGTAATGCCATGAACATCTCTGAGGGATCCAGACTGTGAAGAGCACATAGGGAAGTGATTTCAGGCCAGCTTGCTCTCTCCCCTTTTGAGTCCCCCTCTTCTCCTGCTGGTCACCTATATCTTCCTCCTCCCTCTTCTCTTCTCCATGTAACTCTGTGTACCTCTCCAGGTGTCCCTCACTGTGGAGAAACTTTTCATCATTAACCTAGATGTTTTATCATCAGTGCTGTATAGATGGAGAAGTCTTGAGTCTACTATAAGAATAAGACTGAAAACCAGAGGTAGGAGGCTTAAGTCCAAATCCTGAGAACACCAGAGGACTCCTGACTCCAGGGAACATTAATTGATAGGAAATCATCAAACACCTCCATACCTACACTGAAACCAAGCACCACCCAAGGGCCAACAAGTTCCAGAGAAAGACATACCATGCAAATTCTCCAGGAACATAGGAACATAACCCTGAGTTCCAATATACAGGCAGCCCAAAGTCACACCACTGACAACTCAAAACTCATTACTGGACATTTCATTGCACTCCAGAGAGAAGAAATCCAGCTCCATCCACCAGAACACCGACACAAGCTTCCCTAACCAGGAAACCTTGATAGCCACTGTCCAACCCCACCCACAGTGAGGAACCTTCACAATAAAGAGGAACCACAAATTGCCAGAATACGGAAAGGCCATCCCAAACACAGCAATATACACAAAATGAAAAGGCAGAGAAATACCCAGCAGGTAAAGGAACAGGATAAATGCCAAACAAAACAAAAGAGGAAGAGATAGGGAATTTACCTGATAAAGAATTCCAAATAATGATAGTGAAAATGATCCAAAATCTTGAAAACAATATGGAGTTAAAGATAAATAGCCTGGAGACAAGGATCGAGAAGATGCAAGAAATATTTAACAAGGACCTAGAAGAAATAAAAAAGAGTCAATATGTAATGAAGAAAGCAATAAATGAGATCAAAAACACTCTGAAGGGAACGAACAGTAGAATAATGGAGGCAGAAGAGAGGATAAGTGAGGTAGAAGATAGAATGATAGAAATAAATGAAACAGAGAGGAAAAAGGAAAAAAGAATTAAAAGAAATGAGGACAACCTCAGGGACCTCTGGGACAATGTTAAACACCCCAACATTTGAATCATAGGAGTCCCAGAAGAAGAAGACAAAAAGAAAGACCATGAGAAAATACTCGAGGAAATAATAGTTGATAACGTCCCTAAAATGGGGAAGGAAATAATCACCTAAGTCCAAGAAACCCAGAGAGCCTCAAACAGGATAAACCCAAGACAAAACACCCCAATACACAGAATAATCAAATTAACAAAGATCAAACGCAAAGAACAAATATGAAAAGCAGCAAGGGAAAAACAACAAAGAACACACACGGGGATTCCCATAAGAATAAGAGCTGATCTTTCAATAGAACCTCTTCAGGCCAGAAGAGAATGGCAGGACATACTTAAAGTGATGAAAGAAAATAACCTACAGCCAAGATTACTGTACCCAGCAAGGATCTCATTCAAATATGAAAGAGAAATCAAAAGCTTTACAGACAAGCAAAAGCTGAGAGAATTCAGCACCACCAAACCAGCTCTCCAAAAAATACTAAAGGATCTTCTCTAGACAGGAAACACAGAAAAGGTGTATAAACTTGAACCCAAAACACCAAAGTAAATGGCAATGGGATCATACTTATCGATAATTACCTTAAAATGTAAATGGGTTGAATGCCCCAACCCAAAGACAAAGACTGGCTGAATGGATACAAAAACAAGACCCCTATATATGCTGTCTACAAGAGACCCACCTCGAAACAAGGGACACATACAGACTGAAAGTGAAGGGCTGGAAAAAGATATTCCACACAAATAGAGACCAAAAGAAAGCAGGAGTAGTAATACTCATATCAGATAAAATAGACTGTAAAACAAAGGCTGTGAAAATAGACAAAGAAGGATACTACATAGTGATCAAAGGATCAATCCAAAAAGAAGATTTAACAATTATAAATATATATGCACCCAACATAGAAGCACAGCAATATGTAAGGCAAATGCTAACAAGAATGAAAGGGGAAATTAACAATAACACAATAACAGTGGGAGGCTTTAATACCCTACTCACAGCTATGGATAGATCAACAAAACAGAAAATTAACAAGGAAAGACAAACTTTAAATGATACAATAGACCAGCTAGACCTAATTGATATCTATAGGACATTTCACCCCAAAACAATGAATTTCACCTTTTTCTCAAGTGCACATGGAACCTTCTATAAGAGAGATCACATATTGGGCCATCAATCTAGCCTTGCTAAATTCAAAAAAACTGAAATCATTCCAAGCATCTTTTCTGGTCACAATGCAGTAAGATTAGATGTCAATTACGGGAGAAAAATTATTACAAATTCCAACATATGGACGCTGAACAACACGCTGCTGAATAACCAACAAATCATAGAAGAAATCAAAAAAGAAATCAAAATATGCATAGAAATGAATGAAAATGGAAACACAACAACCCAAAACCTATGGGACACTGTAAAAGCAGTGCTAAGGGGAAGGTTCATAGCAATACAGGCTTACCTCAAGAAACAAGAAAAATTCAAATAAATCACCTAACTCAACACCTAAAGCAACTACAACAGGAATAAATGAAGAACCCCAGGGTTAGTAGAAGGAAAGAAATCTTAAAAATTAGGGCAGAAATAAATGTAAAGGAAATAAAAGAGACCATAGCAAAAATCAACAAAGCCAAAACCTAGTTCTTTGAGAAGATAAATAAAATTGACAAACCACTAGCCAGACTCATCAACACAAAAAGGGAGAAAAATCAAATCAACAAAATTAGAAATGAAAATGGAGAGATCACAACAGACCACACAGAAATACAAAGGATCATAAGAGAATACTACCAGCAGCTCTATGCCAATAAAATGGACAACTTGGAAGAAATGGACAAATTCTTAGAAAAGTACAACTTTCCAAATCTGAGCCAGGAAGAAATAGAAGATCTTAACAGACCCATCACAAGCACAGAAATTGAAACTGTAATCAGAAATCTTCCAGCAAACAAAAGCCCAGGACCAGACAGCGTCAGAGCTGAATTCTACCAAAAATTTAGAGAAGAGCTAACACCTATCCTACTCAAACTCTCCCAGAAAATTGCGGAGGAAGGTAAACTTCCAAACTCATTCTATGAAGCCATCATCACCTTAATACCAAAACCTGACAAAGATGCCACAAAAAAAGGAAACTACAGGTAAATATCACTGATAAACATAGATGCAAAAATCCTTATCAAAATACTAGCAAACAGAATCCAACAGCATATTAAAAAAACATACATCATGACCAAGTGGGCTTTATCCCAGGGATGCAAGGATTCTTCAATATCTGCAAATCAATCAACTTAATACACCACATTAACAAATTGAAAGATAAAAACCATATGATTATCTCAGTAGATGCAGAGAAAGCCTTTGACAAAATTCAACATTCATTTATGATAAAAACTCTCCAGAAAGCAGGAATAGAAGGAACATACCTCAACATAATAAAAGCTATATATGACAAACCCACAGCAAACATTATCCTCAATGGTGAATAATTGAAAGCATTTCCCCTAAAGTCAGGAACAAGGCAAGGGTGCCCACTCTCACCACTACTATTCAACATAGTTTTGGAAGTGTTGGCCACAGCAATCAGAGCAGAAAAAGAAATAAAAGGAATCCAGGTAGGAAAAGAAGAAGTAAAACTCTCACTGTTTGCAGATGACATGATCCTCTACATAGAAAACCCTAAAGACTCTACCAGAAAATTACTAAAGCTAATCAATGAATATAGTAAAGTCACAGGATATAAAATTAACAGACAGAAATCCCTTGCACTCCTATACACTAACAATGAGAAAACAGAAAGGGAAATTAAGGAAACAATACCATTCACCATTGCAACAAAAAGAATAAAATACATAGGAGTATATCTACCTAAAGAAACAAAAGACCTATACATAGAAAACTATAAAACACTGATGAAAGAAATCAAAAAGGACACAAATAGATGGAGAAATATACCGTGTTCATGGATTGGAAGAATCAATACAGTGAAAATGAGTATACTACGCAAAGCAATCTATAGATTCAATGCAATCCCTATCAAGCTACCAGCGGTATTCTTCCCAGAACTAGAACAAATAATTTCACAATTTGTATGGAAATACAAAAAACCTCGAGTAGCCAAAGCAATCTTGAGAAAGAAGAATGGAACTGGAGGAATCAACCTGCCTCACTTCAGGCTCTACTGCAAAGCCACAGTCATCAAGACAGTATGGTACTGACACAAAGACAGAAATATAGATCAACGGAACAAAATAGAAAGCCCAGAGATAAATCTACGTACCTATGGACACCTTACCTTCGACAATGGAGGCAAGAATACACAATGGAAAAAAGACAATCTCTTTAACAAGTGGTGCCGAGAAAATTGGTCAACCACTTGTAAAAGAATGAAACTAGAACACTTTCTAACACCATACACAAAAATAAACTCAAAATGGATTAAAGATCTAAATGTAAGACCAGAAACTATAAAACTCCTAGAGGAGAACATAGGCAAAACACTCTCCGACATAAATCACAGCAAGATCCTCTATGACCCCCCTCCCAGAATATTGGAAATAAAAGCAAAAATAAACAAATGGGACCTAATGAAACTTAAAAGCTTTTGCACAACAAAGGAAACTATAAGCAAGGTGAAAAGATAGCCTTCAGAATGGGAGAAAATAATAGCAAATGAAGAAACAAAGGATTAATCTCAAAAAATATACAAGGAACTCCTGCAGCTCAATTCCAGAAAAATAAACGACCCAATCAAAAAATGGGCCAAAGATCTAAACAGACATTTCTCCAAAGAAGACATACAGATGGCTAACAAACACAAGAAAAGATGCTCAACAGCAGTCATTATCAGAGAAATGGACATCAAAACCACAATGAGGTACCATTACATGCCAGTCAAAATGGCTTCTATCCAAAAGTCTACAAGCAATAAATGCTGGAGAGGGTGTGTAGAAAAGGGAACCCTCTTACACTGTTGGTGGGAATGGAAACTAGTACAGCCACTATGGAGAACAGTGTGGAGATTTCTTAAAAAACTGGAAATAGAACTGCCATATGACCCAGCAATCCCACTCCTGGGCATACACACTGAGGAAACCAGAACTGAAAGAGACACGTGTACCCCAGTGCTCATTGCAGCACTGTTTATAACAGCCAGGACATGGAAGCAGCCTCACCTCGATGCCCATCAACAGACGAATGGATAAGAAAGCTCTGGTACATATACACAATGGAATATTACTCAGCCATTAAAAAGAATACATTTGAATCAGTTCTAATGAGATGGATGAAATTGGAGCCCATTATACAGAGTGAAGTAAGCCAGAAAGATAAACACCAATATGGTATACTAATGCATATATATGGAACTTAGAAAGATGGTAATGATAATCCTATATGCAAGACAGCGAAAGAGACACAGATGTATAGAACAGACTTCTGGACTCTATGGGAGAGGGCAAGGGTGGGATGATTTGGGAGAATGGCATTGAAACATGTACATTGTCATATGTGAAACGAATCGCCAGTCCAGGTTCAAAGCATGATACAGGGTGCTCGGGGTTGGTGCACTGGAATGACCTAGAGGGATGGGATGGGGAGGGACGTGGGAGGGGTGTTCAGGGTGGGGAACACATATACACCCATGGTGGATTCATGTCAATGTATGGCAAAACCACTACCGTATTGTAAAACAATTAGCCTCCAGTTAAAATAAATAAATTTATATCAAAAAAGAGAGAGAGAAGAGAACGGGGAGGGAGGAGATAGAGGTGACCTGGGGGAGAAATGGGAAAGTCAAAATAGGAGAGAGCAATCAAGCCAGTAATCACACCCATAAGTGAAAATGGATACTGAAAATTAGATTCTTAAAGGTACATAATTGATAACAAATATCAAAAAGCAAAGATTAAAAATCTAGAGGTTAGACTCTCAAAAAAGCAATATTAAAAATACAAAGCAAAATCACAAAAATTATAAAATATTTATATATAAGATTTGCTTTAAAAATAGGGTATTTTTTGCAAGGTAATAGTAGGTTATAAAAATGAAAATTAAATAATAAAGAACTTAAATTTTTAAATGGCTGAGTAATATTCCATGGTGTATATGTACCACAGCTTCCTTATCCACTCGTCTGCTGATGGGCATCTAGGTTGCTTCCATGTCCTGGCTATTATAAACAGTGCTGCGATGAACATACAGAGTGAAGTAAGCCAGAAAGATAAAGACCAATACAGAACACTAACACATATATATGGAATTTAGAAAGATAGTAACGATAACCCTATATGCAAAACAGAAAAAGAGACAGAGATGTACAGAACAGACTTTTGGACTCTGTGGGAAAAGGTGAGGGTGGGATGTTTCGAGAGAACAGCATCGAAACATGTTTGTTATCTAGGGTGAAACAGATCATCAGCCCAGGTTGGATGCATGAGACAAGTGCTCAGGCCTGGTGCACTGGGAAGACCCAGAGGGATCGGATGGAGAGGGAGGTGGGAGGGGGGAACGGGATGGGGAACACACGTAAATCCAAGGCTGACTCATGTCAATGTATGACAAAAACCACTACAATATTGTAAAGTAATTAGCCTCCAACTAATAAAAATAAATGCAAAAGAAAAAAAAGAACTTAAATTTTTAAAATTTAAAAGGGGTAATAGTAAAAATATATATAGGGATTTCTCTAAAGTTGTTGTGGGCAGTGTGGGGTCAGTTCAGTTTCAGATAGTTCGTTGTTCCAGCTTGTACTTGTTCTCAAGGTCTATGCTGCTGCTGCTAAGTCACTTCAGTCGTGTCCAACTCTGTGCCACCCCATAGACCGCAGCCCACCAGGCTCCCCCGTGCCTGGGATTCTCCAGGCAAGAACACTGGAGTGGGTCTATAGGCCCCCTCCAATGCTTAGTCAATGGTAACTACAGGCTTTTTACATATATATATTAGTTGGAGGCTAATTACTTCACAATATGGGTAGTGGTTTTTGCCATACATTGACATGAATCAGCCATGGATTTACATGTGTTCCCTCTCCCGATCCCTGCTCCCGCCTCCCTCTCCATCCCATCCCTCTGGGTCAGGCTTTTAATCTATTGGCACCTGTCACTTCCAGAGCAGTTCCCTCTTCTATGTTCATTTTCGCTTCCTCTGTTTGCAGGTTTCTTCAGTGTCTAATTTCTTCCCTAACACAAGAGGGTGAAGGTGATCACTTATTTAGACTCACTTTTTCACTTGTGTTGTGGGGAGGGAGGGATACTGCAAACAAATATCACTGGCCGTGTGTGGGGAGTGCTCGCAGTGTATGGGCCACGTTGGATTTGCCCCAGCTCAAGGCAGTGTGCGCTTCCAGGGTCTGCACTGCTCAGGCTCCAGGGTGTTCTGCTGTGGCACTGTCCAGAGTGGGCCCTGCGTTTCTTGCACTTCCCAGGTCTCAGGTACTCTGCAAGGGCACAGACTCATTTGCACGTGTGTTTTGTGCCCTTGCCAGGTCTGAGCAGCTCAGGAGACCAGGTGTTTGGTGAGTGTACTGTCCCAGGTGGGCTAAGCATCTTAATCATCTCCTGTGTCCCAGCCACTCAGTTTCCCGGGTGCACCATGAGAGCACCGTCTCAGGTGTGCCATGTGTCTCCTCTGGGGAGCTAATCTCAGGCTGCAAACCTCCTGGCTGATGTCAACTGTCCAGGATCCCAGGAAGACATGATTAGCAATTGGGAGTCTGCTTACAGTTGGGTGGAGGATTCCAGTCTCTGGGGCCGAGGTTGGAGCAGCCCCTTGCCTTCCAGCTCTGGCTGTCCTTGCCTGCCTCTCAGCTTCTGGCCGGGGAGAGGGGACTCTACGAAGCCAGCTAGCTCTCCTTTGGTATTTGCTCAATCCTTTGCTCTGTGAGTAGACTAGGCTGCATGTTAGAGCCTTTCATGGGAAAGTTCTCTCTCTCTCTCTTTTTTCTCTCTCTGGTGATTCCATAGTTTGGGTTGCTATCTCATGTTAGCTCCCTCAGATTGTCCTCAGAGCCTTCAGGCCCACTCCTTACCCTAAGCACTGATTGTGCAGCCCATGCCTCCCTGTCCAGCCCCTGCTTGCTGGTGGTAGATGCGAGCGTCTGGGCTGCTTCTCCACTAACAGTTGCATTTAGGCATCTATTCTGTGGGTTTTTTTTTTTTTTTTTCCCCTGCTAGTTATGTTGCCCTCTGAGATTCCTAAACTCCCCACAGACCCGCCTGTGAGAGGGTTTCCTACTGTTTGGAAACTTCTTCTTCACTACTCCCTCCCCAGGATGGGTCTCCACCCCTAAGTCTTTTGTCTCTTTTTTCATCTTTTATATTTTGTCCTACCTCCTTTTGAAGAGAATGGCCTGCCTTTCTGGGTGCCTGGTGTCCTTTGCCAGTGTTCAGAAGTTGTTTTGTGGAAGTTGCTCAGCATTCAAATGATCTTTTGATGAATTCATGGGGGAGAAATTGGTCACCCTGTCATATTCCTCTGCCATCTTGGGACCGCACCCCCCAGCTTACTTCTAGAAGCATGAAATGGGTAGTCGCATTACCTTAGGAGACTTGTGAAATTACAAGGATGGGACAAGGTTTTATCCCTATTTCCTAGGGTCTAGGGTATTGTCAGACTACAGTCAGCATGGCCCATATGAAGTGTGGCATAAGTGGTAAAATGTCTCTACCCTCTGGAACAGAGAGAAGAACGACAGGACACTTCTCTTAGGAAACTATGCAATTTAGTCAAGTATTAAAAAAAAAAAAAAAAAAGTACACTGTGAAGCTCTAATTTTCCACCTGGTGAAGCTATGTTTTAAAAATAAAGGAAAAAGAAACACTTTTTCACAGAGGCAAAAGCTTGAAATCATTCAGCACCAGCATACCTGCACTACAGAAAATATTAGAGGAAGGTCTGCAGGAGGAGTGGATGTAGTGCAAGGTGGAAATCTAAAACTGTACCAGAGGAGGGAGAACATGGAGGATTGTCAGTCTGAGGATATGTATCCATATCTTTTTATATCTCTAGCTCTATCCCTAATTTAGAGAGAATTTAATACATTCACAGTGCATTTTCTTGGACTAAAATATTCAAATAATACATTCAAGAGCAGATTAAGTACAGTTGTTGAGAAAATCAGTAAATTGTAATTTAACTCAAAGAAAAATATCCCAAATAAAACAGAGAGACAAAAATGTAATAAAATATGAAAAAGTTTGTAAGAGATAATACAGGACCCAGTGAAAAGACTCTCAGTATGTAGATACTGAAATTATTGGTAGGAGTCCTGTCTCCTGCCTAGAGCTGAGTGACAGGAGGACTCCCAGGGAGCAGTAGCTGCAGTGTGTGAGCCCACAGCTGTGGGCATGGAGTAGGTCAGCAGGGATGTTGGCCTCAGTACACTGTGCAGCCAGCGCTGCTGCTTTTGTTCCTTTGTGCCCTAATTGTCTCAAGGATGGGTCTGGCTGGAGGGACCAAAGAGACCAAAGCAGAGGACACTCAGTGAGCTCCTTAAGGTAAAAGGGCAGTCCTCTGGCAATACCTAGATTGGGCTGTACCAGCAAATCCGAGTGGGGTTGCCTGGATGAGATATTAGCCAGCCTCCTGGGCATCAAAACAAATCCTTAGCTGTATCAGGAGAGAGTGTCCTTTTAAAAAAAAATTGGAGGATAGTCGTTCTGCAGTGTTGGGTTAGTTCCTGCTGTACAGCAAAGTGAATCAGCTGTGGCATGTGTGCTCAATTGTGTCTAAGTCTTCGTGACCCCATAGACTGTAGCCCATCAGGCTCCCCTTTCTGTGGAATTTTCTAGGCAAGAATACTGGAGTGGGTTGCCATTTCCTTCTCCTGGGAATCTTCTCGAGCCAGGGACCTAACCCTCCTCTCTTGAGTCTCCTGCCTTGGAGGGCAGATTCTTTACCACTGGCATCACCAGAGAGGAGGGAACTAGCTGTATATTTACATCCATCTGCCCCCTCCCCTGCCCCCATTTGGATTTCCTTCCCTTTTAGGTCATCACAGAACACTTTTAGAGTTCCTATACAGTATACAGTAGGTGCTATACAGTAGGTTCTCATTAGTTACATATTTTATACATAGTATCAATGTATGTCAATTCAAATCTCTCAATTCATCCCACCCCCTCCTTGGTATACATAAATTTGTTCTCTGTGTCTGTGTTTTATTTCTGCTTGCATTAAGATCATCTATACCATTTTTCTAGATTCCACATACATGTGTTACTATACAATACTTGTTTTTCTCTTTCTGCCTTACTTAACTCTGTATGACAGTCTCTAGGTCAATCCACATCTCTGCAAATGACACAACTGGTTCCTTTTTATGGTTGAGTAATATATGTATAACTTCATACATATGTATATGAAGATGTATATATGTATATCTTCATTTTTTACAATAAATTTATTTTTTGGCTGTGTGAGGTCTTAGTTTCAGCATGCAGGATCTTTGTTGCAGTATGTAGGATCTTTCTTTACATTTTGTGGGCTTAGTAGTTACAGGGTGTAGTCTCAGTTGCTGCACTACAGGTGGGATCTTAATTCCCTGACCAGGGATCCAACCCAAGCCCACTGTTTTGGAAGGTGGGTTCTTAACTACTAGACCTGTACCATATATTCTTTACAGGAGTAAGTGTGTTGACTTAGAGTGATAAAACTACAGTCTTCTGTTGCAGAGTCCTGGAAGCACCCCAGGGTTCTACTTGGTATATATTTAGTTGAGAAGTCTGCAGTTGGTTTGGCAGGCACAGGAGGCATGGAAATTGCAATACCTGAGGCAACAGTGGTAGAGAGACTCTTAGAATGTTTGCAACAGCAATTATTATGCAAAAATATACAAGTATTTCAGCATTTTTCAAACCAAAACAAATGCACTGGAAATAACCAGCTGAAAGTCAGCTCTTCCTGGAACCCACCCCGGTTTACACATGATCCTACCTTTGCTGACATCATTCACCTCCCTCATCAACCTGAACCTTTGGGAGCCATATATGAGAAGGAAAAATGATAGGATACTGAAAGAGGAACTCCCCAGGTCGGTAGGTGCCCAATATGCTACTGGAGATCAGAGGAGAAATAACTTCAGAAAGAATGAAGGGATGGAGCCAAAGCAAAAACAACACCCAGTTGTGGATGGGACTGGTGATAGAAACAAGGTCCGATGCTGTAAAGAGCAACATTGCATAGGAACCTGGAATGTTAGGTCCATGAATCAAGTCAAATTGGAAGTGGTCAAACAGGAGATGGAAAGAGTGAATGTCGACACTCTAGGAATCAGCGAACTAAAATGAACTGGACTGGGTGAATTTAACTCAGATGACCATTATATCTACTACTGTGGGCAGGAATCCCTTAGAAGACATGGAGTAGCCATCATGGTCAACAAGAGAGTCCAAAATGCAGTACTTGGATGCAATCTCAAAAACGACAGAATGATCTCTGTTCATTTCAAATGCAAACCATTCAATATCACAGTAAACCAAGCCTATGCCCCAACCAGTAATGCTGAAGAAGCTGAAGTTGAACGGTTCTATGAAGACCTACAAGACCTTTTAGAACTAACACCCAAAAAAGATGTCCTTTTCATTATAGGGGACTGGAATACAAAAGTAGGAAGTCAATAAACACCTGGATAACAGGCAAATTTGGCCTTGGAGTATGGAATGAAGCAGGGCAAAGGTTAATAGAGTTTTGCCAAGAGAACGCACTGATCACAGCAAACACCCTCTTCCAACAACACAAGAGAAGACTCTACACATGGACATCACCAGATGGTCAGCACCAAAATCAGACTGATTATATTCTTTGCAGCCAAAGATGGAGAAGCTCAGCAAAAACAAGACTGGGAGCTGATTGTGGCTCAGATCATGAACTCCTTATTGCCAAATTCAGACTTAAACGGAAGAAAGTAGGGAAAACCACTAGACCATTCAGGTATGACCTAAATAAAATCCCTTATGACTATACAGTGGAAGTGAGAAATAGATTTAAGGGACTAGATCTGATAGACAGAGAGCCTGATGAACTATGGATGGAGGTTCGTGACATTGTACAGGAGACAGGGATCAAGACCATCCCCATGGAAAAGAAATGCAAAAAGGCAAAATGGTTGTCTGAGGAGGCCTTACAAATAGCTGTGAAAAGAAGAGAAGCGAAAAACAAAGGAGAAAAGGAAAGATATTCCCATTTGGATGCAGAGTTCCAAAGAATAGCCAGGAGAGATAAGAAAGCCTTCCTCAGCAATCAATGCAAAGAAATAGAAGAAAACAACAGAATGGGAAAGACTAGAGATCTCTTCAAGAAAATTAGAGATATCAAGGGAACATTTCCGGCAAAGATAGGTTCAGTAAAGGACAGAAATTGTATGGACCTAACAGAAGCAGAAGATATTAAGAAGAGGTGGCAAGAATACACAGAAGAACTGTACAAAAAAGATCTTCATGAGCCAGATAATCACAATGGTGTGATCACTCACCTAGAGCCAGACTTCCTGGAATGTGAAGTCAAGTGGGCCTTAGGAAGCACCACTACGAACAAAGCCAGTGGATGTGATGGAATTCCAGTTGAGCTATTTCAAATCCTGAAAGATGATGCTGTGAAAGTGCTGCACTCAATATGCCAGCAAATTTGGAAAACTCAGCAGTGGCCACAGCACTGGAAAAGGTCAGTTTTCATTCCAATCCCTAAGAAAGGCAATGCCAAAGAATGTTCAAACTACCACACAATTGCACTCATCTCACACGCTAGTAAAGTAATGCTCAAAATTCTCCAAGCCAGGCTTCAGCAATACGTGAACCGAGAACTTCCAGATGTTGAAGCTGGTTTTAGAAAAGGCAGAGGAACCGGAGATCAAATTGCCAACATCCGCTGGATCATCAAAAAAGCAAGAGAGTTCCAGAAAAAGATCTATTTCTGCTTTATTGACTATGAAAAAGCCTGTGACTGTGTGGATCACAACAAACTGTGGAAAATTCTGAAAGAAATGGGAATGCCAGACCACCTCACCTGCCTCTTGAGAAACTTGTGTGCAGGTCAGGAAGCAACAGTTAGAACTGGACATGGAACAACAGACTGGTTCCAAATAGGAAAAGGAGTATGTCAAGGCTGTATATTGTCACCCTACTTATTTAACTTATATGCAGAGTACATCATGAGAAACGCTGGGCTGGAAGAAGCACAAGCTGGAATCAAGATTGCCGGGAGAAATATCAATAACCTCAGATATGCAGATGACACCACCCTTATGACAGAGAGTGAAGAGGAACTAAAAAGCCTGTTGATGAAAGTGAAGGAGGAGAGTTTTTCACTCTCAGAGCCAACTCTCAGAGTTGGCTTAAAGCTTAACATTCAGAAAACTATGATCATGGCATCTGCTCCCATCACCTCATGGGAAATAGATGGGGAGACATTGGAAACAGTGTCAGACTTCATTTTTTTGGGCTCCAAAATCACTGCGGATGGTGACTGCAGCCATGAAATTAAAAGACGCTTACTCCTTGGAAGGAAAGTTATGACCAACCTTGATAGCACATTAAAAAGCAGAGACATTACTTTGCCAACAAAGGTCTGTCTGGTCAAGGCTATGGTTTTTCCAGTGGTCATGTATGGATGTGAGATTTGGACTGTGAAGAAAGCTGAGCATCGAAAAATTGATGCTTTTGAACTATGGTGTTGGAGAAGACTCTTGAGTCTGCAAGGAGATCCAACCAGTCCATCCTAAAGGAGATCAGTCCTGGGTGTTCATTGGAAGGACTGATGCTGAAGCTGATACTCCAGTACTTTGGCCACCTCATGCGAAGAGTTGACTCATTGGAAAAGACCCTGATGCTAGGAGGGATTGGGGGCAGGAGGAGAAGGGGACGACAGAGGATGAGATGGCTGGATGGCATCACCAACTCGATGGGCATGAGTTTGAGTGAACTCCGGGAGTTGGTGATGGACAGGGAGGCCTGGTGTGCTGCGATTCATGGGGTCACAAAGAGTTAGACACGAGTGAGAGACTGAACTGACTAACTGACTGATGCTAATGAGTACCTGTTTCTTGTACTCTCACAATACTTACTTGGAACATCCTCATTTCGTGACAAGTCCTACATGCTCACTGAACTGGTGGAATTGTTAAGGAAAGTCAGACAGTAGAGTTAAATGACTTCTGTATACTTTCATGATATCTAATCTCAGCTTACTTCACATTTCTCCTCAACCGTCTCTTTCAACTTTTGTGTTGATTCTCATCTTACTCCATTTTTTGGTCCCAAATATTTCCTATTCTTACTTTATCCTCCAACCAGATACATTTTGACCGTAAAACTACAAGCTTTAGGGCCATTTACCTTCCTGGGACAGTTTCAATTACTAGAAAAGGACATAGTGATGTGTTGACATAGTCATATATTTTTAATTAAAATTTTAAAAAATAAGGTATTTTAAGAACAGTTAAAATAGCAATTCTTTTTATTCATATTTGGCCTCTTTTACATTTTTGAATGTTTGCAGTTACTTTTTTGTGTAAAATTTTTTTTGTTCATTTTTCTTTTCTGTTTTTGGTAGTGGGAAGATCCCCTGGAGGAGAGCATGGCAACCCACTCCAGTATTCTTGCCTGGAGAATCCCCATGGACAGAGGAGCCTGGTGGGCTACAGTCCATGGGGTCACAAAGAGTTGGACACCACTGGGTAACTAAGCACAATGGGACTGTTGAGTCTCTTCAAAGTAATTTATTTAGTAAAAATTCAGGTATAACATTGTTGTTGTTCAGTCACTGTGCTGTGCTTAGTCACTCAGTGGTGTCTAACTAAATCTTTGTGATTCTCTGGACTGTAGCCCACCAGACCCCTCTGTTCATGGGGATTCTTCAGGCAAGAATACTGGAGTAGGTTGCCATACCCTCCTCCAGGGAATCATCCCAACCCAGGGATCAAACTTGAGACCCCACACTAAAGGCAGATTCTTTACTGTCTGAGCCACCAGGGAAGCCCAAGAATACTGGAGTGGGTAGCCTAACCCTTCTCCAGGAGATGTTGCCAACTCAGAAATCGAATTGGGGTCTCCTGCATTGCACCACAGTTCAAAAGCATCAGTTCTTCAGAGCTCAGCCTTCCTTATGGTCCAACTCTCACATCTGTACATGACTACTGGAAAAACCATAGCTTTGACTATATGAACCTTTGTCAGCAAAGTGATGTCTTTGCTTTTAAATACCTTGCCTAGGTTTGTCAGAGCGTTTTTTTCCCAAGGAGCAAGTGTCTTTTAATTTCAAGGCTATGTCACTATCTGCAGTGATTTTGAAGCCCAAGAAAGTAAAATTAGCTACTGTTTCCACTTTCCCTACTTCTATTTGCCGTGAGGTGATGGGACTGGATGCCATGAGTTTAGTTTTCTGAATGTTGAGTTTTAAGCCAGCTTTTTCACTCTCCTCTTTCATCAAGAGGTTCTTTAGTTTCTCTTCACTTTCTGCCATTCAAGTGATATCATCTGCATATCTGAGGTTGTTGACATTTCTCCCGGAAATCTTAATTCCAGCTTGTGATTCATCCACCTGGGCATTACGAATGATTTTCCCTGCATAAAAGTTAAATAAGCAGGGTGACACTATTCAACCTTGATGAACTCCTTTCTCATTACTGACCCAGTCCATTGTTTCATGTGTAGTTCTGTTTCTTCTTGACCTGCATACAGGTTTCTCAGGAGATGGATAAAGTGGTCTGATATTTCAATCTCTTTAACAATTTTTCACAGTTTGTTGTGATTTACACAGTCAAAGCCTTTAGTATAGTCAAAGAAACAGAAGTAGATTTTTTCTGGAATTCCCTTGGTTTTTCTACGAGCCAACATATGTTGCCAATTTGATCTCTGGTTCCTCTGCCCTTTCTAAACCCAGCTCATACGTCTGGAAGTTCTCAGTTCATGTACTGCTGGAGCCTAGCTTGAAGGATTTTGAGCATAACCTTACTAGCATGGGAAATGAGTGCAATTGTACCATAGTCTGAAGATTCTTTGACGTTGCCCTTCTTTGGAATTGGAATGAAAACGCACCTTTTCCAGTCCTGAGGCAACTACTGAGTTTTCCAAACTTACTGACCTACTGAGTACAGCATTTTAACAGTATTATTTGGGATTTTAAATATTCAGCTGGAATTCAATCACCTCCACTAGCTTTGTTCAGAGTAATGCTTCCTAAAGCCCCCTTGACTTCATACTCCAGGATGTCTGCCTCTAGGTGATTGACCACACCATCGTGGTTATCTGGGTCATTAAGTTTGTTTGTTTTTTTTTTTTTTTTTTTTATCGTTCTGTATATTCTTGCCACCTCTTCTTAATCTCTTCTGCTTCTGTTAGGTTCTTACTGCTTCTGTCCATTATTACGCTCATCCTTGCATGAAATGTTCTCTTGATATCTCCAATTTTTTGAAGAGATTTCTACTCTTTCCCGTTCTATTGTTTCCTCTGTTTCTTTGCATTGTTCATCGAAGATGGCATTCTCTTCTCTCCTTGTTATTCTCTGGATTTTGTTGGCTATATCTTTCACGTCTCTTCTTTCCTCAGCTATTTGTAAATCCTCTTCAGGCAACCACTTTGCCTTCTTGCATTTCTTTTTCTTTGGGACGGTTTTGATCACTGCCTCCTGTACAATGTTACAAACCTCCATCTATACTTCTTCAGGCATTCTGCCTACCAGATCTAATCCCTTGAATATATTTGTCACCTCCACTGTTTAATGAATCATTAGGGACTGGATTTAGGTCATATGTGAAAGGTCTATGGATTTTCCCTACTTTATTCAGTTTAAGCCTGAATCTTGCAATTATGAATGCTTTGATACTTTATTTACTTTTAATTCTAGCATAGTAGCTTTACAATATTTGTTGGTTTCTGCCATACATCTACATGAATCAACCATAGGTGTATACATGTCACCTCCCTCTGGAACCTCCTTCCCACCTCCCACCCCATCCCACTCCTCTAGGTGAGTATTTCAATTTTTAAAACATATTTTCTGCATCTGTTGAGATAATCATATGACTTTTCTCCAGTATTCTGTTAATATGTGGACTTACTTGATTGACTTTGAATTGTAAGCCAAACATGCATTCCCAAGGGAAACATCACTTTGTCTTTATGTGCTAATTACTTTATGTGCTGCTGGATTTGATATCCTAAGGTTGTGTTAATTTTTTATATATATTTATTTATGAATTGCATCAATCCATAGTTTTCCAGTATAATATATTTCCTGAGATTATATGAAGTGAGGGATGATTCACACAGCTGCTGGTGAATTCAGGGTGGCCTAGGTGGAAATGAGTGGGGTGTCTATGATCTCAGATGGAAATTCATGTGAGAATCAGAGAACAAAAGCCACAGCTTTTTGACAATTGCCTTCCCACCCATCTGAGGTTTGGATGTTAGACAGAAAATTATTTTGGTGAAATCAGATGCTCCCTTTTCTACTAACCCAGATTAGATAAGGGTGCTGTAGATTGAAGGAAGGCAGGGAGAGGGGAGGGGATGGGTGGGCAATATAGAGGTGTCTTCCCAGCAGCCCCAGGGAGCTCTGTGCAGCTGAGCAAGAGCAGGAGGACCTATCTGTCTGTCTGTCTGTCCCAGGAGCACCAAATGCCCCTTACTTGTCTTTGCTGCATCCTTGGATAGATCCCCATAACACCTGTACACTCACTGCAGAGCAGGGTGAGTCTATATTCAAGACATTATAAGAATCACCTAACTCATCAGGGTGTCAACTGTCCTTTCAGAAGCTCTGGAGCTTTTACATCAGTTGGCTGGGGGTGGGGTAGAATATACATCCTGAGTCAGATAATGAGAAGGGTCCCTGCCCCAGGACCTGCTCACACCAGCTCAACTCACCTTAGCTCCCACAGAGGCAGGTCTCCATCTTAGAAGAGCCCCCAGACAGAGCCTGGTGGGGGTGGAGTGGTGGGCAGAGACAAGGGCCCAGTGTTACCCGGGGCAAGGAGACCTCCCCTGCACCCACCAGGGTCCCCTTCACAGGGAGAAGCAGCAGCTCTGGATCACCCTGGGGACCTGTACTAAGCCTCCTCACCATGAGGACCTTAGAAAATCCCTGTCCTAGACCCAGCCCTGTGGGGTAAACCCAGCCAGACTCTTTTCTGGAGGGGAGCTGTTGGGTGGGAAGAAGCTCTTAGAGAGCGGGTGGGATCAGGTGAAGAAGAATCAGACAGCATGAGCATGGGTCCAGGTTCATGGGCAGGCAGCAGAGGCACAGGAGGAGCAAGAAGCCCCAGACCCCTGGACGTGCATTCTGAGCATGAGACCCAACTCAGTGTGTGTTTATGTGGAAGCAGCTGAGTCCACAACTGGGGGTTTGGATTTAGGATAAACTAAGGCCTAAGCACGTGAACCTTGACCCTTGGTTCTTCCTCTCCTGTCAGGAGTTTAGGAGAGGGGTCCCTTCTCACCCATTATTTTACTTTGGTTGTAGTTCAATTTTGTTAATGGAAACCAGAGGCCCAAAGAAGGACTATAATATGTGCACAGTCACAGGGTGAGTTAGCCGAGGTCGTCTCCCCAGAATGGATGGGTGGGGGAAGCTATGTCTCTTCAGCAGATGCTTTACCTCCTCTAGCCTCAGATTCTCCCTTGTAAGATGAGGATGATTACTCCTACCCCTCGAGATTGCTGGGAGGAAGAAATTTGGTGGATGATGCTCATGACCTGTGGGTCCTGTTGACAGAAGTGATCAGACACTCTGGCTGATGTAATGATCATTAACCCTCCCCCACCTATTGAATTTGTGGAGGATCAACATTTGGTGGCTCAGACAGTAAAGAATCCACCTGCAAAGCAAGATCCATGAGTCCAGAAGATCTTCAGGAGAATGGAATGGCTACCCATTTCAGTATTCTTTCCTACCTGGAGAATTCCATTGGCAAGGAAGCCTGTTGGGCTATAATCCATGCAGGTCACAAAGAACTGGACATGAATGAGCGACTAACACTTTCACTATCTTTCAGCATCTCACATCATTGAAATTCAGCTGCAGGTGGAAGGCACACTGGTGGTCTCCACTGTGGCCACGTCCTCCCTCTCCCCAACCTCCAAAGCCCAATCTCCAGTGAGTAAGCACTCTGTTGTGAATTGCAAGGCCTTTTATTTCTGGTATTACCTACTCAGACACAGACATGGTGGGTTGCTGACACTACTTAGTGATCAGCCAAGTGATTCCCTTGGGCTCCTGGCAGGGACAGTTCCATCAGCAGAGAGAACTTGAGTATACTTTATTCTGTAAGAGGAGGTACACAAATCTCGTGAGGCCTCAGGGGTGGATGAGATGTGAAGCAGCTCTGAACACGGGGGAGGGGCCTGCAGGATTGTTTGGAGGGAGACCTCTGGATGTGAGCAGGTAAAGGTGGATATGTCCCAGGGAGTTTTCTTCCAGTGGAACAGAGATTGTGGGGTCTCCCTGGAGGACTGAGGGCAGTCTTCTGGGATAGAATGGGAGACACTGCTGAGGACCACCTTGCAGGGCTCTGGAGTGACTCCTGGGAGTCTTCAGGGATGAGCTGACCCCTGTCTGCTTCCTCCCTCTAGCCCTTATACACTTAAGAGTTGAAACAGCTGCTTGTCCCACCACCTCTACGGCAGCAGAGAGAGGATTCACCCTTATCCTCGATTCTGGGCATCCCAGGCCTGGGGAGGGCAGGAGGGCAGCTTTTGGAAGCAGCCTCCTCTTAGGGCATGTGAGGCATAAATGTCTCTTTGAGGTCTAGGGAACAAGGAGAAATGTAGGGTTTAGGTGGGATGGAGTAGGAACTTAAAGTAGGAGGGAAAGAACTGATATTTGGAGAAAGGAAGGACTCAATGCGAATGGATTACAGAAGATTCCAGTTCCTCTGCTGGAGAGGCTGGAGTCAAGGAGGCCAGTGCTGAGGGCCTAACTCCAAAGGCAGATGGCATCACAGAGTCAGGAGGGCCTGGAGGGTCCCAGGCCTGTGACCAGGCAGAGCTGAGTTGTCAGGGCCAGCTCAGGAGCTCCAGGGCTAGACTGAGTTTTCCTGCAGGATCCTTCCCCACCCTGTGGGTGTCGGCCACATCCTCTCTACCTCCTCATTCATGAGGTTCTTTCTGCTCTCAGGTTCTCAGGGAAGAGCCAGGGTGGAGAGGAAATGATCCCCCCACCTCCCAGTGCCCTGAGCAGATGCCTGACACCCCTGTCCCCACACAGGCACATCCACACACAGCCTCACCCACCAGGATGCTGAGAGCATTCTGCTTATCCTCTTCTGTCAACTTCTCATCAACTCTGCCCTTCAGCCTTCTGGCATTGGCCACTATCGCACTGTTTGTGTTGTATTCTTTCACTTTAGCAATGTATTCGTCAGGGGTTCCCTTCACAAAGAGGTAAACATCCTCCCTCACTGCTGGGCATATGTCACAATCTTAAACAGAGAGATAAGGGCACACTCCTTGAGAGGCATTTATCAGAACACACTCTTCCCTTCCCCTCCAGACACGCTCAGTGCTGCCCTGGGAAGGTGTCAGAACCCTTGGGGAGCCCAGGTCCCAGCCACTCACTTCCACCCGCAACGAGGAGCAAGGCAGTGCAGAGCAGCAGGAGAGCTCCAGCCCGCGTCATGGTGCCGGTGGCAAGTGCTCCCTATTCACCTGGAGCCCTTTTCATAACACGTCCATGTCCTCACCCCCAAGGGATCTTGGGTCAGATGCTTCCTTTTCCCGAAGATCCTGCCAGGCCACAGCCTGGTGTTTCCCAGGTCTGCACAGGAGGAGCTGTGTGTGTTGGCAAGATGCTGGTCCTTGAGTCCACAGAGGGCACTGGCTCAGCCTCCTCCCTCCTGGAGGGCTCTGGGGGAGGGGCAGCTGACACAGGAAGCTTAACAACTGAAAATCCCCAGGTTGACTAAAAAGGGCAAAAATGCTCAAAAATCAGGCCTCCTGAATGCTGGCCTATGAGAGCCTGTCGGAACAACACATGATCTTGAAGACAGGCAGGTGTGGACTTTATACTCTGAGCTTAGGAATGGTCTCACAGGGAGTAAGTGCCAGGCAAGTCAGGCACCCCTTGGTCAGGCTCTCTGGTGGCTCCTGCCCCGCCCTGCTGTTATCACTGTTTCCTTAATCTTGTCAGTGGCCTCTGTTGGGCCACTTCCCCGAACCAGTTTCTGGAGACTGGAAACCTCTTTTATGTGCTGGCCCAGAAATTTCTAGTTTTTTCTTGACCAAGTCCCTCCACCTGGCAACCTTGATAGCATCTCATTCTACACAGAAATATTTTCTGCAACTTCTTTCTTCTTTTCTTTTAATTGAGACTTTTTTGTGTGCATTGGATTATAGATGATTAAGAAGATTATGATAGTTTCAGGAGGACAACAAAGGGACTGAGCCATATATATGCACATGTATCCATTCTTTCACAAACTCCCCTCCTATCCATGCTGCCTCATAACACTGAGCAGAGTTCCCTGTGCGATAGTGGTCCTTGTTAGCCATCCATTTTAAATACAGCATCGTCCATCCCAAACTTCCTCACTCTCTCTCACCTTTCCCCTGGCAACCATAAAGTTCATTCTCTAAGTCTGTGAGTCTGTTTTTGTTTTATAAATAACTTCATTTATAGTATGTGGTTTTAGAAAGTGAAAGTGAAAGTGAAGTCGCTCAGTCCTGTCTGACTCTTTGCGACCCCATGGACTGTAACCTACCAGGAACCTCAGTCCATGGGATTTTCCAGGCAAGAATACTGGAGTGGGTTGCCATTTCCTACTCCAGGGGATCTTCCTGACCCAGGGATTGAACCTGGGTCTCCCACATTGTAGGCAGATGCTTTACCGACTGAGCTACCAGGGAAGTCCATGTGTTTTTAGATGCCACATATAAAAGGTGTCATAAGATGTTTCTGCTTCTCTGTCTGACTTTCTTCACTCTGTATGACAGTTTCTAAGTCCAACCATTTTCTGCAACCTCTTTCTACTCTTGAGTGTCTCTGTACTGTTCCCCCCATCTCCTCTCCAGAGCTCCCACTTGAGGAAAAGCCAAGCCCCTTCTAGGCCACAATATCTGGGCCAGTTGCACAACCAGCCCCACACTGCTGCTGCCTCTGCCTTTCTCTCCTCCCTCAGTGCCTCGTGTCTGCTTCTGGACCTGACCAAGTGTGCTCCTGCAGCAGGGCCTCTGCACGTGGAGCCCTCCCAAGCTGGAGGCTCTTCCTCCAGTGGCTGCATGATTTGTTCCCTCATCCTCAGGTGTCTTTAAGTATCACAGGGCACAGATTTCCCCATATCTTGAGCATTTATTTCAAATCATGCTGCTTCCATCCTCCCCCCATGGCCCTCTGTCTTCTCCCCCTGCTTCATCTTCACCCAGAGCACTTCTTCCCATGGGGTCACTGTCTTTCACTCCCTCTCAGGTGATGAAGAGCTGCAGGAGAGCGAGAGCTGTGCTGTGTGCTGCTGCATCCCAGGACTAGGAGAGGGCCCAGCACTCAGTAGATGTTGCACAATATTTGTTAGAATAATGGCAGGAATATTCCATTTCTCTGGCATCAATAAATGAGAATAGTTTTAGTTTTACTTACTATAGGATGTGCTTATGAATATTGCCTGGGAGAAAATAAATAAGGTAAAGATGTAAAATATTTCATAAGTCAGAATCAAATAGCTTTTGGCTGGAGGCACCTGGCTGTTATTTTTGAGTCACCTGTGGTGGATTAAAGTTTACTGAAGACATGATCTGAAGTTGGGACACAATGTATGACCACAGTCAGAACTCTTATGCCAAACAGGATTCACATCCGGTAACTGCTCTTGGCAAAGAGTCAACAAGTACTAAGCTGTAGTGTCAGCTGATTTCTGTGGAGCCCCTCCTCACCATGGCTCCTGCTGCCTGGGGGGGCCACTGCTCTGAAGGTCACCCCATGAGGGGCTCAGGGCTGCAGATGTGTCTCAGAGGTTCCTGGGCAGGAAGGTGAACACCACAAGGCCCAGGCTGCACATGCTGGCTCTTTGTCTGTGGCAGCAGGACTTCTGTGTGGTGGGACCCCTGCCCATGGATCCCATGCCTCCTATCCTTCAGAAGACACTGCCCCCAATGCCTTCTGCAACTCTGTAAGGAGAGGAGCCAGGGATTAGAATGCTGAGTAACACAGGTGGCTGCTAGAAATCCAGCCAAGTGCCCTTCCGAAGGTGCTACAAGATCCTCTGAGATGTCCCCGAATTGTGGGGACATTTGGTGACATCAGGGTGAAGAGTTGGTCAGGGTCAATGGAGGAATGCTGCTGATGTGGCCCTTTCCCAATGTAGGTTGTTTTTTTAATGTCCTTTTAGTTGGAGGATAATTACAATATTGCGTTGGCTTCTGCCATTAAACATGACTCAGCTGTAAGCATAGGTATGTCTCCTGCCTCTTGAACTTACCCCACCTCCCACCCCACCCCATCCCTTTAGCCTGTCACAGTACCACGTTGAGCTTCTTCTGTCAATTTGTTATTAACAACATTACATTTGGAATAATTTGTGATGTATAGAGTAATTGCAAATATTTGTCGAACCTGAGAAACAACACTGGAACATTACTTCTAACTGAACCTCATACTGTATTTGGATTTCACCAGATTGTCCATTAATGTCACTTTGGGTTCCAGGATCCAACCCACAACTATACACACTGCATTCATTGTCATGTGTCCCCAGTATCCTCTCCTCTGTGGATTACTCATTATCCCCTACTCTGTTATGGCCTTGATCATCTTGAGGGGAACTGGCCAAGGATGGTAGAGGGACTGAGTTTGTGTGCTGTTGTTCTCATAACGTAGAGTGGATTCAGACTTTGGGTTTTGAAGAAGAAACCACACAGGAGAAGTGCCCTTTCATCCCCTTTCATCAGGGTACACAGGACAGCAGTGTGTCTTTCCACTGGAAATTATTGTTTATGTGTTTGCCAAGTTTCTGCACTGCTTCCCCCTTCCACTCCTCTTCTCTCTGGAAGGTGAAGTCGCTCAGTCGTGTCCAACTCTTTGTGACTCCGTGGACAGTAGCCCACCAGGCTCCTCCCTCCATGGGGTTTTCCAGGCAAGAATACTGGAGTGGGTTGCCATTTCCTTCTCCATCTCTTTGGAAATGAGTTCCTAAGTCTAGCCCATGCTCAGAGAGGGCAGGGCAGTAATTTCCCCCTCCTGCATGGGATGATCTACAACTGTTATTCAGGATGTTTCTGTAAGGATTGGTTGTCTCCTCTCCCACATTTATGTAATCATATAGTAATGTAATCATTCAACAGATCTTTGAAGGAGGTCACCATTATCTTCATTACCTCCACCATAGTTTGGCCCCAGGTAAACAACAGGGAGGAAACACAGCTCCACCCATCATAAGAGAATTGGATTCAAGATTTACTGAGCATGGCCCCACCCATCAGAACAAGACCCAGTTCCCCCCTCAGTCAGTCTCTCCTATCAAGAAACTTCCATACCGCTCTTATCCTTCTCCATCAGAGGACAGACAGACTGAAAACCACAATCACAGAAAACTAGCCAATCTGATCACATGGACCACAGCCTTGTCTAACTCAATGAAACTATGAGCCATGCTATGTAGGGCCACCCAAGATGGACGGGTCATTGTGGAGAGTTCTGAAAAAATGTGGTCCACTGGAGAAAGGGATGGAAAACACCTCAGTATTCTTGCCTTGAGAACCCCATGAACAGTATGAAAAGGCAAAAAGATAGGACACTGAAAGAAGAACTTCCCAGGTCAGTAGGTGCCCAATATGCTACTGGAGATCAGTGGAGGAATAACTCCAGAAAGAATGAAGAGATGGAGACAAGCAAAAACAACACCCAGTTGTGGATGTACTGGTGATGGAAGCAAAGTCCAATGCTGTAAAGAGCAATACTGTATAAGAACCTGGAATGTGAGGTCCATGAATCAAGACAAACTGCAAGTGGTCAAACAAGGGTGGCAACAGTGAACATCAACATTTTAGGAATCAGTGAACTAAAATGGACTGGAACGGGTGAATTTAAATAAGATGACCATTATATCTACTACTGTGGGCAAGAATCCCTTAGAAGAAATGGAGTGGCCAGCATAGTCAACAAAAGAGTCCAAAATGCAGTACTTGGATGTAGTCTCAAAAATGACAGAATGATCTCTATTTCCAAGGCAAACAATTCATTATCACAGTAATCCAAGTCTATGCAGCAGACAGTAATGTTGAAGAAGCTGAAGTTGAATGGTTCTATGAAGACCTACAAGACCTTCTAGAACTAACACCCAAAAAAGATGTCCTTTTTATTATAGGGGACTGGAATGCAAAAGTAGGAGTCAAGAAACACCTGGAGTAATGGGCAAATTTGGCCTTGCAGTACAGAATGAAGCAGGGCAAAGGCTCATACAGTTTTAACAAGAGAATGCACTGGTCAAAGCAAACACCCTCTTCCAAAAACACAAGAGAAGACTCCACACATTGCCATCCACCAGACGGTCAACACTGAAATCAGATTGATTATATTCTTTGTAGCCAAAAATGGGGAAGCTCTATATAGTCAGCAAAAACAAGACCGGGAGCTGACTATGGCTCAGAACATGAACTCCTTATTGCCAAATTCAGACTTAAATTGAAGAAAGTAGGGAAAACCTCTAGATGAATCAAGTATGACCTAAATCAAATTCTCTATGATTATACAGTGGAAGTAAGAAATAGATTTATGGGACTACATCTGATAGACAGAGTACCTGATGAACTATGGATGGAGGTTCATGGCATTGTACAGGAGAGAGGGAACAAGACCATCCCCAAGAAAAAGAAATGCAAAAAAGCAAAATGGCTGTCTGAGGAGGCCTTACAAATAGCTTTGAAAAGAAGAGAAGTGAAAAGCAAAGGGGAAAAGGAAAAATATACCTATTTGAATGCAGAGTTCCAAAGCATAACAAGGAGAGATAAGAAAGCCTTCCTCAGTGATCAATGCAAAGAAATAGAGGAAAACAATAGAATGGGAAAGACTAGAGATCTTTTCAAGAAAATTAGAGATACCAAGGGAACATTTCATACAAAGATGGGCTCAATAAAGGACAGAAATATTATGGACCTAACAGAAGCAGATGATATTAAGAAGAGGTGGCAAAAATACACAGCAGAACTATACAAAAAAGATCTTCACGACCCAGATAATCACGATGGTGTGGTCACTCACCTAGAGCCAGACATCCTAGAATGTGAAGTCAAGTGGGCCTTAGGAAGCACCACTACGAACAAAGCTAGAGGAGGTGATGGAATTCCAATTGAGCTATTTCAAATCCTAAAAGATGATGCTGTGAAAGTGCTGCACTCAATATGCCAACAAATTTGGAAAACTCAGCAGTGGCCACAGCACTGGAAAGGGTCAGTTTTCATTCCAATCCCAAAGAGAGGCAATGCCAAAGAATGCTCAAACTACTGCACAATTGCACTCATCTCACACGCTAGTAAAGTAATGCTCAAAATTCCCCAAGCTAGGCTTCAACAATATGTGAACCATGAACTTCCAGATGTTGAAGCTGGTTTTAGAAAAGGCAGAGGAACCAGAGATCAAATTGCCAATATCGGCTGGATCATCAAAAAAAGCAAGAGAGTTCCAGAAAAAGATCTATTTCTGCTTTATTGACTATGAAAAAGCCTGTGACTGTGTGGATCACAACAAACTGTGGAAAATTCTGAACGAGATGGGAATACCTGACCACCTGACCTGACTCTTGAGAAACCTGTATGCAGGTCAGGAAGCAATGGTTAGAACTGGACATGGAACAACAGACTGGTTTCAAATCGGGAAAGGAGTATGTCAAGGCTGTATATTGTCACCCTACTTATTTAACTTATATGCAGAGTACATCATGAGAAATGCTGGGCTGGATGAAGCACAAGCTGGAATTAAGATTGCTGGGGAAAATATCAATAACCTCAAATATGCAGATGACACCACCCTTATGATAGAAAGTGATCAAGAACTAAAGAGCCTCTTGATGAAAGTGAAAAAGGAGAGTGAAGAAGTTGGCTTAAAGCTCAACAATCAGAAACCAAAAATCGTGGCATCCGGTCCCATCACTTCATGGGAAATAGATGGGGAAATAGTGGAAACAGTGACAGACTTTATTTTTGGGGGCTCCAAAATCACTGCAGATGGTGACTACAGCCATGAAATTAAGAGACACTTACTCCTTGGAAGAAAAGTTATGACCAACCTAGACAGTATATTAAAAAGCAGAGACATTACTTTGCCAACAAAGGCCCATCTAGTTAAGGCTGTGGTTTTTCCAGTGGTCATGTATGGATGTGAGAGTTGGATTATAAACAAAGCTGAGTGCCGAAGAATTGATGCTTTTGAAGTGTGGTGTTGGAGAAGACTCTTGAGAGTCCCTTGGACTGCAAGGAGATCCAACCTGTCCATCCTAAAGGAAATCAGTCCTGAATATTCATTGGAAGAACTGATGTTGAAGCTAAAACTCCAATACTTTGGCCACCTGATATGAAAAACTGACTCATCTGAAAAGACCCTGATGCTGGGAACGATTGAAGGCGGGAGGAGAATGGGAGAACAGAAGATGAGATGGTTGGATGGCATCACTGACTCAATGGACATGAGTTTGAGTAAACTCCGGGAGTTGGCAACGGACAGAGGGGCCTGGCGTGCTGCAGTCCGTGGGGTCACAGAGTCAGAAACAACTGAGCGACTGAGCCGAACTGATATGTATATCAGTATGGACCGATACATATTACTTTATACTTTGGGTTATTATCTAATTCTCTTTTATTTATTTTGTCTTCAAACTGTTTCCAGTTTGGCCATTGGGAGTTTCTCAGACTTTTCTTCTAGAGTTTTTAAGGACTATCTCAAATTGTTTGTCCCAACAAACTGCTTTGGTAGCATAGAAGGTTGAGTTTGTCTCTTGAGAGAGTTTGCACACATGCACTGCCCCCTGTGGTGGACCCAGCCCTCTGGGCCTTATATCCTCCATCCCCAGTGTCCTGTAGGGCTGTGGACCTCAGAGCATCTGCCCCAGGAGATAAACTCTACAACCCCACAGCTACTCCCTGATGCCTCTGGATAGACTGCAGTCCAAACATCTCTTGAGACCAGGTTCACACTGGAGGAGGGCGGGACAGCCAGGAGAAGGGGAAAGACTGGAGCCACTAGGGGTCTAGAACATAGGAACTTTCTCTCTTGAATATTTGAGGAAAGCTGGTGGCATGATTCAAAATTACAGAATTACCAGCCCCTGAAAAAACCCACATGGACTTAAGTCGTAAGAGTTCCCGGATCAGAATGATTCAGAGTCCAAGGCTACTGTCCACCAGTCATCAGGGCCCTGTCTAGAGATATTTGGGAGTTTACCATATTTGGGGGCTTCAGTAAGATGTTAAGATATTCAGGGGCTTCAATAAGGCCCAGTGCGGCATTCTTATCCCCAGGACTTAAATTTGTGGAAAAAAGGAAGGATTCTGGATGAACTTTTTTCTACCTGACAGTGGTGTAGAGCTGTCCTTGGCCCTCCTGTGATTCCATCTGCTCAGTTTGAGAGAGTGCTGCCCTTGGAACCACGATGGGCTGGGGGATGGATGCTCAGGAAAACAGATGATGGTTGGGGGTGGGACAACAAAGCACTTGGCTCCAAATGGAGTCAGAAATGTCAGCTCCACTTGGTCTTTGGCAAAGATATTCCCACAGGTCCTCCAGCTCTGCTCTCAGAGTAGGATGGTGTTCCACAGTAAACACCCCAAGGACCTAGGGAGCCACCTGTACCAGCTGCATGATCACAGGCCTGTGGTCCGCCTGGGAGGGATGTGGGCTGGGCTCAGGAAGCTTGTGGTTTATAAAGCAACAGAAACCCTGCCCAGAGCACTCCAGCTGCCACCATGATGAAGGGAGCACTGCTTCTGCTGGCCCTACTGGTGACCAGAGAGCTGACCTTTGAGACGCGTGAGGGTAGGAAGGAGGTTCTGGATGGCCCTCCTGATCCTTGCCTGGTGCCGTCTCACTGCATCTTCCCCAGTCCTGTCCAAGCTGCCTCAACAGCCAGATTCCGAGGGCAGCTGGCAGATCAGTGCCCAGGAGTCTGGCACAAACTCCCTGAGGCTTCCAGTCTTTGAATGGAGGGGGTGGTGTGGAGCTGGATGGGTGATTATCTGCGCACACCCTGGGGGATTTGTTTAGGGTAATGGTGCTCACTGGAAGGGAGGAAGTAGGCTGGTATACCTGGGAGCGGTGGTCAAGGGCAGAGGGATCTCCAGGCCCGGCCCCTCTTGCGGCTCCCTCTGCTGGGACTACCTCGTAGGGAAGGTTTTCTGTCTGGGATGTAAGCAGTCCTGGGAGAGGGTGGGTCCCTGTGGCAGGTGAGTCTGAAGTTTTGGATGTGTGAGTTCCTATCAGGTGGTAGGAAACAGGAACCTTCTACCTTGGTTATTCTTGTGACAAGGTGTTTTCTGTTGTGCCTTCAGCCAAAGCCTGCCCTGTTTTTTATGGAGTCCTTACCACTGTATCCCTTGCATTACCACCGCCATTGTTGAACACCACCCTCGATTTGGTTGAAGCTACTGATGCAGAAAAATTAGCACTACAAGAAACTCAAGATTGCTTTGCTGAGAGCGGACTTGTGAACAGGTTGAATCATCTGAGAATCACGGTAAATCTACTCTTCCCCAGCTCTCACATATGCATAGTGCAGTATGTCACATGGTAATAGATTATGCAGTCTTGGGATGTATGACAGACAAGAGCTATTATTAAAGAGCTATTAACTACATAAACCTTTGGTCCACCCTACAGCACCTTAATGGGCTTCCCCAGTGGCTCAGTGTTGAAGAATCCACATGCAACGCAGGAGACATGGGTTCCATCCCTAAGTCATTTAGATGCGCTGGAGTAAGGAATGGCAACCCATTCCAGTATTCTTGCCCAGAAAATCCCATGGACAGAGGAGCCTGGCGGATTACAAAGAGTCAGACATGACTGAAGTGACTGAGCTCTCACGCCCCCACAGCACCTATAATATGCAAGTGCAGTCTGCCTGCACATCTAGCCTCTTGTTACTGAATACATCTGTATCATGTCAATCAGGTCACAGAGAGAGGACTAATATCAGTGCAATAGGCCAAGTGTGTTGACTCATGTGTTTTTTTTCCCTTCAGTTTTGGAGCCAGCATTGGAGGAGTAGAATTTTAATTTTTGGCAGGAAAGGAAGCATTCAGCTCACACACGTGTAGTTTTGTCAGCTCTATTTTGGTGTAGGTGATTTACTCCCTAAGTCATGCCCAACTCTGCAATCCCATGGACTATCGCCTCCCAGGTTCCTCTGTCTATGGGATTTTCCAGGCAAGAATCCTGAAATAGGTTGCTATTTCTTTTTCCAGCAGATCTTCCCAACCCAGAGATCAAACCCATGTCTCCTGCTTGGCAGGCAGATTCTTCACCGCTGAGCCACCTAGGAAGCCTCAGCTCTATTTTAGGAATATTGAAAAGGAGCCCCTGCCTTAAAAGTCTCTTTCCAGCCTGGGACTCCCTGGCTTTGTGAAGTTTCTGGCCTGTGGTCTTGTCACCTCCTTTTGTTCCCACTCTGTTGGCCATTGCTCGGGCTGATAGCCCCATTTCCACTGACATGGTCTCCATGTCTACAAGCCTGATTTTCCACTGTGGTGTTTTGGTGCCTGAGGCTCCTGAGGAAGCTTCCGGGTACCTGTGACTGCTAGCCTGAGCTAGCAATATATCTACTGACAGCCTATCTTTTCTTTCTTGTTCTTGTCAGACAGTATTGGAAATTGTGAATAGTCTGTCCGCTTATTTTTCTGTAATGAAGTGTTTAAAATGAGAAGTTTGCCATAAGTAGAGTTTCATTCACTAGTAGAAGCTCACAGGACACACGGGGTTGTTTACAACACCTGCATGCACATTCTGTCCATGTAGCACTCCTGACAGAAGAGGCTCAGGTGCAGGAGGCGTGACCCAAACCCAGACTCTGGCACCTTGCTCCTACCTCAGGACCAGTCCCGGCTGCGCCCTGCTGACCCTTGCCATCTCCTCCCCTTCCTGACTTGGCTGGTGGCTCTGTCTCCCTCATGATGCCTGTGTCTGGCCTGTTAGGGAGCCATCCTCCCCCTGGTACCTGCTGGCAGCCCCCTCTCCAGTGGTGGGTCTGTGGGCAGAGGTTCTTGCTGGGGGTGGGGATGAATCCCTGAGGGTGAGGCATGAGGTGTGAGGTGATCCTGGGGAGACAGGATAGCCCGGGTATGGGCTCATATCCTGTCCCTCCTCCTCCTCCTCCCTTCCAGCTTTCCATCATCTTCAGTAAAGATTGCACCGGCTATAAGGTGTCCTCGGTGGTGAACACTGCTTCAGGATTAGGTCTCAGTCTGACATCTTTGGTGACATAATCTTTGCCAAGGATGCCAGCCTGCACTTGCACTTCCTGCCCTGTTCTCCTCATCTGAAGCTGGAATCCAGACACCTGTCCCACCTGATGTGGTCTGTATCAGTCTGACTCTAATTAAATAACTGCAGCATTGCTCAGTGTGCCCAGTGTGTGTGTTTGTGCTGTGGGAAGGATGTGAGGCAGGAGGTCTTGGGAGATGGTGAGAAGTGACACATGTGATCATTGAAAGCATGGGGACCAGGGTCAGACAGAACGATGGTAAACCTAGGCCCTGTCCCTGACAAGCTGCAGGACCATAGGCAAGTTTGTTGCAACTTTATCAAGTCATTCTGTCATCTGTTGAATGGGGATTGTGTATCAACATTAAGCAAAATAACATGTACACAACCCCTCTACTTCAGCAGCCTGGAAGGATTAAAGTGTTGTCCGTGGCTACAGATAGCATGTCTCCCACTCTGACCTTTAGCACAATGGCAGAGCCTCTAATCCTTTAACTGTCCCTCTGGTTATTGATGGGTGTCTCAGGCAAAGACTGAGCAGCTTCATCACAGGTCCCTTCTCCCTCCCAGTGGCATTCGCTATTTTCTACATCTTAGGTGGGTGACTTGTGAGGAGCCAGCATTTCTTCAGGAACACTTAGTACCACTGCTGTTTTTGGTCCTGCCATGGGGATCAGGACCCCCATGAAGTGTTGAACCAGGAAGAAGGGAGTAGATGGAAGAAGCTACCCCAGTGGGAATGTTGTTACCATGGAAACATCTCATGCTGTAAAGTGCGAACTGCAGAATGTGCCACATGGGAACGCATCCTGAACCCTCTAGCCTACTTCTAAGAGCATGAATAGGTAGTTGCATTACCAAAGGAAATTTGCAAGGCTCCAAGAAATGGCCTAGGTTTTATCTGTTTCCTAGGGTCTAGTGCAATGTCAGGCTACAGTCAGCATGACCCACATAAAGAGTAGCATAACTGGTAAAAATCTCTCTACCTTCTGGCCAGGTAGGCATAATAAAATCACATGCTGAGAGCTGAACTTGGTACTTGGGGCTAATTGTCCAGAACCTTGAGTCCTGACTCTTCTTTGACATGCTGGCTGGACTTAGGTATTTAAATTCACCCATTTACTCTTTCTACACCTTGGCTTTTACATCTATCAAGTGCTGGATGCTCTCTAGACCTTGTATTAAAGTGCTCAAGTCATACTAAAAAGGTCTAAACTTTTTTGAAAAGTACAAAATAAAATTTTAATAGACAAAGAGATAAATCATATCCTTGTATAAGATGAATTGACATTGCAGAAATGTCAACTATTCTGATATTCATCTACATTTATCTTTGTTTACTCCCCCAAACTAAGTTCTTGAAATCAACCAAAAGTGCAACTGTTAGTTGCTCACTCATGTCCATAGCCTGCCAGGCTCCCGTGTCCATGGAATTTGCCAAGCAAGAATACTGGAGTGGGTAGTGGTTCTCTTCTCCAGAGGATCTTCCTGACCCAGGGATCGAACCCAGTTATCTTGCATTGCAGGCAGGTTCTTTACTGAAGCCACCAGGGTAGCCTCCAAGGAAATTTCAAGAAGCAGGAAGTAAAAGGAGGCTTGTTCTCACCAGTTATTTCAACAAAATTATAAGTCTGGTTTTAGTGGAAGAATAGATGCCTGGTCATTGTGACAGAAAACATATGGATAGAGTCAAAGATAATTTAAGATATAATAACAGTTTTTTGAATCATGAAGAAAGAATGAATTTTTTTAAAATGGCATTGAGAAAATGACCAAACATTAAAAAAATTAAATGGACATGCCAAGCCTTTTCCTGTGAATTTATGGATTAATGATTTAATTGCCATAGTTCCAATGGTTAATTATTCATTAATCACAACTGGTTTCTCTGTGTTTCTTTTTCAGTATAACATTCATGATATTATGGTGGAGCCTTCTCAGCTTCTTTATTGTTATTTGTGTCCTATACCTAGGATTATTATGTTTGTATCTCTTTTCTTTTTTATATATCCTCACTTTCTTAGTGATATCAAGCAGCTTTATTCGAACTTAATCTATAATTTTTGAATTTAAATCTTCAGCACCAGTAACAGACCCTCATAAATATTTGCTAAAATAATTAATTTTTTTAAAAGTTCTAAAATTTTCATGAGGATCAAATGTACATGGAATTTAAACAAATGAAAGGAATATGAAAGGGAACTTTCACCAGATTAAAGATATCATGTCCATTTAAAACTAGCCATCAGCTTAATATAATCCCAATGAAAATAACCACATGATTTTTAAAATAAAAATTATTTGGTTGTGCTGGGCCTGTTTTGTTGCACACAGGCTTTCTCTAGTTGTGGCGAGAGGGGGCTACTCTTGGTGGTGGTGATTGGGCTTCTCACTGCAGTGGCTTCTCCTGCTGCAGAGTATGTGCTCTAGGGCACTAGGGTTCAGTAGTTGTGGCATGCAGGCTCAGTAGTTGTGCCTTATGGGCTTAGTTGCTCCTCAGCATGTGACATCTTCCTCAACCAAGGATCAAACTTGTGTCCCCTGCATTGGCAGGTGGGTTCTTATCCTCTGTACCTCCAGGGAAGTCCAACCACAATGATTTTTTTCCTGAGGGAAAAGATGTACTTTATTCTTACAAAATTGACCTTATCATATGACCCAGAGTTCCCTCTCCTACATTTACACTCAAAAGAAATGTAAATTGATTCTCAAATAAAACCTACTCACTGATGTTTATAGCAGCTTTATTCAGGTTTCAGTGTATCAAAACTGGAAATCGTCTAGGTGTCCTTCAGCTAGTCAATAGATAAACAAAGCAAAGCATGTCACATTCCTCCAATTGAATATTACTTGGCAATAAAAAGGAACAAATTATTGGCACATGTGACAACACAGAGGAATCGCAAAAGTATTATGATGAGTAAAAGAAGCCAAACTGAAAAGACTATAATTATATGGTTCATTTATATGCCATTTATATTTATTTTATATTTGGAAAGATAAGAATAGCTGTGAAAACAGTTTAGACAATAAGCCAGCCACAGAACAGTCACCAAACTCCCGGTTCTCTGAAAGATATAGAATAAAGAACAACCCATTCCTAAGTTGTTTTTATAGGGACCATGAAAACTGTTGGGGCTTCCCAGGTGGCACTAGTGGTAAAGAACCCACTTGCCAATGCAGGAGACATAAGAGACTCAGGTTCGATCCCTGAGTCACAGGAAGATCCCTTGGAGGAGGGCATGGCAATCCACTCCAGTATTCTTGCCTGGAGAATCCTATGGACAGAGGACCCTGGCAGGCTATAGTCCATGGGGTCACCCAAAGTTGGACACAACTGAAGTGACTTTGCACACACAAAAACTGTTGCCACAGATACATAACCAGAAGATGGGCGATGCTTGGAATTTCACCTTGATGCTAACCAACTCACGAGTTGTGCAAGAATTGCTCATGCACCCTGCAGCAACCCCTACCCCCCACACACTGTTCCTTAAAATCTTTGTTACCTAGGAAGAATATACAATGGAGTAAAGACAAACTCTTCTGCATGTGATGATAGAAAAGCTGGACAGCTGCCTATAAATCAGTGACATTAGAACCTACTCTCATACCATACACAAAAATAAACTCAAAATGGCTTAAAGATTTACATATAAGACATTACACCATAAAATTCCTAGAAGGAAACATAGGCAAAAACATTCTCTGACATAAATCATATCATTATTTTCTTAGGTCAGTCTCATAAAGCAATAGAAATAAAAGCAAAATTAAACAATTGAACCTAATTAAACTTAAAGGCTTTTGCACAGCAAAGGAAACCATAAACAAAATGGAAAGACAACCCACAGGCTGAGAGAAAATAGTTGTAAACAATGCGACTGACAAGGGCTTAATTTCCAAAGTCTATAAACAGCTCATATACCTCAGTAACAAAAATACAAACGACCCAATCAAACAATGGGCAGAAGACTTAAACAGACATCTCTCCAAGGAAGACATACAGATGGCCAATAGGCACATAAAAAGATACTCAACATTGCTAATTACTAGAGAAATGCAAACCAAAACCACAATGAGGTGTGACTTCACACCAGTCAGAATGGCCATCATTAAAAAGTCTACAAATAACAAATGTTGGAGAGGATGTGGAGAAAAGGGAACCCTCCTACACTGTTGGTGGGAATGTAAATTGGTACAGTCACTCTGGGACTTCCACATTATGGAAGTTCCTCAAAAAACCAAAAATAGAATTACCATATGATCCAGCAATTCTATTCTTGGCCATATATTTGGAAAAAACTGTAATTCAAAAAGACGCATGCACCCCTATGTTCACAGCAGCACTAGTCACAATAGCCAAGACATAGAAGCAACCTGTATCCATTGACAGATGAATGGATAAAGAAGAAGTGGATTGTATATACAGTGGAATACTACTCAGCCATTAAAAACAAAATAGTGCCATTTTCAGCAACATGGATGGAATCAGAGATTTTCATACTGAATGAAGTAAGTCAGAAAGAGAAAAACAAATACTGTATGATATCACTTATATGTAGAATCTAAAGTATGACACAGATGAATTTTTTATAAAACAGAAACAGACTCACAAACATAGAGATTTGTGGTTGCCAAGGGGGAGGGAATGGGGGAGGGGTGGGCGAGGAATCAATTGGGAATTGGGATTAGCAGATGCAAACTACAATATATACAATGGATAAACAATACAGCTCTATGGTATAGCACGGGACACTATATTCAACATACTGTAATAAACCATAATGAAAAAGAATATATATATAATATAATATATATATATATATCTCACTTTGTTGTACACCAGAAACTAAGACAACTTTGTAAATCAACTATATTTCAATAAAATAAATTAAAAACAACTAAAACCTTTTTCTCCACACAAACAACTTGGAGATTGTCTTTGGACATTAGTGCAATTTCCCCAGGTTGCTGCTTCCTGAGTAAAACAACTTTTCCTTTTCCACCAATACTTGTCTCTCTAGTATTGACCTTTCCAACAGTGAGCAGCTAAATCTGGATGAGGTACTGGCCCCCTCCTGTTACACAGACTACACACACAGTCATGTTTACTGTGGGAAGTGCAGCAGAGCTCCATACTTGACCATCTGCCAAGTCATCCAACATACCTCCCCCATTTCCCCCATTACGGCCCTGTCTGCATTTTTTTCTCTTCTCACTGCTCAAATATACTGTAGCCCAAAAAATCAACTTCAGTCCACATGTATTTGCAGAGAAATAATATTTGTAGCTTCCAGGTAATTAGGTGGAAGCACTGTGTGTGGAATTGACAAGGTTTCGTGCATCTTCCTTTGTAGCTTTGTGAAGCACTCAAATAAAATGTCTGTAAATATTTCTGTGATTGGTTGCAGACTACACACCACGGAAGGCTTCGTGTGTCCCTTTGAGAGGAGCAAGATCCTATCCCTTCATGGAGCACAACTTCTGAGGGCTTCTTGAGGGGTATCTAGGCTTTTGCTGAGAAAGTGGAAGTTGATCAGAAGTGTCTGACTCTTGGCAACCCCATGGACTGGATTCTCCAGGCCAGAATACTGGAGTGGCTAGCCTATCTCTTCTCCAGTAGATCTTCCTGACTCAGGAATTGAACCAGGGTCTCCTGCATTGGAGACAGATTCTTTTTTAAATTTATTTATTTAAATTGGAAGCTAATTACTTTACAATATTGTGGTGGGTTTTACCATACATTGACACAAATCAGTCACAGGTGTACATGTACCCCCACCCCGGTCCATCCCCCATCTCCCAGTCCACCCCAACCACCCCACTCCCAGTCCCAAACCCACAGTCCCACCTCCCTCCCCATCCCATCCCTCTGGGTTGTCCCAGTGCACCGGCTCTGAGTGCCCTGTTTCATGCATGGAACTTGTACTGGTCATCTATTTCACATATGGTAATATACATGTTTCAATGCTATTCTCTCAAATCATCCCACCCTCACCTTCTCCCACAGAGTCCAAAAGTCTGTTCTTTACATCTGTGTCTTTTGCTGTCTTGCATATAGGTTCCTTCTTACCATCTTTCTAATTCCATATATATGCGTTAATATACCGTATTGGTGTTTTTCTTTCTGATTTACTTCACTCTGTATAATAGGCTCCGCTTTCATCCACCTCTTTAGAACTGACTCAAATGTGTTCTTTTTTTATAGCTGAGTAGACCAGGAGCTGACTGTGGCTCAGATCATGAACTCCCTATTGCCAAATTCAGACTTAAACTGAAGAAAGTAGGGAAAACCACTAGACCATTCAGGTATGACCTAAATAAAATCCCTTATGACTATACAGTGGAAGTGAGAAATAGATTTAAGGGACTAGACCTGATAGACAGAGAGCCTGATGAACTATGGATGGAGGTTCATGACATTGTACAGGAGACAGGGATCAAGACCATCCCCATGGAAAAGAAAGGCAAAATGGTTGTCTGAGGAGGCCTTACAAATAGCTGTGAAAAGAAGAGAAGTGAAAAGCAAAGGAGAAAAGGAAAGATATTCCCATTTGGATGCAGAGTTCCAAAGAATAGCCAGGAGAGATAAGAAAGCCTT